>NW_016107463.1:3135190-3143938 GCF_001604975.1 Cebus imitator | reverse complement strand
AAAAAAAAAAAAAACCTAAAAGTAGATCTACCATTTGATCTAGCAATCCCACTACTAGGTATCTACCCAGAGGAAAAGAAGTTATTATACAAAAAAGATAGTTGCACACGATGTTTATGGCAGTACAATTCACAATTGCAAAAATATGGAACAAGCCCAAATGCCCACCAATCAACAAGGGGATAAAGAAAATGTACTGTGTGTTTGTGTGTGTGTGTATGTGTATGTGTGTGTATATATATATATATATATATATACATACATATATACCTCAGCTCTAAAAAAGAAAAAAATAATGACTTTTACAGCAACCTGTGTGGAAGTGGAGACCATTATTCTAAGTCAAGTAATGCAGAAATGGAAAATCAAACATTGTATGTTCTTACTTAAAGTGAGAGCTAAGCCATGAGGACACAAAAGCATAAGAATGAGACAATGCATTCTGGGGATTTGGGGGAAAGAATGGAAAGAGGGTGAGGTATAAAAGACTGCACACTGGGTAGAGTGCACACTTCTTGGATAATGGGTGCAGCAAAATCTCTGAAATTACCACTAAAGAATTTACCCATGTAGCCAAACATCACCTGTTACCCAAAACCTATTCAAATTAAAAAAAAAAGAAATTTAAAAAGCAAGGAAAAAGAGAATATTAGACTTCTACTGTGTACTTCCTGGACAAGAACTAACCTTTTGAAACCATAGAAAGTAAAATACAGGCAACAATTAGTTAAAATTCAAAATAAGTAAATGATCTATGAAAAAAATCACCAGGAGACCTCTAGTTTCAGCTCTGATCTTAAAATTAAAAAAAGCTAAAAGTTGAAAATCAATAACTTGTTTTGACCCCATCAGGATACAGAGGTTGCAGGACAAAATCTAAAGAGAGAGGCATACCCAGAGAGACGCTGCTGATATCTGTGTACTTGAAGCAGAAAATCAGGAACTACAAACTGCTGGGAACATTTAAATGGTAATTGTGATAAATTGCCAGGGGCTGAGTTTGACCCAGTGTGACAGTAAGAAACTCCTGGGGCCACAGTTTTAGAGGGACTACAGGTATTAATCGACTTACCACCTATGCAACTTACGACCATTCGACTTTACAATCACAATCGCTAGCCACGACTACTCTGCGTCTGGGAGTGCAAACGTTGCCCAGCTGGGCGTACGACAGTGCGGACCAGCTTCCGGCAGCACTACCATCTCCGCGTGCACCGTTTCAACTGTACATATAGCCTACTCAACTTACGATCAAATCATGTTACGACCGATCCACTGTCCCAACTGTGGTCGTAAGTCGAGCACTAGCTGTACTACACTTTGATGCATTTTACCTCTAGGAAACCCACCAGGTCCTCAGAGCAAAGAACCAGAAAGATTACCTTGAGGTTCTGAGAGAAAGAGAGAGGAAAAGTAATCTTTGTGAAGTGCATTTTGAGAATTCTCCATAATCAAGGTGTATTCTTCATGGAAAAATATCTTCTCAGATCTTTATCTATCTGGAAGAAAGACACTTCCCCTCTTATTGACTCTTTATAAGTTTGTTTTTACAATAAACAGTTGTAAAAGTGGCAACTCATGGACACAGACCCAGAAACAAACTGAGATTTAATTATAAGATTATACTGTAGAATCTTCCCCTTCCCTACACCTTATCACTATATTAAAAGAGCTCCAGTAAAATCACAGTGGATTAAAGCTGAAAGAACTGCAAGACACAGGCTGTATTTAAGAAGAGGCTTTTAGAAAATTCCAAAGACAGGTGGAGAGAAAAAAGCAAGGCAACTAGAGTAATTTGAAAACCTTGGCATGTGCAGCTACAGCAAACATTAAAAACACTCTAACTCCTAGACAGATCAACTTAAAACCTTACACTAAAGGCTATTTACTCAATTCCTGTTACCTAATACATCATGTGTGGTTATCAGTGAAAAATTAAAAGACACACTAAAAGGCAAGAAAAAACACAGAGAAGACAAAGCAAGCAGAGGAAATCTCAGATATGACACAGATTTTGGAATTATCACACAGGGAGTTAAAAAAATAGTCAATGTATGTGAAGAGATGTGTAATTTCCTAGTGAGATGGAAACTAAGAATCAAAAGGAAATACTGGCAATCAAAACACTAAGAAAAATTATGAAGTTTTCAGAGGGCTTATCAGTAGACTGGATATAGATATGGAATGAGTGAGGTTAAGGAGAAACCAAATTGAAATGCAAAGAACAACATAAATAAATACCCCAAATATCCAAGAATGAGAGGACAATTACAAAAGGTATAAATACACATAACTGGAATACCAGAAGGAGAGGGAAGAGAACAGATAGAAATATTTGAATATTGAATAATATTTGAATAACAATTTTCCAAAATTACAGATATCAAAGCATAGCTCTTGGAAGCTCCGAGAACATTAAAAAGGATAAATACCACACAAATATGTAGGTAGGCATATTATATTCAAACTGCAGTAAACCAAACACAAAGTATAAAATCTTAAAAGAAGGCAAGAGGAAAACGCTTTACTTATAGAGGAACAAGGATAAGGATGACATCAGACACAGGAAGCTTTGAGAGTAATAAGCAAGATCAACACATACCCACAGAAATTACACCTAGGCACATCACGTTAAATTGCAGAAAACTAAAGATAACAGAAAATATTGAAAGAAGCTGGCAATGAGTGGAGTTGAGTGGCGAGGGGGAGACAGCTACTTATGGAAGATTGAAGAAAAGAATTTCAATAGAATTTAATCTGAAGCCATATACACAGGAAGAGAGTAGAATAAAATATTTAAAGTCCTAAGACATGAGGTGAAGGGGGCGGGAGACTACACCAGGATAGGATTCTATATCCAGATAAATTATTTATATGAAGGAGAACTAAAGGCTTTCTCAGAAAACACAAACAAGCATACCAGATCTGCTCTGCAAGAAATGGTAAAAGAAATGATGCTTCAGGGAGAAGGAAGCATACAGGTCAGTAACATGGATCTACATAAAGAAAGGATAAATATTGAAGAAGAATAAACAAACCTAAGAGAAAATATTGTATTTTTCTTATTCTTAGTTGGTCTAAAATACAACTGTTTAAAGGAGTAATAATAATAAAAGTAATACTAATAATGTATTGTGTGATTATAACACATGGTTAAGTAAATTGAATGACAGTAAGGCAAGTAGTGATGAAGAGAAATTGGGAATATTCTGTTGAGGAAATCTGCACTACATGTGAAGCAGAATAGTGTTATTTGAAGGTGGTTAAGATTCGTTCAAAATGTATAATGTATAGCAACCACTAATTTTTTTAAAAGTGGTATATATAACTGATATGCTAAAAGAGAAAATATAATCATATAAAATGCTCACTTAAAAGCAGAGAAAGCAGAAATATAGTAAAAGAAAAAAGAAAACAAATAGAAACAAAACATACAAATGGAAAACAGTCACAAACATAGTAGATGTTAGTCCAACTATATCAATAAATATTATGATTGTGAGTAATCCAAACACAACACTTAAAAAACATAGACTGCCTGAGTGGATTATAAACAAGCAAGCAAACAACAAAAAGACCCAAGTATTTGTTGGCTCCAGGAGACTTACCTTAAATATAATGATACAGACAGATATAGTAAAAATAAAGGTATGAATAAAGATTTACCACTCTAACACTAATCAAAAGAAAGCTGAAGTACTTATATTAATTTCAGGCACAGCAGTCTTCAGAACAAGCAAAATTACCAGAAATAAAGAAGGGTATTACATAATAATAAAGGCGTCAATTCTCTAAGAAGACATAGTAATTCTTATTGCAAGTACATTTAACAATAGGTCATCAAAATCATGTGTGACAGCAGTGGTGGCATACACCTGAAATCCCAGCTACTCAGAAGTTTAAGGTAGGAGAACTGCTTCAGCTCAAGAGTTTGAAGCCAGCCTGGACCACTTAGTGGGACCTCATCCCCCACTGCAAAAATGTTAGAAAATGGAAAAAAAAAAATGTGACACAACAACTGATAAATATGCAAAGAGAAATCTACAAACCCACTTCTATAGTTGGAAATTTTGAAATTGCTCTTTCAGTAATGGATAAATCAAGTAGGCTGAAATCAGTAAGCATTTATTTGACTTGAACAGAACTGTTAATTGACTTGATCTGACATTTATAGAACATTAGATTCAACAACAGCATAATACAGATACTTCTCAAACTAGCAGGGAACATGCAACAAGATTAATCAAAACCTGGGCCTTAAAATTCACCTTAACAAATGCAGAAGAGCTGAAATCTTACAAAGTGTGTGTTTCATATCACAATGGAATTAATTCAAAATCAAAGCAAAAGGAAAGCTAGAGTATCCTCCAAATATTTGTAGTGAGGAAAGGGACCCAAGCATCTAGGCTCACCTCCCCTTTGACTTCCACACTGCATTTCAATAGAAGAAAAGGCTGGATAAGCAGTGCCTCCTTAATTGCCTTCCTATAGGTAGCAGGCATAGTATGGGGGAATATTTCCAGAGACACAGTTTTTACTTAAACAAGATCAAACCCCTACCCCACACCTACTGCATGGACCAAGACCCTTTCCCATGTAATTTCTAAAACTATAAACCCAAGACCCTTTCACATGTAATTTCTAAGGCTGTAAACCGAAGACCCTTTCACGTGTAATATCTAGAGCTGTAAGCCTATGTAAAGGAAGAGTTTCTCTTTGTTAGAGGAGCTTGGCTATCGGGCAGCTGTGTGCCTTGCTCCCGGCCAAAATAAATCACTCCTTCCTTCCGAGTTTGGTGTCTGAGAGGTCTGTTTCTCATGGCTGCTCCTGCTTCATTTTGGTTCCCTCACTGGGAAGCTAGTTTCGGTTGGTAGACAGCCGGCAAAGCCTCTCAGGTGGTCTGCCTAGCCCTTTGGAGCATCCCTGCGTGGGGCTCCTGCCCACAGGGTGATGCAATTCCTGAGAGAGCTCCCGGGCAGGTATTGGCCTGGTGGAAAGCCTCACCAGAGCAGAGCTGGGAAGCCCCCACAGTGTGGAATCACCCAGTGGCTGAATACCGAGAAGGAAAGGGTACTTGGAAGGTCCAGACAACAGAAACATGGTAGGATCGATCCTGGGAAACTTGCCCACTTCCTTTAGGGGGAAGCGTAGCATGATCACCACGTGTGCTGGAATTTGGCACTCTTGAACTTTGCGCTTTCTCTTTCTCTCCTTCTGCAACTAACCTTGGAAGTTTTGCTTTTGGTTTCCATTTGAGTGGAGGGAGGAGAGTGATTGTGTGAGTGAATGGAGGGGTCCAACTGGACTCATCGGCCATGAAATGTGGGAGTGTCAGGCCCGTTAGAGAGGGCCTTACACTCTGAGCGACTTGTGGGGCTGGCTGGAATTACAGACAACCACATAAGGCTAAATGGAGGAGCTCTCGCAATCTAGGCATTGTGAGAGGATTAATGATTTCTCTTAATGCCAAATAGTGTCTGAAATACTTTAGAAAGAAAGGCGATTCTACCAACCTGAAGCAAATGTGAATCAGAGAGTGTGTAGTGCTCCTTGCTGGGTGGGAACTGCTGTGGGTGGAGTAATGCTCTCTTAACTGTGAGGTCTGTTTTTCAGTGTGTAAGCATGGATCACACTCATAGCAAGCCCACTCCTTGAGGAACCATGCTGAAAAATTTCAAGAAGGGATTTAGTGGGACTAAGGAGTAACTATGACACCAGAAAAGCAAAGGACTTTATGTGGGGTAGACTGGCCCTTAGAGGGGACCCTAGATAGGTCTCTTGTCTCAAAAGTATGGGATGAGGTTATATGCAGTGAGCCAGAACACCTTGATCAATTTCTGTACATAGACTCGTGGTTACAGTTAGTTTTAAACCCTCCGAAGTGGTTAAGAGGACAGGATGCAATTATTTCAGTGGTGAAGTGACCGACAGCTAAGAAAAACATCCCAAACCCCACTCCACCTGCCAAAAGACAAGGACTCCCAAGGTCCTGGCAAATTCGGTAACAGAGATGTGGACTCCCAAGGTCCTGGCAGATTCAGTGTCAGAGACACGGACTCCCAAGGTCCTGGCAGATTCAGTGGCAGGAAAACAGACTGCTAAGGTTCTGGCAGATCCAATGGCAGAAGAGTTTTTGCCAATAATGCCCCTCCTCCTCAAGGACTCCCTGCAACTAAAACTGCCTCAGGCAGGGATTATCAAGGCTCCCATAGTCACTTGGGAGGAGGAGTGAAGACCCTCCTAACCAGGGACTGAAAACTGCAGGCCAGTGCAGGGCTTGTATTTGGTTAATCAAGCTGCAGTGACAAACTCTCATTAGGTGCATTATCTCATTACTCTTGCAGGCTGTGCTGAGGGGAGGTGAGAAGGGTAAACTAAAAGCTATTGTGGGGTAAGATAGCCTAGGAGAGAGCCTGCGTCTGCAGCATTCTATAACACCTGTGGTTCTTCTAAGAATTACTAACCTAGGACACTGAATTTTACCACCCAATTGTTATCAAGGTGTATCTGCATAGAAAAACAGCAGATAAGGTGCCACCAAGTCTGACCACACAAAATGCATCAAGGGGCTTTTATCTCCTGAGCATTGTGGACACAGCAATCAGAGTTACTCCATATTCTGATAACCTAGGCAGAGCCTGTGGCTTTCCGGTTATCTCTGCCCTGCAAGGCCTTCCTGCCTTGCAAACCCCCATCTGCAAAGACCCTCCTGAGTATTGTGAACAGAGGTCGCATTCCTTCCCAGAGTTCTTGCACAAGCCCTCTTTACAAGACCCTCATGCAGACTCCATGTTGGGAAGTCGTGGGACCAAAGCAGTCTTTCCTGCCTTGCAACCACACCACTGCATTCCATGGTTTTACAGCGCTCTCAGATGGTCTTTACTATAGGCCTCCTCTTACCGCTTGACTTCTGTTTTTACATGCCTTAAACAATTTTTGTTTTACTGCACCATTGTTTGGAGTTTTAACTCAATATTTGATCCACAGCATGAAGCTCAGTGTATAAAATGCAAAGCAAGCTTATAATCATTTAACTAGAAATAACATAGGCCTGCCCCTGGCCATCTCGGCCCACAGATTATGGCTAAATCGAATTTGCAGCCAGCCCTCAGGGAGTGTTGGCAGTATCCCCAGAAGACCAAGTGAGGCTGTGTAGGTTACTGCCCAGTGCCTTGACCAGCCCTAGACTTCAATGCATATGTTTAGAGAAGCAGCTACTAGTTAAACTAAGGAAGCCTATTTTTTAATTTCTATTGCTATATCAGAAATTACACTTCATTGTTTAAACAATAATCATTCACCATATTCCACAGTTTCTTTAAAAACAAAAAACAACTTTAAGTTCAGGAGTACATGTGCAGATTTGTTACTCAGGTAAAATATGTGTCATGGGGATTTGTCATACAGATTATTTCATCACGAAGGTATTAAGCCTAGTACCTATTAGTAATTTTTTCCGATCCTCTCCCTCCTCCCACACTTCATCCCCCAGTAGGCCCCAGTGTGTTGTTCCCCTCTATGTGTCCATGTATTCTCATCCTTTAGCTCCTACTTATAAATGAGAACATGTGGTATTATTTTTCTGTTCCTGCGTTAGTTTGCTAAGGATGATGGCCTCCAGCTCCATCCAGCCATTCTGACTGGTGTGAGATGGCATCTCATTGTGGTTTTGATTTGCATTTCTCTAAGCAAATCAATTGAGTTGACCTGTTTTTCATAAGATTATTGGCCACATGTATATCTTCTTTTGGTAAGTGTTTGTTCATGTTTGTTGCCCACTTTTTAATGGGACTTTTTCTTGAAAATTTAAGTTCCTTATAGATGTTGGATAAGTAGACCTTTGTCAGATGCATAGTTTGCAAAAATTTTCTCCCATTCTGTAGGTTGCCTGTTTACTCTGCTGATATTGTCTTTGGCTGTATAGTTCCTTTTGCTGTGAAGCAGCTCTTTAGTTTAATAAGACCCCAAGTATCGAGTTTTGCTTTTGTTGCAATTGCTTTTGGCATTTTCATCATGAAATTTTTGCCTCTGCCTATGTCCTGAATGATTACTGCATAGGTTGTCTTCTGGGGTTTTTATAGTTCTGGGTTTTACATTAAGTCTTTATCTATCTTGAGTTAATTTTTATGTATAAGGAAGGGGTCCAGTTTCAATCTTCTGCATATGGCTCGCCAGTTATCCCAGCACCATTTATTGAGAAATCCTTTCCCCTTTGCTTGTTTTTGTCAGGTTTGTCAAAGATCAGACAGTTATAGGTGTGAAGTCTTATTTCTGGTGTCTCTGTTCTGTTGGTCTATTTTCCTATTCTTGGATCAGTACCATGCTTTTTTTGTTACTGTAGCTCCATAGTATAGTTTGAATTTGGATAGTGTGATGCCCCCAGCTTTGTTCTTTTTACTTAGGAATGTCTTGGCTATTCAGACTCCTTTTTAGTTACAGATGAATTTTAAAATAGTTCTAGTTCTGTGAAGAATGTCAATGGTAGCTTAATGGGAAGAGCACTGAATCTGTAAATTGCTTTGGGCAATATGGCCATTTTCACGATACTGATTTTTTTCTAACCATGAGCACAGAATGTTTTTACATTTGTGTCATCTCTGATTCTTTGAGCAGTGGTTTGCAGTTATCTTTGTAGAGAGCTGTTACCTCTTTAGTCAGCTGTATTTCTGGGTATTTTATTCCTTTTTTGCTTCCACAGTTTCTGAGGGTTAGGAATTCAGACAAGGCACAAAAGTGACAACTGCTCAT
>NW_016107463.1:3126245-3132816 GCF_001604975.1 Cebus imitator | reverse complement strand
TTGGACTAGAAGTCTTCCCTGCAGGGTGATAAGGTGAACAGCTACCTTTACACTACGGATGTTTCACGTCAATATCTATTCATCCTGTTCCCTTTGGTTGGTCAGATTTTCCAGAGAAGGATCCTCCAGTATTATCACAGGAAGTTATAAAGCCACCTTCTAAAAGAGGAAGTTTTCACACTATTCTCTACGCACACATTTACCTAATCTCTCCATGTCTACTTTGCTCCTTGATTTCCTGCATGCTTGCCTTCTCTATATCTAGAACTTCTCTCGTCAGTTTTCTTCAGAGAATAAACACATAGACTCCTTGGGGTTAAAGAAGGAGAGTCAGCTATATTTGTTTACAGTGAGAACCCAAAGGATATGACTATTCCTAATAAAGTCTTTCATGGAATTTCTTTGTAGTCAGCCCCCTACACATTCACAAATTTTACATTGAATGTTACACAAACTTCCTGGGCCTTTCTGGGGTTCCATAGAGCAGATTCCCATGATTCTCACTGAACCACCACAACAACTGCAAGAACATTGCTAAACATTTATCTTCTACCACCTGCCTTGCATCACCCTGCATTGGGATAAAAGGGTTGTGGAATTCCCCTGGATTAATTGAATTCAAAATTAATATTTCTGTTGTCTTTTTTTTGAGATAATTTTTTAAGAAAAAGGGAAAAGATATGTTCACTCTGTCTTTTTGAAATAGTAAGTCTTGTTTTATAATAGTGTATTTTTATTACAAAATTAATATGCTTAAGCTAGAAGAGATTTAAATAGAAATGACAACCTAAAAATCATCCTTAATCCTGTCACTCTAAGATAATTGGTATTAAAGTACCTATTCTTAATTGACATATTAATTCTCATTCAAAGATGATTGTTAAACCACCCAGATCCTCAAGATTTTTTCTCACAAAATAAAAGTATTAGACTAAATGAACAATAAGGTAAAATACACCTTTCAGAGCCTGTTTACTATTTAATAGAATGAAGCTTTTTATTAGAATTTCAAGTATATTTATTTCTACTTATAATTTCTATTCTGTTACGACTTTTATCAACATTAGGGAGCACCACCTACAGACATGTACTTTAAGACTTGATACTTAATTTCTATACAAAGATATGACTAAATAAGTAAGCCAAGTTAAAAACAAAAACTTTCATACCAGAAAGAAAATAAAAGGTGTTAGTCATCAATTGCTCCTCCAGGAAGAAAGAAATTATCTGTAGTTTCATTTCTCACAGCTTAGAAACAGTGACACTTGTAAAGCTCACGTGAACTACCTAATTAATCAATTATGATTCAAGACATTGAAAAATCCTTTCACAATAGAGGCCATGTCTTATGTGTCCTTATGTCTTTCATGGTACCTAGATAGCTGCTTCACACATCTTGACTCCTAAGAAAAGGAAATTAAATACCTGAAAAAATAATTCTGAAAAAACTTAATAGACCACGTTTTTACATTCAGGTGAGGTTTCTCCCTTTGCTGAGATTAATTTCAATCTAGCCTAAGATATGGGGAGAAATTAATTTATTGTACAGATGGCATTTGCAAGTTAAAATGTTGTTTGCCTGGCTTTCCTCTGAATGAAGTTTCTTCTCTTTCTCTCTCAAGCAAAGAAAAAAATCATTTCATTAAATATGTATGGAGATGTCTAACTTTCAAATATGCCAAAAGAAAAATGGTATATTTGGAGTGTAATGAATTTGATCAATTAAAATTTTTAAGTTTTAATTATGTTTTACTAAACAATCTATATTTATTGCATAAAAATAAAAATACAGATGAGCAAAAACAAATAAATAAAAATAATATTAGAACCATAATCCCAACAGTTAAACATAGCCACTGTTAATATTTAGCTCTAGTTTTTTATGTTTATCATACTTAAAAGCAAGGAATTGTATGATTTAAACACACACACACACAATAAAACCAAAAACTAAAAGACAAAACAAAAAAAAACCCAGAAATGAGCCTATTTTTCTCAAAGGTCTCACAGTCAGACTGAGGATTAAAGACCTGCCAAAGCCTCTAATATGGCTGATCAAATCAAGTACTCAATGCTCATGCTCAACACAAAGATCTGTATTATGAATTGAGAGAATGAGGATCCAGTGATCTTACCAACTGCTGGTATCCTTTCATCTCTCATCTTGCTTTCATTTTTCTTTGGAATGAATACAACCAGATTAAGGTGAAAAACCAGTGAGTCATCTTGGACCATTACTTGCATATGTCTGAAACTTCTATCTTTTCAGGTTAGAAAAGTCATTCAAACAAGTAGGATATGCAATCATTCTGAGCCTGGGCAAATCCATGGTTTAGTACAAGGGATGGCGAACCAAATTCAGCCCACTGCCTATTTTCTTATGGCCTATGTGCTATAATTATTTTTAAATTTTTAAATGGTTGAGAAAAAAATCAAAAGAAGAATAACACTGTATAGCACATGAAATTATTTGAAATTCAAACTTCAGTGTCATAAGTAAAGTTTTATTGAAATAGCCATGGACATTCATTTACTTAACATCTGTGGCTTATTTCATGCTACAATAGTGTTAAGTAGTTAAGACAGAAATTGTAGGGCCTACAAATCAGAGCTGACTATTTACAGAAAAATTTGCTGACTCCTGGTTTAATCTTTTAATTTTATTTTATTTTTTAATATCAACATTAAGGGTTTGTCTTCCTTGGTCCCTCTTCTCTATGACTGATATTTTAGTATGAGAAGGTTAATCTTATTGGGCTCACTCACCTAATACTAACTTATAAAATTATAAGACATCTATTTTTTAAATTTGTTTAGCTGTTGTATCTTGAATAAAATAAATTTTAGCAAAACTAAAACAAATATGGAAACATCTCCTAATGAGTACATTTTATCTGATGCCTTTACTCAAAAGGGTATATTCCAGCTATATGCACTACATACTTTCTTATGACCTCTTTATCCGAAGCTAAGATAATCACTGAAATGTCAGTTTTTAAAAGTCCTCTTTTTTGAATTTTAAGTTCTGAGATACATGTGCTAAATGTGCAGGTTTGTTATATAGGTATACATGTGCCATGGTGAATTGCTGCACCTATCAACCCATCACCTAGGCTTTAAGCACCACATGAATTAGGTATTTGCCTAATGCTCTTCCTCCTCTTGCCCCCCAACCCCTGACAGGCCCCAGTGTGTGATTTTCCTCTCCCTGTATCCATGTGTTCTCATTGTTCAACTCCCACTTATGAGTGAGAACATGCGGCATTTGGTTTTCTGTTCCTGTGTTAGTTTGCTGAGGTTGATGGTTTCTAGCTTCATCCATCTCCCTGCAAAGGATGTAAAGTCATTCTTTTTTATGGCTACATAGAATTCCATGGTGTATATATACCACATTTTCTTTATCCAGTCTATCATTGATGGGCATTTGGGTTGGTTTCAAGTCTTTGTTATTGTAAATAGTGCTGCAACAAGCATACATGTGCATGTGTCTTTATAGTAGAATGATTTATAATCCTTTGGGTATATACCCACTAATGGAATTGCTAGGTCAAATGGCATTTCTGGTTATAGATCCTTGAGGAATCACCACACTATCTTCCACAATAGTTGAACTAATTGACACTTCCACCAACAGTGTAAGAGCGTTCCTATTTCTCCACATCCTTGCCAGCATCTGTTGTTTTCTGACTTTAATAATCACCATCCTAAGTGGTGTGAGATGATATCTCATTGTGGTTTTGATGTGCATTTCTTTAATGACCAGTGATAATAAGCTTTTATTCATATGTTTGCTGGCCGCATAAATGTCTTTTTTTGAAAAGTGTCTGCTCATCGTATCTTTTTCCCACTTTTTGATGGGGTTGTTTTCTGTTCTTATAAGTTTAAGTTCTTTGTAGATTCTAGGTATTAGACCTTTGTCAGATAGGTACCTTGCAAAAATTTTCTCCCATTCTGTAGGTTGCCTATTCACTCTGATGATAGTTCTTTTGCTGTGCAGAAGCTCTTTAGTTTAATTAGATCCCATTTGTCAATTTTGGCTTTTGTTACAATTGTATTTGGTGTTTTAGTCATGAAGTCTTTGCCAGTGCCTATGTTCTGAATATTCCCTAGGTTTTCTTCTAGGATGTTTATGATTTGGGGTTTTATGTTTAAGCTTTTAATCCATCATGAGTTACTGTAGACTTTTAATATAGTTTGAGGTCAGGAAGCATGATGCCTCCAGCTTTGTTATCTTTGCTTAGGATTTTCTTGGTTATACAGGCTCTTTTTGGGTTTCATATGAAATTTAAAGTAGATTTTTCTAATTCTGCTAATAAAGTTACTGGTTGTTTGATGGGAATAGCACTGAATCTATAAATTACTTTGGGCAGTATGGCCATTTTTGCAATATTGATTCTGTCCATTAGCGTGAAAAAAATTTTTTTTAATTTGCTTGGGTCCTCTTTTTTTTTTTTTGATCAGTGGCTTATAGTTTCCCTTGAAGAGGCCCTTCACATTCCTTCTAAATGGTATTCCTAGGTATTTTATTCTCTTTCTAGCGATTGTGAATGGCAATTTTCTCATGATTCCCTTTTCTTTGAAGCTCCTAGAAGTGATAAATTCAGCAACATTTCCAGATACAAAATTAATGTACACAAATCAGTACCTCTGCTACACACCAACAGTGACAAACCTGAGAATCAAATAAAAAACGTGACTCTTTTATAATAGCTGCCAAAAAATAAATACTTAATAAATACCTAACCAACAAGGTGAAAGACCTCTACAAAGAAACCTACAAAACACTGCTGAAAGAAATCATAGACTTCACAAACAAATGGAAACACATTCCATTTTCATGGATAAGCAGAAGCGATATTGTGAAAATGACCACATTACCAAAAGTAATCTACAAATTCAATGAAATTCCCATCAAAATAGCACCACCATTTTTCACATAATTAGAAAAAAACAATTCTAAAATTCATATAGAACCAAAAAAGAGCATGCATAGCCAAAGCAAGACTAAGAAAAAAGAACAAATCTGGAGGCATTGCACTACCTGATTTCAAACTATACTGTAAGGCCACAGTCACCAAAATATGGTACTGGTATAAAAATAGACATATAGACCAATG
Organism: Cebus imitator; assembly: GCF_001604975.1. Classification (NCBI taxonomy): domain Eukaryota; kingdom Metazoa; phylum Chordata; class Mammalia; order Primates; family Cebidae; genus Cebus; species Cebus imitator. The sequence goes on along the minus strand of NW_016107463.1, from coordinate 3,127,699 downwards.
GAACATAATAGAGAACCCAGAAATAAACCCAAATACTTACAGCCAACTGATCTTTGACAATGAAAAAAAAAAAAAAAAAAGTGGGGAAATGACATCCTGTTTAACAAATGGTGCTGGTATTTTTGGCAAGCCACACATAGGAGAATGAAACTGGATTCTCATCTCTTACCTTGTACAAAAATCAACTCAAGATGGATAAAGGACTTAAATCTGACACCTGAAACTATAAATTCTAGAAGATAACATGGGAACACCATTCTAGCCATTGACTTAGGTAAGCCTTTCATGCCCAGAAGCAAATGCAGTAAAAACAAAGATAAGTAGGTGGGACTTAATTAAGCTGAAGAGCTTTTTCACGGAAAAAGGAACAGTCAGCAGAGTGAACAGACAACCCACAGAGCAGGAGAAAATCTTCACAATCTATGTGTCTCACAAAGAACTAATAACCAGAATCTACAATGAACTCAAATTATCAAGAAAAAAACCAATTTTATCAAAAAGTAGGCTAAGAACATGAATAGACAGTTCTCAAAGGAAGATACACAATTGGCCCAAAAACATGAAAAACTTTTCAATATCACTAATCATCAGGGAAGTGCTGAGTGGAAGGATTCCTACTCCATTATCTTTCAGGGGTATTCTTATGAGTGCTCTAATGCCAGAGGAATACACTTGTGTATAACGCTAGCATGCTCTGCAGAATTCCCTAGAAACATCCCTTAAAATTTTAATCCTCTTTAAGTTGAACAGAAAGAACATTCTACAAATCCATAGACATAGGTTGAGAAAAGAATGGCAATGTGATTCCTATAGCAGCAGTGAATATACAGGGAGAATTTCTTCACTGAGTGTATCCGGAGGCTCAATCCTAAACAGACCACTTACATTTCATGGTGGACTTTATCTAGTCATATTCAAACTTGTGGTTTGGTGGATCAGCATGGTCAATGCATGTCTTGGGTCATTTGTGTCTCATGATTAGGCATTTGTTTTCTAGAGGCTTGTGGTTGGTAAGTCAAATATTCATCCTCAAAAGGAAAGTGGCATTTTCTGCTGCAAGATGTCTAACTTTGTGTTTAGACTTTAGGGAACACAGCTATAAGTCCTTTGGGATTTTACCACTTGGGAATTCAGCTCTATTAGAGATTTCAGGCCTCTGAAAATGAGCGATACATTGGGGAATAACTGGAAGCACAGTTCATACTTTATTCTGAATCAGCTTAAAATTATTCAGTGGTTCTATAAAGTATGCACAGTGAAGTACAGGAAACCAGCCAAAATAAATTGTTAAGCAGCAAAGCATATCTAGAAGTCAATTAAATGTTATTCTACCTTCTAGTTTAAAAGGACTAAAAACTATCCTTAATTTTGGAGGAGATTACAATTTATGCTATATCTTTAGACTGATAAAAATTTTACTTAGGTGTATATTCCCATAGGCTTATATCTAACTT
>NW_016107463.1:3119466-3126163 GCF_001604975.1 Cebus imitator | reverse complement strand
GTTTAGAATTCTTACCACTGTCTATTCCATACTGGTAAGCATTCTTGGAGAAGTGTGACATCCTGGGGTAAAGATGTGGTCCATATTCTTCATGACTAATTTATGAGAGAAATCTGCCCTTGCCATATATAGGTGTGATATTTAGTCAGCTTCCATAGAGTCTCTAAGCACCTTTACAAAGATCTAAACTTATGTAAAATTTTGGATAAATTGAAACAATATTCCAGAACTTTCATTATGTTTTACCAAGACGAAACTTAAGAAATAAAAGAGAGCTTATAAAATCACCATAACTGGAAAATATTCACTGGTGATTAAAATGTTAAGAATTTTGAGGGAGAAGAAATATTTTGATTTATAAATTTCACAGATACGAGGAGCACCAATGGTATTGGTCAGCAACATCCTAACTCCATTCGATATTATTTACTGCATAGGTTAGGGAATCACCAGCTTGATTTTATTTTTAATTACTAAATATCCTTTCTAAGTATATACTCCCAACTTTGGGATATGATGACTACATAAAATATGAACCATACATCCCACCTATTGTGAGAAAAGCTCGGTCTCGATTCTTTATTGCTTGACACTATTAGCTTCCAGTGGGCCAGTGTGATCAATGTCTGAAAACTTTAAAGATATTATCTGTAGAGTAATCATATTCTCTTATAACTCTTTCACTTTTTGAAAAAGACAAAGTAAATCAGCCAAGGTATGTGTAAAGCCATTATAGCAGTCTTTATCATGGGATCTTTATTTTCTGGCCTTCAATCTTCAGTCTCATTATAACCAAGGATATCAACTATTCTTATCATAATAACAAATTCAGTCCTGATTATTCCTAGAAGTTTTTTTAGTATTTTTTACACATTATCTTTATTCTCATGACAACCATATTGGGTAGCATTCTTATCTTCTTTTCACAACTGAAGAATCTGAGGCCCCAAATCCCACAAGTAGAAGGTGGAGCCATACATGCGGCCTGAACCAAGGCTGTGTGTATACACTGCTGGAGTCATGTTCTGTTAGTATGAAAGAAATATGGCTCCCTCTTTTATGAGCCATTGCAAATAGAATCTTAAGCAGTACTTTTACATTTTCTTTCATGCTTTGTGAGTCATAACCAAATGTCTCCAGCTCTGTCATTCCCCAAAACTGGATTACAATCTCCACTTTTTGCTTTTGCTGATAGGCACTACCTGTGTCTATCAACTGTATAGATATTTCCACCATAATCAACAACGCTTTTATGAGTATAGCCTTTCCTGCAAGTGGAGAATGAACACGAGGCCCATTTAGCTCTTTGGAGTTTTTCCTTTAAAAGCCTCTCCTTCTAGCCACTAACAGGATGGAAACATTGTGTAGGAAACAATGTGGCTTTTGCTGATAGATTCAGTATAAATCTACTATATACTGTAAATCCTTTCTCTCCAAACCATTGAATCTCTTTGCCCAAATTACACCAAATGCTGGTTCTTCACAGTAGTCATTATGAACCAGGACTTAGTATAATTGTACATCATTGTTTAAACCAGCAACCTGTTAAAACTCTTGAGATTTGTCCATTGTGCTTTAATGTGTATTTTCGGTGCATCCAACAAATAACAACAATAACAACAAAAAAATGTAGCATACTCCAAATATGTTCTGTCTCCTGGACAAAGCATTTTTAAAATCCAAGCCCATTTCATCTCTTCTAGCTTCTGTCAATATACTGACAGCTTATACAACCCATCCTGAAAACATTTGCACTCCTGAATATGGTTTTGCATAGTGATTCTAGGGTCAGTGACAAACTTCCACTCTAGTTACTGGATATGTCTCATAACTGGGAATATAATGATATCTGCAAAATAAAAAAAAAAAAAAAAAAAAAAAATTAGAAATGTCCTGATGTGTCACACACCTCAACCATAAAGCTCACTTAACCCTTTTAAAAGTTTATACTTAAGCAAGCAACATTTTAAATTTCTACCAGTCAGCGTCCTAACCATGAAAAGTTAAGGCAACTGGGAATTCAGCTTACCTGCACATGGCCCTCTTTGCACTATGTGAATGCACTGCTTGGAGCATAGCAGTGCCAGGACTAAATTCAAGTTGAAAGTGTTTTCTTCCACAGTGACATGGTTGTACCAGTTAGGATACCTTTGAATACAAAGGGCTGAAACCTAACTAAATAAGCTTCCATAATGGGACTTTGCTTTCTTATACAACCAAGGTCTGGGGTAAAGGAGCTTCCAGTGTTGCTCCAAGAGCTCAGCAGCATGATTGAGGATCGAGGGTCTTCCCGTCTTCCTTTTCTACCATATATAGATGATGCACAGCTTCAGGCTAGCCCCTCATGGTTTTAAGATTGTGACTGCAGCTTCAAGCATCATGACAATCAATACAGCATTCAGTCTAAGGAAAGGGGTATTTATTAAGCATTTATATAATTGTGGATGATCAGCTTTCCCATAACCCAGGCAGACAGCCTTTCACATCCTAAACCAGGCTTTAGCTACGATGGATTAAGATGCCTGGCCATAACCTAGTCACAGATAAAGCAGGCAAAATGGTTATCTCACATTTTAATCTTTGGCCAAAAATGTCCTAAAATGTAAAAATGTAAAGGTTGTTTGTTGGGTAATCAGTAAAGCATATTTGACACATTAATGGTCCTCAATTTTGTTAGCTGTCTACAATTAGAATGTATTCATGTAAGTAACATAGGGTTACCATAAAATCTTAGAGTATTCTGTATCCTGTTACCCTTTCGCATTATAATCTCTCCAAAGCATTCTAATATGGTGTCTATTCTGCGGCTCAAAGCCTTGATTTTGTTGGGTGTGTCCTCCTGAAACAACAGCATCATCAGGTGATAGCCTTACTTATTTACTATCAAAACCTAAATTTTGTGTTTCCATTATTAATGAGAGTACCTCATGTTCCCCATTTTGTTCCACCCAATTCCATGTCACATCTGAAGTCTATTCTTTAAAACCTAACTACCTAACTACCATGTACCAATATGTTGCAAAAAACTGTAAGTGAGAGAAGGGATTAGGGTTTGGTACAGGACAATTGTTATAATAGTGCCCCAAAACGTTTTGTCTCTATGCTGTCATTCTGCATTTGGGTTTCAGTTTGGATGAGTAAAATATGCATCAAACTATGCAGGATGAGATCATTGGCTTCTCTTTATTTAGTAAAGATCCTAAAAATGGTAATTTTGTCACCATTCCATATTGAATGGAGACAGATACTGGGCAGAGTATTATCTTTGCCACATCAATGTGGATTGGCCTCTTTCCAGAGCAGACAATGGTGGTTACCTTTGAATCATGACTTTTAATTCAATCAATCAATTGTGGCTAGGCTGTCAGGGTTAGTTTTATTCAACCAACTTAGGTAGCATAATATCAGCAGTTTATTGTTAAAACAGTATTTTTAGAAAAATATAGGGGATTTCAAATGTACTTTAGACTGTATTTCTGAACCAATTGGAAGCACTAAGAGGAGCCGTTTAGCGAATGGTTGTTTTATACTAGTCAACATGCTAAGAGTGTCACATAATTAATATCACCACTGTACAGGAGAAGAAACAAAATCAGAGGAAGTGAATTCCCCAGGATCATATAACAGATGAGCCTATCTATACTCACTGAAATCTTTGAGTAGCTTTAAAGAAAACAGTTAAAAAAGAAAGTCCTTTAAATTTAGCTACCCTTCACATCAGAGGCATGTAAAAACAAATACACATAAGGAGGCACCAAAGTATTAACCAGGTAGTAAATGTTTGTGCTTAATATTGTTTCAAGCAGCCTTTAAGTAAAATAAAGTTAAAATAAAATGTGTCTAAACTTTAAGTAATAGTCTCCTTTGTAATAGAATTCTATCTAAAACCTCTGCTTCTTAAACACATTTGGTGGTTGCTTTCGTTTTAGATGATTTTTGTAATGCTTCTTTCTCCATCTGTTACACAAGAAGATTATTCTGTTCTGGCTTCTGCATGATGGGCATGAGGTTAGGCGCTTTATGCATACTGGGCTGCTGAGACTTTTATTTCTCCTATTTGAAATATGCACTTCTCCATTGATTAAAAAGGTGGATTATAATAGCATACACTATATGAAATTCCTTAATACATGCCTTTAAATATTACACAATATAATTTGTCTGAGCCATCTCTGAAACATCTCCTAATCTATAAATTATTATTTTCCTAAGTGATGCAGATATTTGTCCTTTCCATCATGAGTGTGTATAATTTTTACTCTGATTAAAATCATGTCCTAAATGGAACATTACAAACTAACCTGGATAATGGTTTTGATCTATATTCTGCTGTTGGATACATGCTTCTTATTTTTAATTTGTATTCAGATATGCACATCAGGAGGGAAGAGTCTAATTGATTGTTCTGAAGACACAGTACATACCACATCAAAATAATTGGAAATTTGGAATGCAGCCTTGTATATATAATGCATTTTCCCCTAGTTAATATTTCTTTTGAATCTGAGGTTGTGCAGTCAAAATGCAAACATTTTGAAAATTACTAAACTGAAAATTTATTATGAATGCTCTTTAGTTCATAAACGCATGTCTTTGAAGCACCAAAATAGTCAAGTATTAGGGGTTTCCTTTGTGGTACTGAACTAAACTTTGTGCAAAATTTACATTCTTCTTTATTAGACAGGTTAATGTGGATGAGCCAAGTGCAAATTCTCTCTCTTCTATGTGTTAGTTTAACCTCAAGCTCAAGCTCTTTAAGTCTCTTTTTTTTTTAATCTAAAAATGACCCATGATAATTAACCTGTTTAAATGCTATATAAGGAGTGGAGAACCAAGATGGCTGAATAGAAACAGCTCTGGAGTACAGTTTCCAGCGAGAGCAATGCAGAGTGTGAGTGATCACTGCATTTCCAAACAACGTAAAAGGTGCATCTCAATGAGACTGTTTGCACACTAGGTGTAGCCCAAGAAAGGTGAGCCAAGGCAGGGTAGGGCATTGCCTCACCTGGGAAGTGCAATTTCCGGAGGACACCCCTCCCTACCCAACGGAGGCCATCAGGGGCTTTTCCATCCACTCCAGCACTCCAGTTCAGCTACTGCACTTCTCCCACAGTTTTTACTGCCCACAGACCAGAAGATTCCCAGGCTAAAAATCCCCACCAGTTTTCCAGCATGGCTGTTTCAGTGTTGCGGTTTTCCACACAAAAATTCACACAAATCTGGGTGGCTGTTTCAACTGTTACCTGGAATGCCTGGGAGACAGAGCCACCCATTCAACTGAAAAAGAGGGGGCTAAAAGCAGGGAGCCAGGTGATCTGGCTCAGCAGGTCCCACCCCACAAGGACCAGCAATCTGAAATGCTCTGGACTGAGACTTTCACAGCAAGCACAGCTGGACCTGGGAAGATCCAGCTCTGTGGGGGAGAAGGGTATCTGCCATTACTGAGGCAGTCCACCATTACCAAGACAGTCCACCATTACAGAGGCAGTCTGCCATTCTCAAGGCAGTCCACCATTACAGAGGCTGTCTGCCATTCCCAAGGCAGTCCACCATTACAGGGGCTGTCTGCCATTCCCAAGGCAGTCCACCATTACAGAGGCTGTCTGCCATTCCCAAGGCAGTCCACCATTACCAAGGCAATCCGCGATTACTGAGACAGTCCTAACTCACCATTACTGAGGCAGTTCTAACTCTACCTCTGTAAACAAAAAAGCAAGGAAGTTTATACGGTAGCTAGGCAGAGCCCAAGGGAGCTCAGCAACACCTCTGCTGGGAGACTGTGACTAAACTACCTCCTTGCAGGACAGGGAATCTTAGAAAAAAGGCAGCAGCACATCAGGAACCTATAAAGTCCCACCTTCCCAGGACACAGCACCTGGGAAAAGAGATGGTTATGAGTTCTGCTGCAGCAGACTTAAATGTGCCTGCCCAGCAACTCTGAACAGAACAATGGAGCTCCCATGACAGCACGTGAGCTCTGATAAGGGACAGACTGTCTCCTAAAGTGGCTACCCAATCCCTGGATATTCAAAGAGGGACCTCGTAAAGGAGAGCTCAGGCTGACATCGAGCAGGTACTCTTCTGCAATGAAGATAATAGAAGAAATTGGCAACAACCCTCACTGTTCTGTAGCCTCTGTGGGTGATGTCCAGGCAAGCAGTGTCTGGAGTGAACTTCCAGAGTCCTTCAGCAGAGGGACCTGACAGAGGAAAACAAAAAAACAGAAATAGCTACAACATCAACAAAAAGGACATCCACTCAGAGACTCCATCTGAAAGTCATCAACTACAAAGACCACAGGTAGCTAAATCCATGAAGATAGGAAGAAACCAGCACAAAAAGATAAAAAAAACAAAACAAAACAAAACAAAAAACAACCAGAATGTCTCTCTTCCACTAAGAGATTGTAACTCCTCACCAGCAAGGGAACAAAGCTGGATGGAGAATGAATCTGATGAATTGACAGAAACAGGCTTCAGAAGGTGGGTAATAACAAATTCCTCTGAGCTAGAAGAACATGTTATAATCCAATGCAAAGAAACTAAGAATCTTGAAAAAAAGGTTAGACGAAATGCTAACTAGAATACCAGCTTAGAGAAGAACATAAGCCACTGGATGGTGCTGAAAAACACAGAATGAGAACGTCACAAAGTATATACAAATTTCAATAGCTGAATCGACCAAGCAGAAGAAAGGA
>NW_016107463.1:3103490-3117423 GCF_001604975.1 Cebus imitator | reverse complement strand
AAAAAAAAAAAAAAACCTCAAAAGCTAGCAGAAGACAAGAAATAACTAAGATCAGAGCAGAAGTAAAGGAGATATAGACACAAAAAAACCTTCAAAAAATCAATAATACTGGAGCTGGTTTTTTGAAAAGATCAACAAAACAGACCACTAGTCAGACTAATAAGAAAGAAAAGGGAGAAGAATCAAATAGATACAATAAAAAATGGTAAAGGGGTATCACCACAGATTCCACAGAAATACAAACTATCATCAGAGATTACTACAAACAACTCTATGCAAATCAACCAGTAAACTTGGAAGAAATGGATAAATGCCTGGACACTTGCATCCTCCCAAGACTAAACCAGGAAGAAGTTGAAACCCTGAATAGACCAATAACAAGGGCCTAAGTTGAGGCAGGAATTAATAGCCTACCAACCAAAAAATGTCCAGGTCCAGATGGGTTCGCAGCCGAATTATACCAGATGTACAAAGAGGAGCTGGTAGCACTCCTTCTGAAACTATTCCAAACAATACAAAAAGAGGGAATCCATCTCAAATAATTTTATGAGACCAACATCATCCTGATACCAAAACCCGGCAGAGACTCAACAGGAAAACAAAACTTCAGACCAATATCCATGATGAACCCCGATGCAAAAATCTTCAATAAAATACCTGCAAACTGATTGCAACACCACATCAAAAAGCTTATCCATCACAATCAAGTAGGCTTCATCCTGGGGATGCAAGGCTGGTTCAACATATGCAAGTCTATAAATGTAATCCACCACATAAACAGAACCAAAGACAAAAACCGCATGATTTTCTCAACAGATGCAGAGAATGCTTTCAACAAAATTCAACAGCCCTTTATGCTGAAAACTCTCAATAAACTAGGTATTGCTGGAATGTATCTCAAAATAATAAAAGCTATTTATGACAAACCCACAGCCAATATCATACTGAATGGCAAAAACTGTAAGCATTTCCTTTGAAACCTAGCATTAGACAAGGGTGCCCTCTCTCACCACTCCTATTCAATATAGTATTGGAAGTTCTAGCCAGAGCAATCAGGGAAGAAAAATAAATAAAGGGTATTCAATTAGGAAAGGCAGAATTCAAATTGTCTCTATTTGCAAATGACATGATTCTATATTTAGAAGACACCATTGTCTCAGCCCCAAATCTCCTTAAACTAATAAGCAACTTCAGCAAATAATCAGGATAAAAAAATCAATGTGCAGAAATCACAAGCATTCGTACACACCAATAACAGACTAATAGAGAGCCAAATCATGAATGAACTACCATTCACAATTGCTACAAAGAGGATAAAATACCTAGGAATACAGCTAACAAAGGATGTCAAGGACCTCTTCAAGAACTACAAACCACTGCTCAAAGAAATAAGAAAGGACACAAATGGATGGAAAAACATTCCATGCTCGTGGTTAGGAAAAATCAATATTGTCAAAATGGCCATACTGCTCAAAGTAATTTATACATTCAATGCTATCCCCATAAAACTACCAATGACTGTCTTCACAGAACTGGAAAAAACCACCTTAAACTTCATATGGAAACAAAAGAGCACCCGCATAGCCAAGAAAATAATAAGCAAAAAGAACAAAGCTGGAGACATCATGCTGCCTGACTTCAAACTATAATACAAGGCTACAGTAATCAAAACAGCATGGTACTGGTACCAAAACAGAGATATAGACCAATGGAACAGAACAGAGGCCCTGGAGGCAATGCCACACATCTACAGCCATCTGATCTTTGACAAACCTGACAAAAACAAGCAACGGGGAAAGGATTCCCTGCTTAATAAATGATGTTGGGAAAACTGGCTAGCCATGTGCAGAAAGCAGAAACTGGACCCCTTCCTGACACCTTACACTAAAATTAACTCCAGATGGATTAAAGACTTAAACATAACCTAACACCATAAAAACCCTAGAAGAAAACCTAGGCAAAACCATCCAGAACATAGGCATAGGCAAGGACTTCATGACTAAAACACCAAAAGCATTGGCAACAAAAGCCAAAACAGACAAATGGTATCTAATTAAACTCCAGAGCTTCTGCATGGCAAGAGAAACAATGATTAGAGTGAATCAGCAACCGACAGAACGGGAAAAAATTTTGCCATCTACCCATCTGACAAAGGGCTAATATCCACAATCTACAAAGAACTAAAAGAGATTTATCAGAAAAACAAAACAAAACAAACAAACAAAAAAAAAACATTCAAAAGTCTGTGAAGGTTATGAGCAGACACTTTTGAAAAGATGATATATATGAGGCCAACAAACATGAAAAATGCTTATAACTGGTCTTTAGAGAAATGCAAATCAAAACCAGATTGAGATATCATCTCATGCCAATTAGAGCGGCGATCATTAAAAAATCTGGAGACAACAGATGATGGAGAGGATGTGGAGAAATAGGAATGCTTTTACACTGTTGGTGGGAGTGTAAATTAGTTCAACCATTGTGGAAGACAGTGTGGTGATTCCTCAACGACCTAGAAATAGAAATTCCATTTGACCCAGCAATCCCATTACAGATTATATACCCAAAGCATTATAAATTCTTCTATTATAAAGACACATGCACACGTGTGTTTGTTGTGGCACTGTTTGCAATAGCAAAAACTTTGAACCAACCCAAATGCCCATTGATGATAGACTGGACAAGGAAAATATGGCACATATAACCATGGAATACTATGCAGCCATATAAAATGATGAGTTCGTGTACTTTGTAGGGACATGAATGAATCTGGAAACCCTCATTTTCAGCAAACTGACACAAGAACAGGAAATCAAATACCACATATTCGCACTCATAGGTGGGTGTTGAACAATGAGAACATGTGGACACAGGAAGGGTAGCATCACAGACTGGGGTGTATTGGGGGGGCTAGGGAATGGACAGTTTAGGGAGCGATAACATGGGGAGAAATGCCAGATATAAGTTATGGGGGGGATGAAGGCAGCAAACCACCTTGCCATGTATGTACCTATGCAACAATCCTACACGATCTACACATGTACCCCAGAACCAAAAGTACAATAAAAACAACACCCAAAAATAAAAAATAAATGAAATACTATACAAACTATTTAAATTACCAAGATCAAGAGAAATTAGAGTTTATGAATAGAACCTAACAATTTTTTTTTCACACTGAATGTATAAAATGGTAGGCGTGGAGTTTAGAGGAGAATTCTGGTAATCAAGTCACAAGATATAACTGTTCCTCTGCTCTATCCTTCTTTAATCAACTATTCAAGTCTCTATGGAGTTAGAAGAACTAACGTTTTCCTCTAACCACTGACGACACCTTCCCCAGTAAAAAATGTCCATTCCCAGTTGTTTTTTGATCATCACCTTCAATCTAATGTCCACCTTGCAGCTCAGGTTTTCTTTCTCAACTGAAAATATGGATGTTCTTGCCCCCACACTTTTCAAATGCTATTCTATTTTCCTTGAATCACCCATTCTCCTACTACGTCATTTCTCTACTTCACATCTCAGCCTAGATAATACGTGATCTAGAAAGCCTTGCCTGAACATCATAACCTTTCTAAACAAAACCAATTTTTTTACAATGTTATGTTCTACTCTTATCACTGGATAAAGTAGGTGCTCAGTAAATAAGAGCATATATGTGGTACTCAATGCTTATTAAATCTATCTCTATAGCACTATTGACCTCTTCTCCCATCCTCCTTATATGTTCTTAATGAAGGGAATATGCTAAGTCAGCAACGCAAATTGAGAACTTACCAGGATTAATCAGTAATTTTACTAGTTCATCTTTATATTTTGGAGTCTAACTTGCCTCAAATCTATAACACAGGTAAGTTCAGAGTAGCCAAAAGAGAAGTTGGAGAAACACCTTGGTCTGCTCATGAGTCTGGGGAGGAAAGAAGACGAAGGAATTGCAAAGGACAATGAACTATTAGAATTTTGCGCCTGAAACTCAGTTCTCATCACACTCCTGATGGGTTATTGGACATCATCCCTTGACATTCACATTAGAATTATATCAAGCAATTCTGATAGAGCAATTTAAAATATTTATCCTCCAGGTCTAATAACAAATACAAAAAGGAAGTCAGAAAATTCCAAAAAATATGCATAGAACTAAATAGTGTGATCACATGAAAAGTAAATACATATTAACTTGCAAAATATGTATAATAGTATCTCACATTTATTCATATTATATTCACAAGCATAAAGAAAACACAGCTCTTTATTTTCAATGTACAGATATGATGTTCACCCATTCCCCCACCTCCGGGGCAGCTAGGAGGGGAGAGTGGTGGAAACAAATAAGAGAAGAGCACATTCATTCCAATGTAACACTGGTCTATTAGAATAAATTGGAAGTATTTAAATGTTTCTCCTTTAGGTAATTCAGTTCTCTCAGAATGCTCTGTTCTTTTGCTCCTCTTCAAATCTGGGGGCTCCTCTCCAAACGAGATCTGGAGTGATTGGGAAAATCACATAAGTTTAAGCCTCAGAATCTCTCTTTGCAGGGACTCTGGAATCTCTTCTAGGGATCTGGAATCTATTCACAAGCTGATACAGCTTTATAAAGTTTGCAAAATTAATATATATATTAACCTCCACCAATGAAAATGACCGTCTATTTCCATTCTGATTTCCTCTCTGCCATAGTCTCCCTTTTTTTTTTTTAGTACCACTGGAGTAGCCATGGGAAATTCTGCAATTAGCCTATGGGACATTTAGCTGAGAATATATGCAGTGTAAGTTGGAGTAATATACTTTTGTAGTTTGCAGTCACTGCCGTGTAAGTTAAATTATTGCTGGCAGTCTCAAAAGTCTTCTAGGAATAATGTAGTCAGTGTAAAGGGTATTTAAGGAAACTTGAAATGTCCTGAAATTTTAAAGCTCACATAGAACAGAAGCTTCACAGAGGGCTTTCCAGACTTGACAGCAATGGCAAAAATGCACATGGCATTACTAATTATAAGTTGTGAAGCTGAAAGAAACTTTTCCTCAACTAATAGTTTAAGAATTTTAAATTGATAATTTCATTAAAAATTTCTATTAACCATGCCAGAGGAAAGACAGAGTTTCTTTTGTATTCTCTCTGGAGAGGGGTATTCCAAAATCATCAAGAGGCAATTAAAATTTAAAAAGCATCCAATAATGTAGAGAGAAAATATAATATAGGGTTGAGTCAGGCAACTAACACTTAGATATATCAGTTCCCTCTCTATTTTCTGAAGCATTTGACAACTTTTGAAACTTAATTTTTTTTGTAAATTATTTTTTTCATCCTGAATGCTTTCATTTTCATTCCTAATTTTTCACCTCTAATGTTTTTATTTTTCAAAAATGTTCCAAAAATCTTTAAGTTTCAGGCAACACAGAAGTTAAATTCATTCTGAATGTGGCTAATGTGAATTTGTAGCTCTTGTTGGAGTGGAGGCCTCAACTCTCTGTGGTGTCTTCAAAGTGCTCTGCCACAGAGCTCCTGGGTGTGCATTCGTGAGAATTGTCCCTGCTGGCCATTGGGAGCAACTTGCCCCCATGCAAGAGTATTTGCTCCTAAATACCGTGGCTGTATTTCTCTCTTTGCTGCAACCTCAGGCTTCTGCTTCCCCGCCAGCCACCTCTACTTCCCTCTACATTTATCAATGGGGTTTGCAGATGCTTTGGGGTCTGCAACACACACAAGCCCTGGGGAAGCAGGAGCAGTGCTCCAGAGTCTTTTGGATAGCTGCCTTCCTCTAATACCACTAAGTTCCTGCATAGAGACAGGAAGGACTCCCAGCCAGGGCTTTACCTGGAGGTTGTGGCTCCCCATAGGAAAGGCAGAGAAGTGTGCTTTTCAAATCACTCTTAATAATCGCTAAGTTTTTAGAGACCATTATCCTATAATTAGCCCAAAAGGTGATAATCCCAACATTTAATCAATTTTTCTATTTTCTCAACTCATTGAGACCATGATTTTATTTTCTCTTTGACCATAACCTAAATTTACATAAAATTCTATGTTTCAAGTCTGTTTCTTGATATACTAGATGAGAGGTTGTACTCACACAAACATGGAATGTAAGCCAATTTTCTTGAAGTTTTGAAAATCCCATTTTAGCTGTCTGAAGTTGAATATGAATTCTTTCTCTTTGCATTTTTTCTGCAATAAATTCTAGTTTCTGTCCCCAATCCACTAACCATACAAAATAATCAGTCTCACGCTGATTAAGGAAAAGGTAATGTACACAGTAAAACAAAGAAGCAAAGAAACAAACACAGGCATTACATGATTTTTCTAGTCTTCTTCCCCTCACTTCACATGGATAGATGCAAAATAAGAAAAATATTTTCAGAAATGAAATCTCAGAGCTAATTGGAAAAAGAAAGTGAGAAAGAAGAAACTAATACATTATAAGCACCAAACTTTGATCATATTTACTCTAAGGGCTTTTAACTGAATTACCCCTTTGATGAGAGGAGGAGGAAGCATATAGCGTTGGCTCAACCACGGGAGTTGACTTGCCTGACATCCACTGATAGGGCAATGACACTGAGATTCTCTCCCGGGAATGGCAAAGAAGGTGCTCCTCAATGTTGGGATTTTAATGAGGAGCACAGAAGGTACTCAAGGTTGTTTTTAATGGTGACAAGGCAAAAAAAAATTTTTTTAAATCTCTGTGTAGAATAAAACTTTCTACTTAATGATCAATTGATAAAACAATAAAAAATAAATTAATTTGATCAAACACAAATAAGAATTGAGTAAAATATATACAAACAAGAGAGCAGAGGCAATAATAAAAATTAAAACATAATTTTTAATCACAAAGATAACTCAAGTCAAGTAACAAACCTGGAAAATATATTTGCAAAAACATTACAAAGATATAATATCTGTAACATTTTTACAAAGGAAAGTAAAACACTCAGGCTCCATTCTGGGTTTAATCATCATGCCCATGGCTCCCCAACACAAATATATGTTGAAGCCCTAACCCCTATTAACTGATAATGTGACCTTATTTCAAAACAGCATCTTTAGAAAGTAATAAAACTAAAATGAGATCATTAGGGTATGCCCTCATCCAATATTACTGGGAAATTTAGATACAGAGACAAAC
Organism: Cebus imitator; assembly: GCF_001604975.1. Taxonomy (NCBI): domain Eukaryota; kingdom Metazoa; phylum Chordata; class Mammalia; order Primates; family Cebidae; genus Cebus; species Cebus imitator. The sequence goes on along the minus strand of NW_016107463.1, from coordinate 3,110,296 downwards.
ATGTACACAAGGAAGACTCCGTGTGAACATCCAGGCAAAGATGGAGGAGTGGAGCTTGGTGATGTATCGTCAAGCCAAGGAACACCAAAGATTGCCAACAAATGACTGAAAGCTAGAAGAAGGGTGTGGAAAAAATCATTTTTTCACAGCCCTCAGAAGGAACCATTCCTACTTACACCTCAATCTTGAACTTGAGGCCTTCAGAACTGTGAAACAACTAAGTCCTCCGGTTTAGGATATTCAGTCTGTAATAGTTTGTTAGGCAGCCCTAGCAAACTAATAGAGACTCCAAATCACGAATGGGCAAGCAGCAGCTAAATTTTAAAAATAGTTTATACAGTTAATAAATATTCTAAAATTAAAGTTTATTGATAATTTGAAAATGCACATTTAATACAATTTTATTTTTCACAAATTGGCAATTAAAATGTTAATATTGAATGCTCTTGGGTGTGTATGAGGAAACAGCATTTTTCAATGTGAATTAAGAGACTTAACCACATTGCCATGTATGTACCTATGCAACAATCCTGCATGATCCGCACATGTACCCCAGAGCCTAAAGTACAATAAAAAATAATAAATTAACTTAAAATGCTCATACATTTGACTATTTTCCATTTCTCTAAATATTCACTTAAGAAAATAGGCAAGCAAAAGTTGATGTACATGACAACACTTATAATAGCAAATAAAAAAAAAACTTGAAATTTCCAAAAAACAGGAAAAGAGTTAAGTAAATTGAAGTACTTTTTATGAGAGACTAGTTTATGGATAATGAAAATGATATTAGACAAAACTATTTTTACTGCTGGAAGAAGTCCAATTTTTTATTTATTTTACTTTTTTTCAATTTTTACTTTGGGGGTACCTGTGCAGGTTTGCTACCTGGGTATATTACATGATGCTAAGGTTTGGGGCATCAATGATCTGTCACCCAGGTACTGCGCCTAGTACATAATAGATTTTCAACCCTTGCCCTCCTCCTTCTCTCTATTCTAGTAGTACCTAGGGTCTATTGTTGCAGTCTTCATGTCCACAGTGCCCAATGTTTAGCTCCCACTCTTAAGTGAGAACTTGCAGTATTAGATTTTCTGTTACTGCATTAATTTGCTTAGGATAATGAGCTCTACCTACAACTGCATTGCTGCAAAGGACATGATTTTGTTCTTTTTTCTCACTGCACAGTATTTCATTTATATATATATATACACATATATATATATCACATTTTCTTTAAGTAATCCACCATCAATGAGCACCTAGTTTGATTCCATGTCTTGGTTATTGTGAATAGTGCTGTGATGAACATGTGAATGCATGTGTCTTTTTGGTAGAAATATTTGTTTTCTTTTAGATATATACCCAATAATAGGATTGCTGGTTAAATGGCAGTTCTGTTTTCAGATTGAGAAGTCTCTAGACTGCTTTCATGGCTGAACTAATTCATGTTCCCACCAATGGTGCATGAACATCCCCTCTTCTCTGAAGCCTCACCAGCACCTGTTTTTTGACTTTTAAACATTAGCCATTCTGACATGATGAATAATAATGTGAAACATTTTTTCGAGTTTGTTGGCCATGTGTATGTCTTTTGCCCATTTTTAATGGGGTTGTTTTTTGCTTACTTGTTTAGGTTCTTTATAAATTCTGGATATTAGGCCTTTGTCAGATGCATGCTTTGAGAATATTTTCTTCTATTCTGTAGGTTGTTTACTCTGTTGATAGTTTTTTGCCGTGCACAAACTCTTTAATTAGGTCCCACTTGTCAATTTTTGTTTTTGTTGCAATTGCTTTTGAAAACAGCCATCAGTTCTTTCCCAAGGCCAATGTCCAGAATGGCGTTTCCCAAGTTTTCTTTTTGGATTCTTATTTGAGATGTTACATTTAAATCTTCAATTTATCTTAATTTTTGTACATGATGAAAGATAGGGGTCAAGTTTCATTCTGCATATGGCTAGCCAGCTATCCCAGCACTATTTTTTTGAATAGAAAGTCCTTTCCCCATTGCTTATTTTTATCAACTGTGTCGAACATCAGGTGGTTGTAGCTGTACCATTTTTGGGTTTTCTATTCTGAAAACTAATTTTTTACTAAAGAAAAGAACATTTTATAATTATATCTGAATTCACAATTATAAGCTTGACTTCATCTTAAAGAAAGTGGGTGGAGGCCAATTTTAAATGTAAAAATTGGCTGTCTTAAAACATAGGATTATTTCACAGATTTAAAAAGTCCTCAGGTTTTACTGTGACACATAAAGAGAATCATAGAAAATAAAAAGACAAAATGAAGAGTGTATTCGTTTTCTCAAGCTACCATAACAAATTACCACAAACTAAGCAGTTGAAAACAATAGAAATTTATTTTCTAAAAGTTCCAAAGGCCAGAAGTCCAAAATCAAGCGTTCAGCAGTGCCATGCTCCCTCTGCAGGTATGAGGGGAGGATTCTTTCTTGCCTCTTGAAGCATCTGATGACTCCTGGCTTTCATTGTTTTATGGTACCACAGCTTTAATCTTTTAAGTTCACATGGGCTTCTTCCCTGTGTCTCTAAGTTTTCTCATCTTTTTCTAAGTAATCCACTCAATAAATTTAGAGTCCTCTCTAAATCCAAGATTTCATCTCACAATGCTTTCAAAATCTGATATTAGTTTCATATATATATATATATGTATATATATACACACACATAAATTTACATATTATATGTAACATATAAGACATATTAATATCTGCAAAGATACTATTTCCAAAATGGTCATTATCTGAAATTCCAGTTAAGCATGAATGTTGGGAGGATACTATTCAACCCATTAGAGGAAAAAAGGTCAAAATGAAAACCCCAGCTATTCATTGTGTTAGGAGTATTTTTTATATGAGATTATCCATTTCATACAGATTCTTTATATCAATTAAAAGCTTATGATTTTCTTTATGCTGTTTCAGAATAAGTATAAATAGGTAGGATCATGAGTCTTAGGCAAATTAAAATCACACACATCAAATATTTCATTCGTTGAATAAACCAGTAGTAATATGTTAAAACTGGCTTAAAGATATTTCCAAACAGCAGGACGATGCCCCTGCCTTCAGTATGGCTGAGATGGGGAGAGAAGAGCAGACATAGACATCAATGCTAAAGTGCTTTGGAGATTTGGAGTCTAAAAGTCATGGGGGCCCCAGTCACTATGCCTTTTCCCTGAAGAGACTGAGTTCTGAGCGCCTATGTCTAGGAGAAAGCCAAACTACCCTAACTAACAACCAGCAGGGGAGAAAAACCTGGACAGGAGGAGCTATTTTTCAGGTGATTGCTAACAATCTTGTGCCACAATGGGAAGCTATTCAGCAGGGTTGGCAAACCAAAGCCTGTGGCCCAAATCCAACCTCCTACCTGCCTTCAAAATAAAGTTTTGTTGTAAAACTCACACAAGTGCCTCCCCAACACACACACTAGTCCCCAAAGCATTTGAGATGCTCAATATTAATAGGCAATATTAGGATAAAATTCCTGATTTGAAAACTAGATCAATTTCAAAAGACTATAAACTCTAAGCTTTGAAATTATTTATTCTACCAGGCAGAAATTATCTGATGTGTACATGATAAAAATCTTGAAGTTAACATGTAATTTCACCAAATCTCAGCCTTTTAATAGTAAACAGTGAATTGAACTAAATATATTTCCCTCACACTCTACAATACTGAAAACAATCAGTTTTATAATGAAAATAAATACAATTTTATTTTTATTTTTTATTATTTTTGAGACAGGACCTCACTATATCACCCAGGCTGGAGTGCAGTGGCCCAATATCAGCTCACTGCAAACTCCACCTCTCAGGTTCAAGTGATTGTCCCACTTTAGCCTTCCAAGTAGCTGGGACTATAGGCATGCAACACCACACCTGACTAATTTGGGTATTTTTAGTAGAGATGGCATTTCAACACATTGCCCAGGCTGGTCTCAAACTCCTGAGCCCAAAGTTATCTGCCCCATCATGGTCTCCCAAAGTGCTGGCATTACAGGCATGAGCCACTGTGCCTGGCCAAGGGATACATTTTTAGAAAGAAAAAATATGTTATTGCGTACCGAAAATTTCAAAAGTTAGTTGTAATTATATTGTCAGAAAAAATAGGCCATAAAATAGTGAGAAGAATGAAAATATTTACCATTGTCAACATAACTCATGATTCCATATGTAATTTCAATAACAAGGATCTTATGTATTATACCAAAATTCTTAAGGTTATTTTGAATAACAAAAAAGTATTATGAATCAATTTCTATTCAACAGAACTAAATTCAAGCTCATTTACACATTAGGGGTTATTGTTTGTCTGAACAGCTCAATTATAACTAAAATTAAATGTCAACTGCATAATCTCTGGGTATGAACCGTATAAAAAATAAAACCATTAACACAATATTCCTTCTCTATATTACATACATACATAAATGTATGTTTTATGTATACATATATAACTGAAACTTTAAATCATATGCACAAATACACATGCATAGATACATAACTATATATGTAGCTTTAAAAACTAGTTTTTTATACTTTGTTTTTAAAAAGATGGGACAAAATCTGTCAATGATTAAAAGTTTTCTTCACTCAGTAACCTCAAGTGGAAAGTAGATTTTATTAATAACTCAAAGTAGCCACAGAAATTTTTCAAAATAATCTTAGATGCATACATATGTTACACTATAGGTTATGAGAACCTGCTTAGATTAAAAATGTTTGAATCTTTTGTTCCCCAAAGACAATCCAGGTTTATTTTATGAATGCTTTTTTTCTGATATACTACAGTTATGTTCACCTACAATGCCAATTTTCATTGACCAGATTAGAGTGACATATATTACTTGTAACTTCACCACTTCAATATCAAGTATTATTCATAAGTAGAGATCCAGAAAGAAGCCAAAAAAATATTTTAAATAAACTCACTGGAATATATGTCAAAAACATTATAAAATTTAATATTAACTACTTTATTTAAATACAAGCAAATAATAAAGTACCTTATTTGAGCCTGGTACTTGTTGGATACTTCAGGAGAAACAGAAGTCATGCTCACTTTTAGAGCTTTCTGTTTCTGCTACTGTAAAATTTGCTTAGCCTGAAAGACCTGCTAATTATAGTATCTTCTCTGGATACTACCTAGAAAGTTATATTTGTTTTTTGTTAGTGCACAGTATAAGAGCCTGAATGATAGATGGAGATTTGCACATCATCAAGGTTGACATCGAAAATAAAAAGGAATCCAGCCAGACACGGTGGTTCATACTTCCCAGCACTTTGGGAGGCCGAGGTGAGTGGATCATCTGAGGTCAGGAGTTTGAGACCATCCTGGCCAAAATGGTGAAACTCATCTCTACAAAAAAAAAAAAAAAAATACAAAAATTAACCAGGCCATGGCACTCACCTGTAATCCCAGTTACTTGGGAGGTTGAGGCTGGAGAATCGCTTGAACCCAGGAGGCAGAGGTTACAGTGAGCCGAGATCATGCCACTACATTCCAGTCTGGGTGACAAAGTGATACTTTGTCTTAAAAAAATAATTCATCCAGTTAGCACGTAATTACAAGTGTCTACAAGGTGCCACACACTGTGTTAGGCAACTGAGATCAACTCCATTGAGTCCTCTCTTTCAGGATGCTGGCTATGTCATTGGAGATAAATATCTATTCATGTAAATCAATTTGAAATCTATAAAAGAGAGCATATAACCATGAACTAAAGCAGTGTTAGGATTTGCAATCTGGTGCCAAAACACTGAAGCCATTTTCGACAACTATATTTTTTTCAAATTCCATATCCAATCATCAGGAAATCCTGCACACTCTTCTTTCAAAATACCTAAAATCCAAGTGCTTCTTATGACCGCTCTTGTCTGAGCCAGCATCTTCACTAGCCTGGGTACAGCAGTGGGCATCTATCCAGTCACCTAGCCCCCATCTTTGTCTTCCTGCTGCCTATTCTCAGCACAGCTAGGACAGTGATCTGCATAAAATTTAGGGGAGGTCCTCTAATTCTCCCGCTAAAAACCTTCCAATAACTTACCATTTAATTCACAATAAAAGCCTTTTTGTGGCTTTTATTGTGAACTTTTCCCCTAAGAACAATGGTCACAATGGCCTTTAAGGCCCTGTGTGATCTTGCCTTGGCCACCACTCTGCTGTGTCTTTTATGGCTCCCCCACCACTGGGCCAGTCATTCTGTAGTTTGTTATTTTTCAAACATGACAAACTTACTCTCATATCAAAAAATTTGTATTTGTTCTTTCTGCCTTGAATGCTATTCAGTGAGTGTTCCTGAATGTCTCCCTCTCTTCTTTCTAGGTCTCTACTCACGTATCAGTCTATTACAGACGTCACTAACTACAGTTTATAAAATAATTAAGTACCTCTGCCCTCTTCCACCTTGCCTTGTTTGTTAATTCTCTGCAGATGTCAATGGCTATCGATTGCTCTAGATGTTGACTTATATTTTTGTGGCTTGCAAAAGAGGAAAGAGCACCCTGAAGTAGAAGTATAAAGGCTTTTACTCAGCACCGATATGCGTTCTAGGCCAGTGAAGCTGGAATGCAGTGTGTGTGTGTTCACGAGCATGTGAAAAGAGCAAGAGCGAGGAAGGGAGAAGGGATAGTTTTAAATGTAAAGAGAAGCACAAGCAGGCATGGTAAAATTTTTAATTTCGGCCGGGCGCGGTGGCTCAAGCCTGTAATCCCAGCACTTTGGGAGGCCGAGGTGGGTGGATCACGAGGTCAAGAGATCGAGACCATCCTGGTCAACA
>NW_016107463.1:3095526-3103317 GCF_001604975.1 Cebus imitator | reverse complement strand
AAAAAAAAAAATTTTAATTTCATTCTCATTGCAATGGGTGTTTTAATTATTTCATTCACAAGGTCTGAATGGCATTTTTTAATTGCATTTTTAAAATGTATATAAAAATGACTGTGGTAGAGTATGTTGGAAAATCCTGGCCTTCCCAATCTACTTTCTCCCTTTATCAGTCCAGGGAGGCTGATCATTACAGACAGTATCAGACACCCTAGACATCTCTCTTCCCATTGGATTTGGCCAATGGAAGAATTGACAGTGTGAAAGGAGAAAGAAACTGAAGAAACTTTTCCCCCAAGAACATATCTGCTGAGCTGAGGTTTGACATTCCTCATTCTCCCCCAACTAAGGCCTTAGATGCTGTCAGTGGCCCAGGTCACTTCCTATAGTCACTGGTCATACCAGGTTTTAGTAACTACTTCCTTGCTTTGCTCCATATGGCCTTGGGCTGGCCCAGACATGTTTTCTCATCCCTTGTTAGTTCCTCAACTACGTCCTCAACTGGTGATGTACCATCTATTTCTTACCAGGAGCCTGACAGCAAGTAAGTGGAGGCATTATGAAGCAACTGCGGGAGTCCAGAAGAGAGGTAACTTGAGCTAGCATAGTGTCAGCAGAGATAAATAGGTAAGAGATGTATTTTGAAGGTCAAATCAGAGGACTTTGCTATATGATCATCATTAGGAGATAAGAAAAAGGAATACATGAGAATAACTCCTACATTTATGCCTGAGCCTCCAGCTAGATCAAGGTTTTGAGTCAAGAGTCAGAGACGAACAAGGATGATAGGTAACACTATGGAAGACAAAAGTATCAGGAGGTTTTTTTTTTCTATCTTGATATGTTGAGTTGTAATTGCTTAGTTGGGATAAAACTTGGTTATGAGGTTGGATATCAAGGAGACACCAGGACTATTCACAAATGTAGAAGTCATGTGCTTAGAGGCGCCATTTAATATCACATACTGGATGAGGAAATAATGCAGAAAGCAAGCATGAATTTAAATGAAGAAATATCCTTGGCATATCCCTTCCCAAGGTGGGAAACTTAAACATTTAGAAACTTAATAGAGAAGGAGGAGTCAGAAGAAATGACTGGGAAATGTGGAATGTAGCATGTGTGTTCGTAGGGAGGAGAGAATCAGAACAGAGTGTCCCCAAGGCAGGAAGGTGTGATAGTGACTGCCTAGGGAGCAATTTTGGTGTAAGCATGGGGTGGAAGTGGAAGTTAAATGAAACAGAGGTTTTCATTAGAATCCAACCTTGCTCATCAGAGATCTATTCTGAGGATAAAAGTTAGTACATCAGCTGGTAACAAAATGTTCCTTCATCTTTGTTTTTGACAGCTGAGGATGTATTTTTCTTGGCACCATTTAGACAGACTTTGCTACTCAATGGCAGGATTCAGATGATCAGTGCCTTGCCCCAGTTGCTATATGTCTATTCTATTACTATCCAGTCTGAATTATAAAGCTTTACTAACAGGATAATAACAGCAAAACAAATTCGATGTTCAGGTTAGTACAATGAACTGTCATCCAGAATTCTACTTGCAAAATTTTGATCAAAGGCCTTTATTAACATTAAAAGAGAGTTTCAAATTTTAACTTATAAAATAAAACCATACTAATTATATGATTTACTTGATTTTTATTTCTTTATTTATTGAGACAAGAGTCTCCCTCTCCCAGGCTAGACTGCAGTGGTGTGATCTCGGCTCACTGCAACCTCTAACTCTGGGTTCAAGAGATTCCCATGCCTCAGTCTCTGAAGTAGCTGGGATTACAGGTGCCTGCCACCATGCCTAGCTAATTTTTGTATTTTTAGGAGAGACGGAGTTTCACCACTTTGGACAGGACAGTTCCAAACTCATGACCTCAAGTAATCCGCCCACTTCGCCCTCCCAAAATGCTGGGATTACAGGCATGAGCCACCACACTCAGCCATTATTTATTTTATTGATGGGCTCTATGAGATGTACTGATAAGAAAAACAATTCCACTGCTATAAGATGACTATACAGGTAATTTTGAGGGAAAAAAAAGCAGTACACTTATTTTTTAAGAACTGTATTTTTTTCATTTTTGAAATTATATTGTTACTCAAAATATTTTTTGCCAACATTAATATTTTTTTTCTATTTATCTTTCAAATATAACAGGTAAATAACATACTCCTACCTCAACATTAAGATAGACTTTATATTGACAAAAAAATGATAAAAGCTTAAAAAAAACTTGAATTACAGAAAGCATTTTAAACTAGAATTTATTATGAAATGAAATATCCATTCTTCTTACTAGTTATCCAGTTTTTAGATGAGAATTAAGACATGACATTCTATAAAGTACTGTAAATAAATACACAATCATATAAAGTAATCATTAGGCTGACCTCTAATATTTTCATTCTGTATTTTAAGACTTCTGATGTGCCAATTGCCTCATCTTTGAAAAAAATAAAAAATTGGAATGCAAACTAACCGATTAAGATTTTTAATCTAATATGAAAATGAATATTTCAAGCCAAGATACAGACAGATTGGTAATATAGTAATTAATTGAAGCACAGATCTTTGTTTCACAGTTAGCAAACGTGAAACAAATTCAACAAATAACCTTTTTTATACTTAAAGATAGCTGATTTCCTTAAACTGCCTTCACAGCTTCAAAATTGCATTTAAAAAACCAGAATATAAATAGATTAAAAGTAGATGTCTACAACTGTATATAGTTATTATGATGATCACATCCAAAATAGGATATTGAAATAGAACAAAACTAACTCTCAGAACAAGAAGAAAGGAATAGAAGAACTGGATTTAACACCAAGCTCTATCTACTGGCTCTTGGGAAAGTCCACATTCTCTTATGTTAACTTCTTTATGAATAAAGTGAAAGGAATACTGCTTCTATTTCAGGGGAGTTTTTTTGTGGTGGGCAAGAATAGATTTTTTTTTCGTTTTTTTTAGTTAGGCAAAACTCCTGTGGAAATGAGAGATATAAATACAGCTTAAAGTAGTATTTAAAGTATTTAAAAATACACTTAAAGTGATTACACTTATTTCAATGACTGCCTCCTTAAAGAGTCATCCTTGATGAAAGAGTACATGCCTTAATTTTAACAAGGTGTCAAATTTCGGTGCTATGGATCTGGTTTCCTTGTGAAGGAAAAAATTAATAAATGTTTAATAAATCAGTATTATTTAATATAAACTATGTGGATGACTGTTATAGTAGCAACCACTATTTTTGAGCAGGTCATCAATTGTACATAAGTTTACAAAGAGTTTCCAATTTGATATCACTCTAGTGACAACTGTCAGGAATGGCATGTACCTGGTATCTATCTATCTATATATTTTTTTATAATCAACTTTATTTTTGTCTTCTACTGTTTGCTTAAAATGTATTCATTAGAGAAAGTTTCTCTCTGCTGAAAGACTAAACTGACAGGATCTATAACTTTCTAGAGACTTGGAGGTAATAGAAAATTCTGGTTTCTTTGAGTTGTAAACTATCTTGACTCAGAAATTACATTGTCAAGACTAATATATTAAGCAATACTTCAATCTGTGCTCAAAGGATGTACCTTTGCCTACATCTTCACTCAGTCTGCAGTAGGCAGGCTACTTGCTTTCAGGGGAGGACTGTGGAGAAGAGTGCTTTTTTTTTTCTTTTAAGCAGATATCCAATGTATACCAACACTGCAATAGCACAAAAACTTTCCTTATGTCCTTCATTCAGGTTTCACAAATGCAAATATGAATATTTTATCTTATCTTTCTCTATCCATATCTACATGATTTATTTCTGAGCTATTGAAACTGACTTGCAGCCATGGTACATCTTTATTCTTAAATTTCTCAGTGTAGTTTTCCTAAAAACAAGGTATTTCTCATATAGTTACAGAATTATTTTCAAAATCAGGATAATACTGTTGATACAATCCTATTATCTAACCTGTAAACCTTATTCTGAATTTTCTGATTGTCTCAATAACATCCTTTATAGCAAAAGAAAATATAGGTCCCACATTACATTCAGTTGTCATGTTTCTTTAGACTGCTAAATTAATCTCGAACAGTTCAGCAGTCATTCAGTGTGTTTCAAGACACAGGCCAGTAATTTTGAAGAATGTACTTCAATTTCAATTTGTCTGATGTTTTCTCATGAGTAGCATCAGGCATTTGACAGGTATCCCACAAAAGTGATCTGATGTTCTCAGCACATGCTATCTAGAGGCAAATGATGTTGATTTATCCCATTTACTGGTGATATTAACTTTGATCACTTGGTAAAGGTAATGTTTGCCAGTTATTTTAATTATAATGGTACTACTATTCCTTTTGTAACTAGTAAGAACCTTGTGGAAAGATACTTTGAGATTATGTAAATCTGTTACTCCTCAAATGTTCAACCTAATTATACCATCTGCTGATGATCCTTGCCTGAATACATTATGATTACATTTGCTAAATGGTGATTTTTAATTCCATACTTTTTCATATTTGTTTATTGCCACTGTACTGTAATGAAGGGTTTTACCTACCTATACTCCCTCTCTCTCCTCCTCCCTCCCTTCCTTTCTTCTTTCCTCCCTCCCTCCCCTCCTCCTTCCCTTCCTTTCTTCTTTCCTCCCTTCCTCCCTTCCATCTATTCTTTTTATCTATATGGACTTACGAATTCTTACTTGGTGAGTTATATTTTAAAAATATTTTATTCTATGCTCAAGTTATCCAAGATTTGGCAAGTGGGAATTCCCTGAAACTGAAATATAAATGATTTTACATCTCTTCATCATTCTTTAAACATTTTGCTATATTCTGGCAAATGAAGAGATTCCACGTTCATCATAAACTTCCCATTCTCCAGTACTAGAATCAGCCATTTCTCCTAAAGGCCTCATTTTTTCTTTTTAGTGGAAAATGGTATTTGGCAACCTGGGTCTGAGATCCAGGTAAGTTGTGCTCATTGCTTCTGGAGCTATTGTTTCTGAATCCTTTCCATAGAACACCTAGAAAACATAGACACACACACACCAACAGGATACAAACAGACATGCATATCTATATTGTGTTTGTGTTTATGTCCATTAAACACACACAAACAGGATATGTGTTTGTGTCTGTATCTAACAAAAGTTTTATGTGTCCATATTCATTAAAAGTTATGAGTAGATTTTGATATCTCTAATTTTGACCCATTATCACTGGGTTCATTCTATCTTCTTTCCATGTCTGAAAATCCTCTTACCAACAATGAGAAATCTGTCTCCTAGTCTCAAGATATTCACTTATTTGTTTAATTCTAAAGTATATGGAAAATAGTTCCAGAATTACCAATCCAGGTCACTGCATAAAAAGAAGATTACCAGCTAGACTCTAATAACGGTTTAGAGTTCTTTTTTTCTTTAACCTGAGAGAATATAATCCAAATATTATGTTAAAATTTCCTAAATGATAGGCTTTTTCTTCCGCTTTTTAGCGTCAGTGTGGCTATACTATTCATTTGTTAATACAGCCCAATTCCTTTGTTTCTATTGGCAGAAACAGTTACTATAGCTCAAATGTAAAGTAGTCCAGATATAATGACTACTTTACATCCAGCCTAACAACTCAAATGACTTTCAAAGAGATCAAGTGTATCCATCAATAAAGTAAAGGGTTACATATCTGGCCATAAGATGTCCATGCATCCCTTCTTCAAACCTGTAGGATTCTCTTCCCAGTAAGAAAAGTTACGTATTTTCTTATCCTGTCTCTGAACCCAGTTCAAATCCTGGATCTCTGGGTGATGTCAAATCTTAGCCCTGAGGCCTAGATCTGGTGACCCATGAATTAGATATACATTTAATACATATATCCGTGTGTGTGTGTGTGTGTGTGTATGTGTGTGTGCGCGTGTGTGCGCATGCTTGTATTTTTGTGTGTGTGGTTTCTTAGCTCTACTTTCTGAAAAAATTTTTTTGTTGTTCATTTTTCTCTTTGACAACAATTGTAATCATGACTGGGAATATGACTTTTTTTTTTTTTTTTTTTTTNTTTTTTTTTAGATGGAGTTTCACTCTTGCACCCAGGCTGGAGTGAAATAGTGCAGTCTCGGCTCACTGCAACCTCCACCTCTCAGGTTCAAGCGATTCTCCTGCTTCAGCCTCCTGAGTAGCTGACATTATAGGTGCCAGCCATCATGCCCGGCTAATTTTTGTATTTTTGGTAGAGACAGAGTTTCACCATGTTGGCCAGGCAAGCCTTGAATTCCTGACCTCAGATGATTCATCCACCTTGGCCTCCCAAAATGCCGGACTTACAGATGTGAGCCACAGTGCCCGGCCAGAAATATGACTTTTTTTATCCTTGCCCATGTAAATGTGAGGGCCTCAGTGTTGATTTTATATTAGAACAGTTAGGGTTTTTTTGTTGTTATTGTCATGTAGTTTGGTTTGGTTGGTGTTTACCTAGGCTTGTGATTTCTTCAGCAAAATGATTCTCTAAAATGTAATAGGCTTTTACTCTATTTGCTTCCAATCAGTTTCTTGTACCAGCAGGAATACTAAAAATATTTTTCTTAGACATGATTCACAAATTTGATTTATTCCTTTGCTTCCTTGCCTTATATCTTTTTCTCAATTTAATTATGGCCACCTTGGGCTGCCACTGTGAAACATGTAACTATTCCACTATTAGATTGCAAACAAGCCACTGACTTTGTGTTTTCTTTTTGCACATGCACTAGCAAATTCTCCCTTCCTTATAGGGATTGTATGGACCATATGTCTATCTCTTGTCTATTTTATTAATGAATTACTATGAGTACCATTGACTGTCACCTGATAAAAGCATTTTTTTTTTCTGACAAAATATATAAAGTAGGTCCCCACTCAGTTTTTCCCTTGACTCTGTCTATCTTTATCAGCACTTACCTACTTTGGAGTTTTGGTTATTCATTTTTAACCCTGCAAGTTTCCCGCTGCCCCCTAGAATGTAAATAGCATGAGCGAAGAGCCAAGCACAATGTCAAGTATAAAGGAATCTGTCAATGATTATGAACCAAATTGACTTGCGAATAAGCAAGTGTACACCTCGGTTAAAATGTGTGGTACAACATTTTAGAATTACAGCATTTAATGGCTCTTGAGCCGTTGCCTTTAAATGGTTTCATAAGCACAGTACACACAAAAGTGGAAGAAAATTCTAACCAAACCCACAGTTATATATTTACTTTTTGAGTCATGCCAGAACACTTGGCACAGAACAGAGCCCCCTCTCTGTAAGGCATTAAGTTGATGAGTACCTTGCCCCCACACTCTGCCTGCTAAGCCAATTTCAAATGAAGTCCAAGAGTCTCCTTAATTTGCTGATTCTAGTTTACCATCCCTTCCCTGATGTCTAAGGATCTGAAATAGCTCATTCTACTACTGTCAACAATATAAGGAATTCAGGAGTAGTCTTCCTTCATATGAAAAGTTGGCAAAAAAATATGAACTCCTTAGCATCACAGTTTTATATGGTGTTGTCAGAATTATATAATGACCCATACCTAGAAATCCAAAGAAAACAGCAAATCTAAAAAATGTACTTCTGTAAAGATACAAATACATATGTTACACTTTTAGCAAGTTTAGTGGAACAGAAAAGTTGATGTATTATCTAAAGTTCAAGAATATCGATTATGTGACACTCTGTTGTGACACATCTGGTGACCTTAAAATTAACATTTTAAATTTGAATTAGCATAAAAGCAGAAATGAGAGATCCTTCAGATCCTTACTCTTTTTTTTTTTTTTTTTTTTTTTT
>NW_016107463.1:3042388-3095416 GCF_001604975.1 Cebus imitator | reverse complement strand
GCCTCAGGTGATCCACCCACCTTGGCCTCCCAAAGTGCTAGGATTACAGGCATGAGCCACTGTGCCCAGCCAAACAGATGGCCCTTTTTTTTTGAAAGGGGAAAGGGAGGGGACACCCCATACTCATTGTTTAAAATATTTTACATGCTAATACACTCTTACCCTACAGAGATGACGCTGAAATTTTACTGAGCCATGGAATATAGAACTAGTTCAAGGAGGGGGAAGGTTGCTGTTTTCAAAAGGATGCCAATGCTGGGCACGTAGTCAATGTCTGGATGAGTTGTCACAGGGAGCCACCTGGAGTGAGCAGAGGAAACCTGAGAAGGTCCTAGTGTGCAGATTTATCTCTATACATGTGTCTATCATCAATCTGGATATCTACATAAAATATGTCAGATATTTTATATAATCATATATTTTAATGTATGCACATATATGAATATATGATTTTTAAGATTTATTAAGGAGTTGAATAAGTTCTGAAATGAAGTTTGTCAATCATTCACTCCTTTGTAAGTTATAATATTGTCATTCAATTTTTCACAGGAAATGAGAGGATACTTTTATGTGTATGTTTGTGAGGGTCTGTGGATAAGTATTCATGTGTGTTTTTCTAACAAAAGAGCCACTCTCTTATTTAAAAGAAGATATTTCTCAATTTGACCTAACATTTTTATTTTTCCTAATGTCTTGCTAATTGGAAAATGTATCTATGCTTTTCAATGCTCCAGTTCAATACCCCATCCCACAGAGTTCCCAAGATAACGATTAGGATTTAATGAAACATTCAGTTTTTCCTAACAAAACTGGTATTTTCTTCAAACTGGATTCAGAAGGCAGGTAAGGTCAAGGAGGCAACCAGTACTTAGCTCTAGAACCTCCATCAACCTAATCCATGCATATACGAAAATGTTCATGCTGGCTGGGAGTGGTGGCTCATGCCTGTAATGCTAGCACTTCGGGAGGCTGAGGCAGGTGGATCACTTGAGGTCAGGAATTCAAGGCTAGCCTGACAAATACAGTAAAATAACATCTCTACTAAAAATACAAAATTAGCCAGGAGTGGTAGGGCGCACCTTTAATCCCAGCTATTCAGGAGCTACTGAGGCAGGAGAATCGCTTGAACCCAGGAGGCAGAGGTTGCAGTGAGCTGAGATTATATCACTGCACTCCAGCCTGGGTAACAAAATAAGACTATCTCAAAACAAACAAACAAAAAAAAACAAAAAACAAAAACAAACAAACAAACAAACAAAACACCAAAACAAACAAATGAACACCTCAGGCTGAGAATAAACCGTAGGTAAGTTCAAGACTCTGATAACTGTGGACAAAAATGTTAGAAATTGAAATAAGGTGAGTTCTATGAACATCTTCCAGTTTACATAGAGAAAATGTGATTTGCTATATAATCTGTATTACAAAATCTTCTTTCTTCCATTCTGCTTATAGCCTAAGGGATGCTGGAATCACGAACTAAAAGAAGCTCACCTCCCAGAGAACTTTGCAGATCAGAGCTCAAATTCTTTCCTTGGATTGTGTTCCTCCACATTTTTATGTGAGAGAAACTTGAACTTTGGATTGAGCCACTGATATTTAGATTTGTATCACCTGGAGAAAAATGTAATTCCAATGGTAACAGCATCCCACTTGGAGTAAAATCCAAAGCCTTACACAGCCCCAGTGGCCTGTTTACTATCTACACAGATGCATGAGTTTCCCCTCTCTGTCTACTCTAATGCTACACAGACAGACACTGCTGGCTCAGGCCTTTAGACACTTCCTCAGCCTCCATTGTTTCTTCCCCAGAGAACTGTATGGCTGTTTCTCTCCCTTAATTGAGTTTTCTCTTCAAACATTGTTTTATTAGAATGGACCTTCCTTATCCGTGTATTAGCTCTACCCTCCATCTTTTCCTTTTCCTGCTTTATTGTTCTCCTTAATCCTTATCATCATCTAAAATACTAGTTATTCACGTTTATGTGTTCATTTTCTGTCTCTCTGCACTAATACGTAAGCTCCATGAATTCAGAGTGCCTTTTTATCCACTGCTGTATCTCCACCACGTTGAATAGTGCCTGGCTTATTGCAGTTCAGTGAATGAATGAATGAATATGAATGCACATCATATAGACCATGAAACTACAAGAGCTAATTGATATTACTATGTGCCTCAGAGCCAAAAAATATTCCAGGGTTTATGGTTTTCAAAAGTTAGGAAGACTTACATGGAAAAAAAAATCAAAACTGTTCCTTCTTTGCTAGAAAACTATGGATATTCAAGCCTATCCTTTTAAACAGTACAGCCAATGTGGAAGAAAATTGATCACTATTAGAAATCCTACAGAATAAAAATGTCATTGCTATGAAGTAAATAGCTTCAGCTGGAAGGAGGCAAAAAAAATATTTTCTTGAAAAGACAAACTAGAAATTCAGTATAAGTTTACGAACGGTTAAATAATTCAGTGTAAATTTAGAATTTAATTGTGCAGCATTGCTATAGACTTTTAGAATCAGGGTTAAAATGTCAATTTCATCATGTTTGATAGCAATGCAACAAGGCTTGAAAACAAATTACCACAAAGCTATTAGAGATAGGGAAACCAAATTAACACATGTAGACCATGTTATTTTATACCTAAAAAGTCTAAGGAAATAAAATTGGAGCAGAGAAATATGTACTAAAGCAACCGAGAATGAAACGAATGTTAAAAAAAAATTAATAGGGTTTAAAAGAGTTGAAGACTGTAAATGTTCCTTTTTTCCTTGTCTAATGTTGAGGTTATCTTTTAAAGGTTATTTATAATAGAAGGATAAAGTAAATATTAGGTAATAATTCATGAAATATAGAGTTGCAATGAAGAAAAGAATCATGTAAAACTCTACTAAAGCCACAGAATATAAATTGCTGGAAGGAAGACAATATTATAAAAATGTTGATTCTTTACAAATTACCTTCTAGTTTAGGTAAATTTAATTCAATTTGATATCCTAATGGGATTTTATTATACAAATATTTTAAGGTTCATTTGGAATAATAGGTATGAATATCTAAAAGTTTATATTTTTAAAAAGTCTAGTACACACACATTAAAAAGCTAAAAGAGGTCGGGCGCAGTAGCGGTAGCTCACATCTGTAATCCCAGCACTTTCCAGCACTTTGGAAGACTGAGATTGGTGGGGGGGAGCGGAATCACCTGAGGTCAGGAGTTGGAGACCAGTCTGGCCAATGTGGCGAAAGTCCCGACTCTACTAAAAATATAAAAAATTAGCTGGGCATGATATCATGTGCCTATAGTCCCCAGCTACTCAGGAGGCTGGGGCAGAATTGCTTGAACCTGGGTGATGGAGATCGCAGTGAGCCAAACTCATGCCACTGCACTCCAGCCTGGGTGAAAGACTGAGACTCTGTCTCCAAAAAAAAAAAAAAAAAAGGTAAAGGAATATTAGGTGTCATACAAAATAGCAGTCTTTGACAGTTAAGCATCTAGTAATTCTACAAACATAAATCAATATACCATCCCCATCCTGTCATTCAACCTTATATTAATAGTTCATTTATAATAGTCATAATTTGAGATACAATAAACTTGGTGTTTACATTATCATGAGTAGATAAAATATCATCTTTATAACTGCTATGCTTAGAATTTCTTTCTACTTCTGATTTTAGTAAGTTTAATTATTTCTTTATTTCCCCAGTTGTATACTTTTCTTTTAGCTGTTCTGTGATGTTTCCAAGCTGCTCCATTGGATCTACTACAAAAAGAGTGTCAATTTCTTCAGAATTCTCATATTTATCTTAGAATCTATACATTCTCTCTTTTGTATTTTCTTGATCCAGGCCTGATGTACAATTCTTTTTCTAAAACCGTTTTTTTTTTTTTTTTTTTTTTTTTTTTTTTTTTTTTTTTTTTTTTTTTTTTTTTTTTTTTTTTTTTTTTTTTTTTAACACTTTCTAGGTTAGAATAAATGTTTTCTGGATCCCATGCTCTCCTCTTTCTCCTTTCTTTATGTTGTGCTACTAAGTTTGCTGGGAGAATCCCCTCACAGCTTCTTAAGAAGAGATCTGAGCTTCCATGCTCTAGGTGGGCAAGAGGGTGTCATCTATTAGTGCAGAATGTGGCTGAGATGCCGCTCCACGGTCAAATGCCTCTGACCAGTTCCCTTTATTTTCTGCCCTGTGTCTCCACCCTACCTTCGCTAAACTAATACATCCAACATTTGAGCATCTCATGAATTTTGCAGAATTAGTTGTCATAGTATTTCGTACCATTCATGTAAGACTGAGATTTTCTGCTTTACCATATTGATAATCATTTATCTATTCCCTTTGTTTCTTTCACTATTTATGATGTTGTATTCACTTTCATTCCCTTATGATTTTTTTTTCTCTTGGGTTTATATCATTTTTATTCTTTCACAATTATTTTAGTTTGGATCTTAGAAAAGCAAAGTAATAAACTCCAAGTGCTATATTTAAATAAATGTTTAATTATTTGAAAAAGAAGAGAAATAATGAAATTCTACCATAAGACATGTTAAATACAAGTAAGGTAAATAATTAAGTTGATTGGGTACTGATTTAGAAGTAAAATGTTATCAGTAGTAAGGAAAAAATATCCAGAAAAACATCTTGGCATATATAGAAATTAAGTGAATATAATGTTAGCATCAGATTAGTAAGGAAAAAACAACAATCTTACAACTGATTAACTATTTGGATAAATGAATGGATAGATTAGATAGATTGATCAGTCATAGATTGATCCGTGATTCTTAACTATTTCTGTTCATCTACCTTTATCTGTATAATACATTCTACTCAGTAATCACTCTTATAATCTGCTATAATTCACATCAAGAGAAGCATGGCCAACACATTCTCTGAAAGACATGAAAATATCCAGGGAAACGCTAATACAGTTTTTAAAATTTATATTCTCCACCTAACCCAATATGCCCTCCTGTTCTCTACTAGAGGAAAGAGATCTACTTCCTTGCAGATTTCTATTACTGTCCTAAATAAAAATCAAGATATTAAAAACCAGAAGAAAATATGAGAGCTATTTCTCAGATACCTAGTTTGGAAAAATAAAATGGATTTAGAAAAAACTATTTTGGGAAAATTGTGAAGTATTACAACAAAATTAAATTATGTAAAACAATATAAAAGATGCTATAAATTAAAAGCTTCTTTCTGTGGGAAAAAAGACTTAAAAGATAACCAACAAACTTGGAAAATCTATAAAATCTGCAGAATAAACAATAGAAAACAAGGAAAATAAATCTTCCAATAGAAAATGAAGCACAGATATGAGCAGACTGTTTAATGAGGATTCAAAAGATAATATGTGAAAAAATCTTGGCAATAATGAAAAAATAAGATTTAAAATTGAATTATCCAATTTCTAGATCCAGAAAAGTTGGAAAAGGTTCACTTTTACCTATTCTCCTTTCTCAACACAAATAAATAACCTGGAAAGCACTCAACTATCACAGTAAGAAGATTCTGAAAGTGAGGGAAACAAAAGTAGACTGGCTAGAGACCTCTTGAAGGAGGACAATATGGTGAATTATTAGGGGAAGGGAGGACTTTTACTAAATTTGCAAGCATTAAAGGTGACGCTTTGTGCTGCAGAGCTCTGTTTTGATAAATGCATAATGTTAATTAAACACAATTATAGTATCCTACACAATAGTTTTACCCTAAAAATTCTTCTCCATCACTTATTAAAACTTCTCCCCCACCACATTCCCTCCCAGTGTCTGGCAATCACTCTTATCCTGTCTGCAAAGCTTTGCTATTTCAAGAATGTCATATAAATAGAATCCTCTACTAAGTAACCTTTTCAGACTACCTTCTCTCAGTAAGTAAAATTCAATTTCTTTTTATTGCTGGATAACATTACATTTTATATAGGTAGTACATGTTTTATTTATTAATTTATCAGCTTTGTTAAGCTACTATTGAAAAATAAAAACCAAATACTTTTAAGGTGTCCAATGTGATGATATATGTATACACTGTTATCACAATTAATTAACACGACACATCTATCAGCACACAGTTACCATTTTGTGTGTGTATGTACGTGTGTGTGTGTGTGTGTGTGTGTGTGTGTGTGTGTGTGTGGTGAGGGTACTTTAATATCTACTGTTTCGGAAAATTTCAAGTAAATAATGCTGTACTATTAACGATAGTCACCATGCTATACATTAGGTCTCCAGAAGTTATTTGTCTTACAACTGAGTCTGATCCTTTGACTAACATCTTCCCATTTCCACAATCCTCTAGGTCCAGGCAACCATTTTTATACTCTTTTTTTTTTTTTTGAGTTTGATGATTTTAGATGCTACAGATATACGAGATGATAATTCATGTTTTCAACCACTGTGCTACCCTCAGCTTGTATGAGGTTGAGTGTTTAGATTCTATATGTATGTTAGATAACAGAATGTTAGATAACAGAATATTTATCTGTTTGATTATTTCCTTTAGTACAATGTCCTTCAGTTTCATCTGCATTGTTGCAAATGGCAGAATTTGCTTTTTATTAGGCTGGTAATGTTCAATCACACACACACACACATTTTCTTTATCCATTTATCTATGAGCATGAGCTAGGCTGTTTTCATATATTAGCAATTGTGAATAATGTTAAATGAACTTGTGATTGCACATCTCTTCAATATATAATTTTTTATATTGTGAAGATCCATTTTTTTGAGATATATACATAGAAGTAGGATTGAAGGATTCTATGGTAGTTCTAATTGTGTGTGTGTGTGTGTGTGTGTGTGTGTGTGTGTGTGTGTAACCTCCATACTGTTTTCCATAATGACTGGACTATTTTATATTCCCCCCAAGAGCCTACAAAGGTTCCCTTATATCCAACCACGTCCTCACCAACTCCTGTTATTCTTGATGATAGCCTGAAAGACAGGAGTGAAGTGTTAGTCCATTTGCATTTCCCTGATGATTAGGGATACTGAGCATCTTTTCGTATATAGGCATACCTCATTTTATTGAGCTTTACTTTATTGTGTTTTATAGATATTGCATTTTTATAAATCGAAAGTTTGTGGCAACCCTGCATCAAGCAAGTATATTAGTGCCATTTTTCCAACAGTATATGCTCACATTATATCTCTGTGTCATATTTTGCTAATTCTTGCAACATTTAGAAACCGTGTCTCTACTAAAAATACAAAACCAGCTGGGCATAGTGGCAGAGGTTGCAGTGAGCCGACGTGACACCATTGCACTCCAGTCTGGGCAACAAGAGCAAAACTCCATCTCAAAATAAATAAATAAATAAAAGTGGTAGTGTGAGGGTGACTTTTTATGAAGGTACAATTAACAGTCTTGACTGTGGTAGTGGTTATATAATGAAATTACACGGAGCTACACCCCTCCACACACACTCATAAGTAAGCACATGTATAACTAGCAAAATCAGAATAAATTCTGTGGTGCAGCAAATTCATTTTTCTGATTTTGATGGTGTACTATAATTGCAAAAAATGTTAACATGGGAGTCTGGTGAAGGGTGTTAGATTTGTGTGTATGTTTTTTTCTGCTTTTGTGAGAAACTGCAATTATTTCAAAATGTCTAAGAAATAAGTTACTGAGTTATAAATCTGATAAGTTACTAAATTATAAATCTCCCCACATGTCCTACAAAATCAACAAGGAGTATTAAAAGTCACTTACATTTATAATTCCATTACGAGAAAACATATTACAAATTTCCATGTCCATTTGAAGGTTCTTATATTGGAAATTTAAAAGCAGCAGAGCCAGCTCAGGAGCCCATTTAAAGCACAAAATTAGAAGGAAACTACACAGTCAAGATGAGAATGCAGCAAGAGTCTAGTAGTGGTGAGCTATAAAGATAAAGTCACACTCAGTTTCCCAGTGACTGAGGAAAACACTGAGTCACTATCAATCATAATTGTCTGCCAGGAAATCAAAGGATAGGAGCTTGCATATGTGAGAGTAGAGAAACAGTCTTGGAAAGACATCACCTCTCAGAGGAGAGAGGCAAGTTATAAGGTAAAGGCATCTACTGGAGGCATTATGGAAATGGGAAAGAAAGTATCAAATGGCAGAAATTAAGGGTCCTAATGAAACAAGAGTATCATGGTATTAAAACATTGTCTCTCAAAACAAAGATGCTATCTTTTACTGTAGGAACAGAAACATCACTTTCTAGAAAAAGAAAATGTAAGCCACACAAATAGCTCACACCTTTCCCACCCCATGTAGAAATGCCAGTTATTTCTGGTTCATAAAAAAAATACCATTTAAAAATAAGCATAAAACTACAGGAAAATCTATAAAATGCTCCTATTAAAACTATTGAAGTATTGAGAAAACTTTTCAGCTAATTAAAATAATCTCTGCAAAAGCAACCATTAAGGCAAAGGTAGACTATAAAACAAAATATTGACATGATAAAGTGTCATTAAAGAATTTTTACTGAAAAAAATACCTCGAGTAAAAAAATCACTAGCTCAGAGTAGTAATGGACAGAAAATACAGACATGAAATGAGATGAAAATAAATTTGAAGAAAAAGTGAAAGTCAATTCTAAAATTCTAAATATGAATATTAGAAGCATATTATGAAAAAATAGGGGTAAATAATTCCAAAGTGTTACTACAGAGGACATTTGAGCATTAAACAAGAAGGCTGGATAAAATGGCTAGACTTGGAACTAAATCAGGACTCAGAAAATCTATAGAGAAAGCATTTTAGCTCAGAATGACTATAGTCACAGGGGTATGTATGTCCCAGTCTGTGCACTTGGGGAAGGTAGAGATTGCAACTGTGGGACCTTGCATTGTATTACAGGGCTGCTGTGGCACAGCAGAAAGAAGCACAGGGCAGAACTCAGGTGGAACCTAGGGAAGTATTCAGACCTGCTCTAGCAAGAGGGAAACCCCCCATCCCAGCAGTCAGAATTTGAATTTGGGCAAGCTCACCACAATGGGCAAAAGTGTTCTGGGGTCTTAGATAAACCTCAAGGTGATCTAGGCCATAAGGACTGCCAATTCTAGGCAAATTCTAGCCAAAATCAAGTTGTGCTGGGTTTGGAGCCACTGGATTTGGGGGTAGGGGCACACATGCCTAGTGAGACATGAGCAGAGGCAGCTAAAGGATTGCTGGCCTCATTCGCTGCCAACCCCAGGCATTGCAGCCTACAGCTCCAAAAGAGACCTCTTCTTTCTGCTTGAGGGAAGAAAAGGAAGAGTAAATAGGACTTTTTCTTGAAAATTGGATACCAACTCAATCACAGTAGGGCAGGGCACCAGGGAGAGTCATGAGGTCCCCATTTCAGTCCCTAGCTCCTGGATGACATTTCTAGACAGACCCTGGGCCAGCAGAGGATCTGTTTCCTTAAAGGGAAGAACCCAGTCTTAGCAGAATTTATCACCTGCTGACACTAAATAATCTGCAGCGGTAAGCAGGTAGGACATACCTCGGGCCTTGGATGAAACTGACTCATGCTGCCTTCAAGTGTGACCCAGCATAGTCCCAGCTGTGATGGCTACAGTGAAAGGCCCCTTCTGATTGAGAAAAGTAGAGAGAAGTGTCAAGGGCACTTTGTCCTGTCGCATACGTACCAGATCTGCCATAGTGGGGAAGAGCACCAAGCAGGTCCTTGAAGTCTCTGATTCTTCCCTTGACTTTTGAACAGAATTTCTGGACCTACTTTCAGCCAGAAAGGAGCCCACTGTCTTGAAAGTGAGTCCCAGACATCGTAGAGTTTACCACAAGTTGACTGAAGAGAGCTTGGGCTCTAAGTGAATGTAAGTGGTACCCTGGCTGTACTCCCCATGGGCCTGTAGTGGTGGCAGATATGGGGAGAGACTCTTCTGCCTGGGAAAGGGAAGGGAAGAGTAGGAAGGACTTTGTCTTGTGGCTTGGGTGCCAGCTCAGCCACCGTAAAATAGATCACCAGGTAGATTTATATGGTTTCTGACTCCTTGTTCTGGTTCCCAGACAGCATTTCTGAACTCATCTGGGAGAAGGGGAACTTGGCACTTTCAAGAGCAAAACACAAGCCTGGCTGGATTTACCACCTGCTGATTATAGAGCCTTGAGTGAACATAAGCGGTAGCCAGGTAGTGGTCATGGTGAGCCTTGGGCAAAACCCAGTGCTGTGCTAGTATCAGGTCTGACCCAGTGCAGTACCAGTATTGGTGACTACAAGGGTGCTTTTGTCACCATCTCTTAGCTCCAGGCAGTTCAGTATGGAGAGATGAACTCCATTTGTTTGAGAGAAAGTAAGGGAAGAAAACTAGAGTCTCTGCCTGGTAATCCAGAGAATTTTTCCAGATCTTATCTAAGACCACTAAGGCAGTACCTTTGTGAATCTGCAAGAACTATAGCATTATTGGGTTTGGGGTACCCTCTAATGCAGATATAGCTATAGTAACCAAAAACATAGATGAAAATACTCAAGTCCCTTCAAATACCTGGAATGGCTTCCCAAGAAGGACACGTACAAATCCCGACTATGAAGACTATATTAAATGCCTCACTCTTCAATGCCCAGACACCAGTGAACATCCACAAACATCCAGAGTATCGAGGAAAACATGACCTCACCTAAGGCACCAGGGACCAATAGAGAGACAGATGTGTCACCTTTCAAACAGAAAATTCCAAACAGTTTTTTTGAGAAAACTTCAAGAAATTCAAGATAATACACAGAAGGAATTCAGGATCTATCAGATAAATTAAGCAAATAAATGGAAATAAACAGAATCAAGTAGAAATTATGGAGCTGAAAATATAATTGACATACTAAAAATGCATTAATGTCTCTTAGTAGCAGAACCGATCAAGCATAAGAAAGAATTAGTGAGCCTGAAGACAGGCTATTTGAAAATAAACAGTCAGAGGAGAAAACAGAACAAAAAAGAATATGGCACATAACTAATATATATTTACAGGACATTTTATCCAACACGTGCAGAATAAACAATTTTCTCCTTGGCACATGAATCATTATCAAGGATCGACCACATGTTAAGCCACAAAACAAGACTTAAACATTTAAAATATTGAAATTAAATCTGATGACAAGGAAATAAAACAACAAATCAGTAACAAGGAATTTTTGGAAACTGTACAAACACATGAAAGTTAAACAATATGCTCCTGAACGATCAGTGGGTCAATGAGAAAAATTAAGGAAATTTAAAAATACTTTGAAATTAATTATGGAAACACAACATATCAAAACCTATGGTATACAGCAAAACAGTACTGAGAGGGTAGTTTACAGCCAAAAGCACCTACATCTGAAAAGAACATACACTTTACATAAACAATCTAATACGTCTTTTTTTCTAAACAGCATCTCACTATGTCACCAGGCTGGAGTGCAGTGTCGTGATCTCTGCTCACTACAACCTCTGCCTGCTGGGTTCAAGCAATTCTCCTGCCTCAGTAATGAGGCATCTTAAAAAACTAGGAAAGCAAGAACAAACTCAGTCCAAATTTAGAAGAATAGACATGGTAAAGATTAGAGCAGAAATAAATTTGAATGAACAATACAAAAGACTAATGAAAGAAAAAGATGCTATTTGAAAAGATAAATTTGACAAACATTTAGACAAAGAATAAAACAAACTTGACAAACATTTAGATAGACTCAAATGATACCAAAAATGAAAAAGGAGACATTATACCCAATACCATAAAAATTCAAAGGATCATTTGAGGCTACCACAAGCAACTCTACGGCAATTAGTTGGAAAACCTAGGAGGAATGGATACATTTCTAGACATATACCATCTAGCAACATTGAACCATGAAGAAATAATAAACCTAAACAGACGAATAACAAGTAATGAGATCAAAGCTGTAAGAAGTAGTCTCTAAAGAAAAGTCTGGGACCCAATGTCTTCACTGCTGAATTTTGCCAAACATTTAAAAAAGAACTAATACGATATCACTCAAACTATCCCAAAATATAGAGGAAAAGAGAGTACTTCCAAACTCATTCTATAGGGCCAGTATTATCCTGATACCAAAATTAAAGATAAATCAAATGAAAAAAATCTACAAGACAAAAACCCCTAATGAACATTAACGTAAAAATCTTCACAAAACACCAGCAAACAAAATTCAACAAAACATTAAAAAGATCATTCATCAACATCTTTGGTATTTAACCCAAGGATGCACGGATGGTTCAACATATGCAAATCAATCAATGTGATATATCAACAGAATGAAGGACAAAAGCTATAGAATCATTTCAATTGATGCCGAAAAATAATAAAGTTTAACATTCCCTCTCAATGAATACTCTGAGAAATGGTATACAAGAAACATTCTTCAACTTAATAAAAGCTATGTATGACAGATCCACAGTAAGTATCATCATGAATAGAAAACAAAAAAACATAACACTGAAAACCTTTCCTTGAAGACCTGGAATATGACAAGGACGCCCACTATCACTACTGTTATCTAACATAGTACTGAAAGTTCTAGCTACAGCAAGCAGACAAGAGAAATAAAAGGCATTCAAATTGTTAAGGAAGAAGTCAAATTATCCTTGTTTGCAAATATGATCTCATATTTGGAAAAAAAAACTAGAAATTTCACAAAAAACTATTAGAACTGATAAACAAATTCAGTAAAGTTGCAGTATTCAAAAAGCAACATAGAAAAATCAAGAGCATTTTTATAGGCCGAAAGCAAATAATCCTAAAAACAAATTTAAAAGGTAATCTCATTTACAATAGCTACAAAGCAAGTTAAATACTTGAAAATTAACCAAAGAAGTGAAAGATCCAATCAAAACTATAAAATATTGATACAAGAAACTGAAGAGGACACAGTACAATGGAAAGGTACTTCATGTTCAGGTATTGGAATAACAATGTTGTCAAAATTTTCATACTACTCAAAGCAGTCTACAGATTTCAATTCAATCCCTGTCAAAATACAATGACATTCTTCATAGAAATAGAAAAAAAAAATCCTAAAATTTATATGGAATTACAAAAGACCCAGAATAGTCACAGCTATCTTGAGCAAAAAGAACAAAACTGGAGGAATCACGCTATTTGAGTTTAAATACTACACAGCTATAGTAACCAAAAGAGCATGGCACTGGCATAAAAACAGGCACATAGACCAAAGGAACAGAGCAAAGAGACCAGAAACAAATCTATACCTATACAGTGAACTTATTTTTGACAAAGTTGCCAGAAACATACAGTTGGGGAAGGATAGTTTCTTCAATAAGTGGTGCTGAGAAAATTGGATATCCATATGGAGAAGAATGAAATTATTTCCCTATCTCTTGCCATTTACAAAAATCCAACTAGAGGTCATTACATCAAGTGACAAAAGCCCAGCACAAAAAGACAAACTTTGTATGTTCTCACTTACTTGTGGGAGGTACAAATTTGAACCATGGAGCTTATGGAGACAGAAGGTAGAATGATGGTTACCAGAGGCTGGGAAGTGTAATTTACATTCTGGTCGGCAATATAGAGTTGTAAATTGTCAACTAATATGGTACATAAAATGTTATGATGATTATGAATGGGTAGCCATATGAACTCATTGAAGAAATAGCTAACCTATACTTTGGATGTAGAAATAGGGTTATATAAGATTTCATCAGATCCCTGACAGATTATTGGGACCTTTTGAGGAAAAATAAGTCCTTAAAAGGATGCCCTAGGCATTATGGTGCATGGTTAATGAGTTCAAATGGGGACCAGATGAAGATGAAAGGTAAAGGCTAGAGAGAGAGATCCATGAGGGCATTTGAATTTTATCCTAGAGAGAGCATACAGTCCATTAAAAATTTTTAAGCATGGGAGTAATTTGGTTGTCTAACATATAATTACTCGTACAGCAATACAGACGATTAATTGGAGGAAGATAAGACTAGAAGAAGAAAGACTGATGAGAATTGTTTCAATTATCCGTATTACAAATGAAAAGGCTTAAGTTAGATGTAATATTAACATATTTCATAGAAATTAAGATAATATGTCAAGTGAAACTAAACAAATATGCACAACTGAAGCCTTACAAATACCAATACACAAAAGTCAGCAAAGAAAATGGAGGATCTAGATTGGAGAGGACAACACAAAGGTCATAGGAATACTTTGAGACAGCTGTCCATTTAAGCCAAGGGGGAAAAATATTTGAAGACAAAGGTCATAGTAAACTCTTTCAAATGCTGCAGTAAAATAAAACCAGATAAGTTATAAAAGTAACCATTGGATTTTCCTATAATGAGATTTCTCTTGACGTGAGTTGGAGTTTTGGTGGTGTTATGGTAACATTGTGTTACACTGAAAAATAACTACTAAAAAAGTTTTCCACCACCTGGGTCAGAGGAGGGGCACCTGCGGCAGCCAGATACCAAAGATGTGCCGAAGTGGAAGGGCCTCGGCACTGGCACCCTTTACATCACTGAGAGCCACCTGTCTTGGTTAGATGGCTCTGGATTAGGATTGCCACTGAAATATCCCACCATTATTTTACATGCATTGCCAAAGACCAAAGTGATTAAGAGAGCATTTGTATGTTATGGTGAATAACAAACTTGAAAAGTCCTAAGAATCTGTTTCTGATGAAGAAGAGGAAGACAGTGATGATGATGTCAAACCTATTACTGAATTTAGATTTGTACCTAGTGATAAATCAGCATTGGAAGCAACGTTCACTGCAATGTGTGAATACCAGGACTTGCATCCAGGTCCTGAGGATGAGGATTCAAATAACTACAATGGAGAATATGATGTAGAAGCACATGAATAAGGACAAGATGACATCCCAACATTTTACACCTATGAAGGAGGATTATCCCATCTAACAGCAGAAGACCAAGCTACACTGGAAGGATTAGAAGAAATGCTTTCTCACTCTATGAGCAGCCAGTATAATATAGCTAGGGTTTGGACAGATGATTTCATAAGAGATTATGAAGATGGGATGAAGGGGATACCATGCCAACAGTTGCTGGACAATTTGAGGATACAGATGTTGATCACTGAAAACGATTTATGCAAGTTTAAGATTCCGCTCCTAACTGTAGGAGACAACTTGGTACTTCTTCCACTCTGGAGTGAAGTTGATGAAAGTCTTTTTCCTTTTCCAAAACCCAAGTTGAATTAGTTCTTTTTGAGGCAGACTATACTGAGACAAGAAGTTGTCACCAGCAGAAGACAGATACTATGGCCTCTATTAACTTGATGAATTAACTTAACCAAGAGGGTGTTTGTAGTTTATTATTTACCCAAAACTTTCTATGTCTGAATACTCTCTGAGTAGGCCTATAATTCCTGCCTTCACTGTATGCATCTTCTGTAAGCTAACAGACCTATGTGGTGAAAAGGCACAGGAGCTCGGAGGCGTAGGTAGACTGAATGGCAAAGAGAGAGCTCCTTTTGCCATACATTACCAGCCTGCAGTTATAACCTCTTAGGTTATATCCTTTAATTTCCAACCTTTTAGATTAGTTTCTGGAACAGAACAAATGAATCTGGGATGATGTCCTCAAAGTACTTCAAATGGTAATTGTTTTGTTTTTATAATAACAAATAAACCTAGGTTTTCCATATTTAAAAAAAAGAAATGTCAAACTCATATACAAAATAATAACAAAGCTCTTTAGAGAACCATGACTGATGAGGAAATTATGGGAAACTCGAAAGGCTACAAGTGATTAAGAAGTACCCTGAGTTTACAGGAAAAAATACTATGTTTGGAAGATCAATTTAGGTAAAACCTGGAAGAAGTTTATAACTCCTACATCCCCTTTGATGCAAAATAAAAAAAGAAATAGGACAAGAGTCAGTGATTAAGTTGCAAGCAGGAAACAAGTTTAAAGTCTTACTCCTATATGATAGCTTTTATTTTCTCAGTGATATAAAGTATGGTATAGCCATCTAGGTAAGAAAATATTATACAGGCATCAATGTTTTTGAAGGGTCTAAATAACATATACCATGGGCACAACACTGTTTACTTCAAGGTAAGGGAGATTATGAGTAAATTGTTTTTCTGCTTTTCACTTTTACATACTTAAAATGTCCTTCATTGAATCTATATATTTTTATTATCATAAATGAGTATTGTGACAAGATAAGCTATCTTCATCCCATTTATAGACAAGAAAATGACAAAAAAGAATGAGTGTTTTTAATGTTATATGAAGTTGGGAAGAGAAACAGGTAACTCTCTTTACCATAATTAATTTCAAGAAGCTATGGAAATGCTGACAGAGGTTAACACAAGGATGTGAGATGCTTTAATTTTTTAAATAAAAATATTTAGAGTCCTCATGAAAGAAAGGCAAGCTACCATCCAGGGTCAAGCTGGCGTTCTGTAAACACCCTCACTCCCACCTGCATCCTACACAAGGGTCAACAAAATCATGGTTGTGCCAGAGGCTTCAAGGTTTTCATTTCTAAAGAGAATAGGGAAGAGTTGGCAGTCAGGGAATTGGGACATAGGTGGGGGAGTATTTGTGGAGGAAGCAAGGAAAAAATGGAAGCAATCAAGAAGGTCTCAGCAATGGGGAAAGGAAACATGTTTTCATTGGAGGTGGGGAAATGATCTCTGCCATTTTAGAGAAGTATCTTCAGGAGATAGCCGGATGGCCTTGTTTTTGGTGACTTACCTGGACATAATGTACTATAACTAGAATTTTACCCAGCATCCTGTTTGACTTTGGTTAAATGAGAAATAGGGAGGTAGATTTTGCATGGATGTTAGGGCCTATATTTGTTTTTTAGGGCTGTCATAACGAAACACTGAAAACTTGGTGACCTAACACAATATAAATTTATTCTGAGTTGCAGA
The DNA here is from genome assembly GCF_001604975.1 of Cebus imitator. Lineage (NCBI taxonomy): Eukaryota > Metazoa > Chordata > Mammalia > Primates > Cebidae > Cebus > Cebus imitator. The sequence goes on along the minus strand of NW_016107463.1, from coordinate 3,078,548 downwards.
GATAGAAGTAAAAAAATCAAGGTGTGTGGCAGGGCTATCCTTCTTCTGAAGACTCAGGGGAAGAATTCTTCCCTGCCTCCTTCTAGCGTCAGGTGGCTCCCAGAAACCCTTCGTGTTTCTTGGTTTGTAGCAGCATCCCTCCTATCCCTGCCTGTATGGTTGCATGGCCTTCTTCTCTGTGTATCTTTGTGCCCTCTGTTCTTCATGTAAGGATACCAACATTCATACATTCATTGGTATAGGGCCCACTCTAATATGACATCTTCTTAACCTGATTACATCTAAGAAGAGCCTATTTCCAAATAAGGTTACATTTATAAGTACTAGAAATTAGAACTTGAAGAAATCTAAATTTTTATGGGACAGAATTGAACCCACTATAGACCAGAAAAAGAAACAGGATATGGCCTCTACCAAAAGTTACAGCATCAAAAGTATGAGGATAAAATCAAGTAGCGTTAGCAGGAAAATCTACAGTGCTCAGTTTCCATAGCAACATTTTTTTCCTAATTCCTTGATAAAGGTGAATATGAGGCAACAATTTGACTTGTTGTCCACCTGAACATGCTATCAGAAAATGCATAGCCACCTTCTAGAGAATCCTTTAGATCAGTCGTTCTTAAACTTGAGCATGCATTAGAATCACTAGAAGGACTTATTAAAACACAAATAGTTGGGCCCTACCTCAGAGTTTCTGATTCAGTAGGTCTGTAGTGAGTTCCACAACTTCCATATCTAACAATTTCTTAAGTGATAATGCCACCTGGAACCATATTTTTGGGGCCAGAACTTCCCAAACTTTAAAGTGTATATTATGTGGAATTTATGTTAAAATAATCCCTGTACTGTAAAAATGGGAAATAACTAAAAGGAAGCAATAGGCATAAGATGTGGAAAGCAAAAAGGAAGGAAAGAAGGGAGGAGAAAAGACAATGTCAACAACAGAAAATGTGAATAATTGAATTTTTCCAATGAAAGACAAACGCTTCCTAATGGATGAAAAAAGAACATTCAGCTATTGGTTGCTTACAATAGAAGAAATGAAAATAAAATGACATAGAAAAGTTGCAAATTAAAGGATAAACCTATGTTTACCAGGCATATGTTAAGCAAACAAACAAGGAGATATGAAAATGTAAACATCAGGCCTTTAGGCAAGGTTGAATTTAAAGAAGCATTTAAAAAGATAAAAAGAAACATTTTTATATTGGTAAAATGTTTAGTCCTCAAATAATATATAATAATGATAATATTTATCTTAATACATAGAATTCACATAAATATTACTCCTAATACTTCATATTGATACTTCTAAATTTTAGAAATAGAGCCAGATGAAGTTATAGAGCGAAAAATATTAATGCACTTCTCTCAGTATAGAGCTAGACCTCAATAACAAATGACACCAATATCTAACACCTTAGAAAGTTAAAACTCTCATGTAAACTGAAAGTGAGCCGAAATCATAGTTGATGAACCATACACAAAAGTCTACATATGTATTACGGCTGAAATAGTACTCATTAGAAAAACTGTAGTCTCAAGGAATTTCATTAGAGAACAAATGGAGAGAATGCATTCACTATGCATTTAACATAATCTTCAATTTAACATAATCTTGAATGCAAACAGTAGAGAGAAAACAACTGTAAAATAAACCAAAGAGGGTAGATATAGATTATAACCTTTATGAGTACAGGGACCTATTTCTCTTATTTATTACTATATCTCCCACATGCAGAACTACATGTGACAACACTCAAAATAGATGGAACAATGAAACACATAGGAATTAGCAGTTAGTTTTAAAGAGTTTATGGTAGTAGAATCAACCAATATAACAAACAATCTTTTTGTCAAGGAAGGTAAGAATTCAAATATCAGAGGTGTAAATAACAATTGAACATATAGATATAAACATATCATGATCAACTTTTAAATTTTAAGAAACACTATGTAAAACAGAGACTGATATATGTAAATTTAGTTTGTAAAACATCTATATTCAGAATCATGAGGAAAGTTTGTGAATCTCTTCCTAAAGATTCTTATTAATCAGGTGTATGAATAGGATACTGTATTTCAATAAACTTCCCTTCTACCCCAAGGAATTCCTATGCACATTTAAGTTTAGAAATCTTTAAATCTGTGTGGATGTTGAAAACCTGAAAGGGAGAGGAGCAGCCACCACAAGAACAGAGAATAATCTACTTTGAAGATGTCCAGTCCTAGAGGACTCAACGAATGTCAGCATAGGGCAAAGTATTTCTCACAAAAGAGGAAAGAAAGATACACAAATTGGCTGTAAACATGGAAAGATACTCAACATCATCAAAAAAAAATAGATCCAAGTTATAGCCTCAGTGAGGCTACAGTATGGCTAAAAATTTAAAATGACTTAATGCCAGTATTAGTGAGAATAAGGAGGAACCCGGGAGGTGGAGGTAAAAAAAAAAAAAAAAAAAAAAAAAAAAAAAAAACCTAGAAACAGAGCGAAAAAAAAAAAAAAAAAAAAAAAAAGCAAATTGAATCAGTGAAATACTGTCACATGCCAACCAGAATGGCAAAAACCGACAAAACCGTCTTGGTAAATACACAAAATCTTTCGAATGTTCATAACATTACTGGTGGGACCATAAATTGTTTATAACCACTTCAGAAAACTGGCAGTATGTAATAAAGTTAAACATATGCCTGCTATATAACTAAAAAAACTTTACAGCAAAGATGTACTCAAAAAAAAAAATGAATCTATGTCCCATAAAAAGCATATTCAAAAATATTCAGTTCCATTCATAACATTCAAATATTGAAAATAGCCATCTAGAAAGAAATGGATAAACTGTGGTATATTTATACAACCAAAAATTACAGAGCAATTTTAAAAAAATGAACAATTGCCGCATTAACAACATGGATGAATCTCAGAGACATAATGTTGAACAAAAGTCACACACAAGAACACGTATGTGAAGTTCAAATACAAGCAAAACTGATCTTTAGCAATCAGTGTATTCTCTGGGTATAAAATTTATTGATCTTATATATTGTACTTAAGATTTATATATATCAATACAGATACGATACACTTCAATGAAAAATATATTTTAATCCTCAAACAATAGTATAAGTAGCAACTAAAAATTCTTGTTAATGTTGTTTTCAGGTACTTAATTTGTATTGCCCTTAAGTATTTTCTATGTATATTTAACAAACATTGTCAGTTTCTCCTCTTTCTACTCAGATAAGTGTAGGAAACCTACTAATTATCTATTTCAATACCCTGATCTGTTTTCTCTGGGAACCTTTTTCCAATTCTCAGCAGCCTAATGAGCATTTAAAGTTTTAAATAGTCTGAATAAATTTGCCTAAACCAAGGCAACATTTTGAAGCTCAAAAATCCATTGAACTAAACATTTCTATGTCATCCGAAAAGTGTAATTTAAATTACAGCAGAAATGGCAATCAAATCCACAGTAAAGCAATGTAACAGAGAGAAAACAAATCTAATATCTTCTCATCACTCTTTCTCTTAGTAGCAGATTAAGGTTATCTTTAATGCCTTCATTACAGAGATGTTCCCATACTCTCAGGAGCTCAGGAAACCAAGGATGTTGGCCTTGGTTATATTTTTGTTATAAATGAGAATTTTGTGTGCCCTTTGCCATTACTTAATTGAGGATAAAAATATAGAAAGTAATAGACTAATTTCATTCAAGATTTCCAAAAATATAATTTGTATGATAGGTTACATTATAATATATAGTTTAGGATAAAACAGTTGTTTTACTCTGCTTAGACTAGAATAACAAACTACCATAGACTCAGTGACTTAAACAACAGAAATTTATTTTTTTCCCGAAGTTCTGGAGGCTGAAAGTTTGAGATGAGAGTGCGAACAAGGTGGGATTTTCTGCTTCCTTGCTGTGTACCCACATAGTCTTTCCTAGATGCACATGGGGAGAGTTAGCTCTCTTCTCTCCCTCCACCTTCTTAAAAGGGCCACCCATTCTATTAGATTAGTACTCCACCCTCCTGACCTCATTTAATCTTAATTACCTCCCCAAAGCCCTGTCTCCAAATACAGTCACATTGGAGATTAATGCTCCAATATTTGAATGGATTTTGAGGAGACATATTTAGCCCATACCAACAATGTAGTAGTTAAAAGAAGGAGCCCTGGAGTTAATAACCAGATTCAAACCCCCAACCTACCATCTCTTAACTGTATGACCCCAAATTCTCTATGAATTTGTGTCAAGTAACACAGTAGTACGAGCCTTATAGAATTCTTACAATTAAATGAATACGTATATGTCTACATAGTACATTATTTTTATTTTTATTTTTACAAATTTCAAAAGCTTTTGGGATACCAGTGGTTTTTGGTTGCATGGATAAATCATGCAGCGGTGAATTCTGAGATTTTGGTGTACCCATCAGAGTCGTTAGCGTGTGTCGTACCAAATATGTAGTTTTTTTAAATCTCTAGCCTCCCTCTCTGTATCCCAAGTCTCTAAAGTTCATTATATTACTCTGCACGCCTTTTCTTGCTCAGAGCTTATCTCTTACTTGTGAGACTAGTTTTTTTTTAAATTTTCCTCTCCTATGTTACTTCACTTAGAATCATAGCCTCCAGCTGCAACCAAGTTGCTGCAAAAGACATAATTTCATTCCTTTTAATTGCTGAGTAGTTTTCTATGGTGTATATATGCCACACTTTCTTTATCCATTCATTAGCTGATGGGCACTTAAGTTGGTTCCACATCTTTGCAATTGTGAATTTGTGCTCCAATAAATACACATAGAAGGTGGTAATTTTTAAAAACATATTAGCTCCTATTATTATTAGGGTAATTCTACATCATATGGGAAAAATATTTTAAAAATAGATTTGAGTTGTCACACAGACTTTACTCAACTTTACTGTTGAGTAAAACTTTTAAAACTATTACCTTGTAGCAATGCAGTGAAGTTAATATAGCAATACCTCTCATTTTTATGTCAAATCAACAGCATCTACAAATATGTTATAAATGCACATTATTGAGTCCTACCCAGACCTATTTGAGGAGTTCTCTGGGGGCTGAGTCCCAACAGTCCACATTTTAACAGGCTCTCTGGGTAACTTTACTGCACACCAATATTTGAGAACCATTGTAAAAACGTGAGGCAGCCATGTAAAGGAGGCAGCCTTCAGAGAGAAGCACAATTTGGTGAATCCTTGGCATAGAATATTGAGCTTGCTATGACTTAGCAACTTGATTTATTATTCAAATTAAAATGAATACAGGAATGATACAGAAATGATAAACCATAAAATAAATGGAACATAATTTCATGCTACTGATGAATAATAGAAGAAACACAGGCATCTATAGGCAAATAAATAAAGGCTTTTGTTTTGGTTTCCAGCAATTTAAAACTGAACTCTACTTCAAAGATAATAGTGTAAATTCTGGTATCTCCCTCAAATCTTTAGGGTTTTTATTTTATTAAAAAAGAAATATCACATGAAAAAACTATACCTCAACAAGATTTTTGCAAGCCATTTATGTTCTAGGCTAACCTTTCACTTAAGGGCAACCTCATTTAATACAGTTGTGCAAAGCCCTTATTTAAAAACAAAAGCCTACTTTTGCATGATCCTATTTTATGTCTGTATTTGGCTTTGTAAATGTGCTTTACTTTGTTTTCAAATGGCATTATGTCATTTTTTCACTTGGAGCCTTGATATTGATTGACGGAGAGCATTACATGAGAAAGACCTGGCTAGACTCCAAGTTATCATCCACAGCAACATCTCCAAGGCATTAAAAAAGTGAATTTTTAAACAAGTCAAAGATGTGAGCCTGTTTCACAGATAAAATGAAATGGATCAAAGATTTCAGTGGCCTATGGCTTGCCACAATTGGGCATGAAAATAAAAAAGAAGTAATTCATTGTTCATATTCATCTTATATCGAGTTATTCATCAGAAAGCCTTGTTGTGACCAGCCTATCAAGAGGCTTCATTGTTTTTTTTATAGTTTTTCTCACTTAATGTACTGGAGAAAACTCCTCACCATTAATTCAACTTCAAGATTTGTTTCTTAATTATTCAGGTGTAACCTAGGTCCCTGGGAGTAAAAAGACATTTTTTTCAAAATTAGTGGTGGGGATAAATGAGTGGGTAAAAGGTGTAAGAAAAGTAGAGGGGGCAAAAGAAGAGTGAAGGTGGGTGGAAACCTTGATGTGAACCATCATTAATCAATATTTTACAATTCAGGAGAATAATTTATTATGGGTAAATATGATAGAATCTTCCTGCCATAAACTAATGTAGACACTAGTTTATGCCCTTTACCCATCCAATGAGTCTATGCCCAAAGAATCCAAATATAGTGAGATGCAAAGAGTGGATATTCAAAAAGGGCTTGGTGATGAATTCAATAAACAGAAGACCAGAAAAAAAAACACTCTTTACCATCAAATTTCCTCCTACTTCTGACGTCTGAAGAGATGTCTCAGATATATCTCAATTGGGTTTCCACAGTATTGCAAAAGGTTGCCTAAGTGTTTGAGTTACTGTCTTATTAATACAGAACATTCAGTGGGGTGTTTATAATAACCACTTCATTTATATAGAAAACAAGGTATCCCACAAATTTTTAATTAGAATTTTATTGCAAATGGAGCTGAGGTTAGTGGTCTATCAAAAGTGTATGAAGTCAGTAGTTAACCAAAAATAGATTAAGGCTTTAAACACATGTGAATTACATTAAGACATTTGTACCAGAAGTTTGGAGTTACTTTGTCATGCTATGGGTTTATCATCCTAATCATTCTAATTCTAAAGTCCAGTGGTTAAAACATCAGTTGGATTTTTTTAAGTAAAATTTCCTAACCATAAATATCACATATAAATCAAAATGCCTTGCTTTAATTAACAACTTAACACAAAAACATTACTTAGATGTTAAACTCTCACAAGAAAGCAATTTATAGTGGAAGTAAGCCTTCTCACAGCCTATCATTTTAAAATCATTTAATTTTAACCAACCAAGACTTTCAGTAATGTATCAAAGGACATAAAAATGGATCTTTCAATTTTTAAATATGAGGGAATCTTAAATGTCAAGAACAATCCTTTGTGAAACTCAACTTCCTTTGAAAACTTTACCAATTAAAAATATTGCAGTGGTAGCTAACTCATTCCCAAAGAAACGTCTTTGTTTCTTACCTTGAAGTTTTGCCACAGATATTTCTATTTTAAAACACATTTTATTTCATTATATAAAACAGTTTTAAACAAAAGAATGAACTAATTTTATTAAAACGTCCAAATGAGATTCTATATGTAGAAAGTTAAAGTATTTTGAAAACTGAAGGTCTAAGAATATGATTTAATTAGCAACAGGTAATTTACAGAATATTCTAAGTCACAATAATTTGCAATCAGGAAAACCTTGATTATAGTGCTCAAATTAGATTTGGAGGCTTTACTATTTGATATCAAAATTTTAAATATGCATTATACATTCAATATCGTATGTTTCATATTGCTGCTGATTTTGCCTGTTAGTCCTCAACCAATTTTCCAATAAGTAATAGTAAAGTGACTATCCATGCAGCTCTGGATTCAGGGTGCCTGGGAGTGAATCATGGTTTTTTTCCCAATGAACTAGCTACAATAGACTGCAGGTTATTTCTTTAGTTTCTTTATCGTAAAATAGGGGCATATATAACAAGTTACCATTAACATAGTGGCTTAAAACAATACACATTTGTTATCTCACAGTTTCAATGGGTCAGTAGTCTGGGCATGGTTTACCAAGACCTTCTGGCTCAGGGTCCTATTAGGCTAAAAATAAGGTATTGGCCAGGCGTCATTTTCTTCCTGAGCTCAGAGTCCTCTTCGAAGCTTACTTAAGTTACTGGCAAACTTTAGTTTTTGGATGTTGTATTAGTTTGTTTTCACCCTGCTATAAAGATACTACCTAAGACTAGGTAATTTACAAAGGAAATAAGTTTAATTGACTCACAGTTATGCATGGCTGGGGGCAGGCCTCAGGAAACTTAGAATCTTGGCGGAAGACATCTTCTTCACAAGGTGGCAGGAGAAAGAATGAAGGCAAGGAGCAACTACCAAACAAAACCACCAGATCTCGTGAGAACTCACTATCAGGAGAACAGCAAGGGAGAAACTGCCATCATGATTCAATGACCTCCACCAGGTCTCCTGCTTGACACGTGGAGATTATACAGTTAATGAGGGTAACAAGTCAAGGCGAGATTTAGGATGCGGATACAGCCAAACCATATCACAGGTTGTAGGACTGAAATCTTCAGCATCTATAGATTGCCCCTCTTCACAGGCAGTACACAGCAGCTATTTGTTTCAAGGCCAGCATGAGAGCATATCTCCTACTTTCAATTTATCGTCTCAGAAACAGCGTAGGTCGTCTTCTAAAGGGATCACCTGATAAAGTCAGGACTACTCAAGGTATTCTTTTTCATTAACTCAGAGTCAATTGATTCGAGACCTTAATTGCCTCCTGAAAATCCTTTCACCTTTGCCACATTTTATTTGTTTGTCAACAAAAAGTCAAACTCTGTAAAATATTTCAAGAGATTTATTCTGAGCCAAATGTGAATTACCATGGCCCATGACACAGCCCTCAGGAAACCCTAAGAACATGTGCCCAAGGTGGTTGGGGCACAGTCTAGTTTAATACAGTTTAAGAAAACATGAGACATCAATCATGTAAGCTGTACATTGGTTTGGTCTGGAAGGCCAGGACAACTTGAAGCAGGGGCTTCCAGGTTACAGGTAGATTTAAACAGTTTTCTCGCTGGCAATTGGTTGAGCTAAGCTATTATTGAAGAGCTGGAATCAATAGAAAGGAATGTCTGGAATGGTAAATGGATATGTAGACCAAAGTTTTATCATGCATCTGAAGCCACCAAATCACAGGCTTCAGAGATAATAGATTGTAAATGTTTCTCTTCAGAATTAAGGCCTGTATTAATGTTGGCCAGCTTTTCATTAACTCCAAAAGGGAGGAGGGTATAAATGGGCCATATCTGACCCTCCTTTCATGACCTGAACCAGTTTTTCAGGTTAATTTCAGAATGCCTTGGCCAAGAGGAGGGGTTAATTTAAATGGTTGCGGAGAGCTTAGAATTTTATTTTTTGTTTACCAATTAGAAGTTACAGGTTCTAGGCTGGGTGCTCATGCCTATAATTTTAGCACTTTGGGAGGCCAAGGCAGGCAGATCACCTGAGGTCATGAGTTTGAGACCAGCCTGGGAACATGGTGAACCCCTGTCTCTACTAAAAATAAAAAAAAAATTAGCTGGGCATTGTGGCATGTGCCTGTAATCCCAGCTACCCAGGAGGCTGAGACAGGAGAATTGCTGGAACCCAGGAAGTGGAGGCTGCAGTGGGCCAATATCATGCCACTGCACTCTAACCTGGGTGACAGAGCAAGACTCTGTCTCAAAAAAAAAAAAAAAAGGAAAGGAAAGAAAAGAAACCAAAAATGTTATAGCTTCTACCTGCAATCAATTAGAAGGGGCTACACAAAAGTGTGGGTACCAGAAAGCAGAAATCAGAGGGGGCATCTTATAATTCTGCCCATCACTGTGGAATAATAACAATATATACCTCTTTGGGTTGACTTTATTAAAAGCTTATTTGTATAAAGTAGGTAGGATAGTGCATGCATAATTGATAATAAATTTTATTTCTTTTTAGTTTGATAGTCATTTTTGCAGAAGCTTTGAGTGACTAAAATGATGATGTTATGGGGGATAATATAAGCTGAGTGGAAATTCCAGTTGTAAGAGAGCCTCCAGTATTCGTTGTACTCCATTTATATCTTGATGGTAAGTGTGTTCTGTTAGTTTGCATGTAGAAGTAATAGAAACAAGTATCAAGTTCCCATAGCATTGCTGCCAAACCCTATAATGTTCCATGTCTGTCATATCTTGAACATTATAAATACTTTACCTCCAGATATTGAGATTTTAAGTGAAAGTTGAGGAGAGATAGGCAGCTTATAATATGGGTTATTCTATATTCTTCACATCTATATTCTTCTCATTGCTTTTATGTGGGATTCAGAAAATTTTTCTAAGCAAATAACTGCTGATAATATGAATACTAAACAATGTTTTATTAAAGAAAGTGTACTAAAAGCAACAATACTATTTCTGATTAGCTTGCTTTTTCTCCTACATATTCCCCAGAAAAATTTTCTATTTACACAAATGCATCATTTAACTGGCACAGAATAAACAATCTATGGTCATGTTAGTTTTTGCTTTGAAAAAAAGGAAAGTGTTTTTGTTTCACTTGAGACCACAGACAGGTGAGATGCAGGTAGAAGGGGAGTGAATGTCACATTCTCATGTGACATGAATTAAGTGTAAATATTAAATAAAAAAAAAAAAACCCTTCTCTGGATGTGCCTGAAAACAAAGCTCATAGTTATTTCTGTGCACTTTATCCAGCTCTCCACTTGAATCCCTAGAGAACTCAGAGGAAGACGGGAGTACACCAAAACACAGTCCCTATTATTTTTTAATAACAGTCACCAAAAGAGTGTCACAGTTTTTTCTCACTAATTCTTAGAAAATCCAGTGGGAAAAGGTAATTCTTAAAAACAAATTGCAAAATGTTTAATGATTCCAAAATGTAATTAGAGAGAGAAGGTATTTTTCATTCTTGTTATAACTCATTGACATTTTAGCTTAATTTGCAAAATGTTTTATGGAAACTTCAAGAGAATTACAGTTTGATATTTGTTTGGCAGGCAGCTAATGTTTCTCTGAAATACTTAGGAAGTTACCACACGCACACACACTTTGAAAACAGATCCCTATATAAAGTGGGAGTGATTATTCATTTACTCACAGAATCATGGCACCATTTCCACTAAATTAAGGGGAAAAAAAAGAGAGAGAAATGGATTCCAAAGCCCAATCAGTAGAGACTGTGATGTAATGCCAGTAATTGCCTTCAAATATATTGAAAGATCCTGTAAGCCTCTCTCATTCTTTTGGACTCAGGTTTGGATAAACCAGAAGGAAAGACCTCTATTATTTTACTTTGTGGCCACTTGTTTAAGGCAGCTAGTACATCCATCTTCCTTCCTCCAATCGACCTTCTTTTCCTATGCCATTGAGAGGCAGAAATGCTTGAAAAAACAAACCAAAACAATAAAACAACTTTATTGAACTTGGTGGGGGGTAGATTGGAATTGGCACATTGCTTAATGGGAATAATATTTCTTACAGTGCAAAGTAGACTTAGCAGAAAGAGGAAAAGTTCTCAAATGTGGGGGCATTCTGGGAATTGAAGTTATTCATGTACTTCTTTCCTTTACTTCAATCTTTCATGGCTCCAGAAAATGAGCCTAAGTGAAAGCCCATTTTAACATAGATGCCAAAAGAGAAAGCCTCTGGATACAGGGAATTGGCTGAGTCAATATTTTTTCAAGTACTCATGTTCCAAATAACTACCACAGATATTACGTAATGCACAAAAATGAGTAAGATACAGGATCTTGTGCTCAAGTGACTCAAAGCTATTTTTTAAAAGCAATTTTCTTAATAAGATTTCTCATAATTTTTATTATGCTAATATGCATTTTAATCAGGATTATGGGGACAGCAAGCTGCACAGTTTGCAGCATTTACCAAAATATGTTTACTATAAACTACACCTACTGCCCTGGACATTTTGAGGGCTGAGTAGTCCCAACAGAGAATAAAATTATTTAGAAACTGCATATGTCACATACTCTTAATCTGCACGTCTGAGAAACTATACAAATTAAACTCCTTAAAAATAAAGATTTCTTGCATGAATAAATGAAATGAAATGGGCAAGGCTTTGGTCAATGAGGCAGAACTGGGAACAACAACTTTCTTTAGTAGAGTTGATAGTATCTTTCTTAATTACCCGTCTCCCCTTTCACGAGTAACTAGCTAACCCCGTCCCACCAGACATCTTGATCTTCTTTTTTTTCTGGTCTAAATTTGAGAAGAGCCAGTATGTATAGCTTGACTAATTAGAATCCCGTCATATTGTACTGAGGTCTTAGCACCTTGCCAAGTCATGTGTCTCTGACAACTGGATGGAGTCACCCTTTGCCCAGGGACTACCCAAGGTCCGGTAAGAGTGTACCTTGGCCTTTTATGTTTTCTGACATAAGGGCTATTGGAAAAGAAAACTGAGCATAACCAAAACCCCGACTGATCATTTCACACTTAGGAAATAAAATTACAGAATTAAGGTAAAAAATAAACGTCATTGAGGAAATACAGAAAATAAACAAATACCTGAAAACAGCCTTCTGCAATAAGCACAAGATGATTAAAATATTTAAAAATCTTTATACGATTCCAGAAGACATAACCTGTGGATAAAAGAATATACCTTTAAGAAGTAAAACTGTCAAAATGAGGGAAAAGCAGAATCAAATGAAAAGAGATTGTATCAAAGAGTAAAAGGAAATGTTTAAAAAATTCTAAGACACAGTAACATTTTAAAGAACTTATTTGAGTAAGAACTAATTCATGAATTGGGGAACATCAGACTTAAAGGATTTTGGTGACGAATCAGTTCTGATGACATATTGTCAGGGACAGGTATTTATGGTATAAGTACAGAAACAAAATAAAGACATTTGATTGATTGCTATTACACAGTATCTTATTTGGTGTATCCCATTAGAAAATCCTAATTATATAATATAAATTTGTTGGCTACTTCTGATTGGTTTAGCTTAAATTCTATTTTTCATTAACATAGGCATTTACAAGAAATAGCCAAAGTTAAGTATCATTTATATTGCAAGTTAAACAAGGTTGGGGTCACTTAGGAAGCCTAAGTAGTTCTGTCTGCTCAGAGATTCTTCAGGTCTGGTCTCCGTTTTAGTGTTCTGTAACACATACAATAGCAGGATTCAAAGATACTTTGCAATGAATAAAAAGAAGAATTAATACCATAGAAATTTAAACATTTGATGTGAAGATCAAACTTCAAAATAATAGAAAGAGTAAAAGATGGTATTCGGATAAAGTAGAAAACATGGGCTCAAGCTCAAGTCCTCCCAGATCTTCTGACTACGTCCTCTGGAATTCATGCTCTGTCACCAGCATCTTCCCGATACTTAGTCTTTACTGAAATATGTCCTGAGGGTGACACTTTTTTACATTTTCAATAGGCAGAGCAGGCATCTCTTTATTGTATTTCTTTTAACTTTTAACTTCAGGGTTACATGTGCAGTTTTGTTTTATAAGTAAACTTGTGTTATGGGGGTTTGTTACACCAATTATTTTATCATCCAGGTATTAAGTCTGGATGATAACCCATTAGTTATTTTTCCTTTTCCTCTTTCTCATCCCACCCTCCACCCTCTGATAGGCCCCAGTATGTGTTGTTCCCCTCTATGTGTCCATGATCCTTTAGCTCCTATGTATGAGTGAGAACATGTATTTGGTTTTCTGTTCCTGCATTAGTTTGCTGAGGATAATGGCTTCCAGCTCCATCCATGTCCCTGCAAAGGACATGAACTCATTCTTTTTTATTTCTGCATAGTATTTCATGATGTATATGTGCCACATTTTCTTTATGCAGTCTATCATTGATGGAAATATAGCTTGATTTCATGTCTTTGCTATTGAGAATAGCACTGTGATAAATATATCTGCATGTGCCTTTATGGGAGAAAAATTAATACTCCTTTGGGTATACATTCAGTACTGGAATTGCTAGATTGAATGGTAGTTTTATTTGAAATTTTTTGTAGACTGTCCAAACTGCTTTCCACAGTGATTGAATTAATCTACATTCCCGCCAGCAGTGTATAAACTGTATTAGTCTGTTTTCACACTGCTGATAAAGACATACCTGAGACTGAGAAGAAAAAAAGGCTTAATTGGACTTACAGTTCTACGTGGCTGGGGAAGCCTCAGAATCATGGCCGGAGGTGAAAGGCACTTCTTACATGGTGGCAGTAAGAGAAAATGAGAAAGAAGCAAAAGCCAAAACTTCTGATAAACCCATCTGATCTCATGAGACTTATTCAATAACATGAGAATAGCACAGAAAAGACCAGCCCCCGTGATTCAGTTACCTCCCCGGCCCCTCCCACAATGCATGGGAATTTGGGGAGATACAATTCAAGTTGAGATTTGGGTAAGGACACAGCTAAACCATATCATAAACTATTCCTTTTTCTTCCCACCCTTATCGGCAACTGTTATTTTTTTACTTCTTTATAACAGCCATTCCAACTGGTGTGAGATGTATTGCGTTGTGGTTTTGATTTGCATTTCTCAAATGATCAGTGATGTTGAGATTTCCCCTTTGCTTGTTCTTGTCAGGTTTGTCAGAGAATAGATAGTTGCAGGCACGTAGTGTTATTTCTGGGTTCTCTGTTCTGTTCCATTGGTCTATGTTTCTACTTTTTGTAGTTGTTGTTGTTATTTTGCAAGAGTGACACTTTCTTTAAAACTTTCTTACGTCAAAGCTGCTTTTTATTGTATTCACTGTGTGAACCAGTTTGTAAAGATGAGTCAAGTGTCTCTTTGTTTCTCTTTGCTATTTTCAAACCATTTTTGGTCTTTTTGTCCCCCACAACAAAGCTCAGCCTCCTGGAAAGTCAGGCTCTGAGACTCTGCCATTTCCCACCCTCACTTATACGTCATCCACATATTTTTTGCAAAAGGCACAGTGACTTCCTCTTTACCTGTACTTTCACAACCATTCCCGATGGCACCAACGCTCATTTGGATAATTCCCCTGGCCTCTCAGTTCTTTGACCTTCCAAACTCCAGTGATCATTTCTTTCACAAGCAGATAGTTATATCATTGATTTTGTTTCAGCAACAAGTGGCCCACATTCAAACTCACAGTGACAAGTATCCTTTCTTCTAATGATCATTGCTAATTCTTCCGGTTCACCTAACCTAGAATCCCCATGCTATCATTCCCTTAAGGGCTCTGAGAGCTTTAATCCATTAGCCCAACTACATTTTCAATATTAGTCATATTTTCATCTTCTCTCATCACTCTGTTCCATCTCTTGCCTAGATTGCAGAACTCTTGTTTCTCCACTTACCCAAACTTTTACCTCCGCTAGTCTCTGTTACCCATGCCTTTCTACAAATAACCAAGGATCATTTTTTAAAAGTCCTTTCCTCCACCATCATAATTAATCTATCAGCAAATATTGTCAACTTTACCTCCAAAATATGTCCCAAATCCATCCACTTCCCTGTCTCTGCCTGTCACCACCCTGGTTTAAGCAACTGTTGGCTCTCTCACCTGAAGTGCTGCATGAGATCTTTAACTGGATTTCCTGCTTCTACTCTTACTTCTTATAATTATTTATGAAATAATAATGAGGGAAATATTTTGAAAATATAGGCCAAATCATATCTTTTCTCTTTGTACAACCTTTCAGTCCTACATCTTTGACTTCAGCTCCTACCACTTTTTGCCACATTTGCTGTGCTCTCAACATTCTGTTTCTCATTTATCTGAATAGTCCCCATGCCTCCAATCAAATGTTATCTCTTTAGAGAATTCCTTTCTTATCGCTCTGTTTAAAATTGACCAGCTCTCTCTCTTCTGTCAGCAGCACTTTCTATCAACTTATCATTTTTTTTTCTTTCTACTTGTTTATTATTCATCTCTCCCTGCTAAAATTTAAGATCCATGAAAATGAGGACCTTTCTATCTCACACACTGTGGCATCTCTCAATCTCTAACAGCTAAAACAGTGCTGGGTATTTAGTGATTGCTATTCAAAGAGACCAGAGAAAGTAGAATACAAACTATAAGTAAATATATGGTTAAGAAAACTCTCCAGAGTTGGAAAATAATTTGAGTATTCGACTTAAAGTGCTCAAGAAAGAAAGAGAAGGAAAGAGAGAAAGAGAAGAAAGAATACAAGAAAGAAGAGAAAGCAAGAAAGAAGGAAGAAAGAAAAAGAGAAAGAAAGAAAGAAGAAAGAAAGAGAAAAAAAGAAGAAAAAAAGAAAGAGAAAAAAAGAGAAAGATCAGCAAACAATAAAGACAGGCTTTTCTCAGTCTTTTCAACTGCAACAGGAGCCCAACAACTGTGGAACACTATAGACTAAAGAGATGGTGGTGTTTTAAGGCATTTATAATGAGCTTAATTTTCTTTAATGCATCAAGGCTACTGAAAGAAACTCTCAAATATATAATGGCTCAGGAAGGTTACCACGATTTCTCTTTAAATTAAAAAGAAAATAATAAAATGAACAAATAAAAAATCAGAACCTAAAAATAAAAGACTTATATGTTTTTTTATTTTTTAACTTCAGAAGCCCTGTTGACCTACATGTTGTTAGGCACATTTTATGGTTTCCCAAAATATGAACCAAAGTACATTTCTCACTATTTTATCTTTTTCTGCAACTTCTTTTGCAACCAGGAATTTCTCATTATACAAACTTTAGGTTCAAATGCAATATATTGCCAACCATGACAGCCAATTAAAACAATAAGTTGTTGTATATAGTTCCGAACTTGAACTATTTTTGCCATTGCAACACTAGGGAGGGGAATAAAATCACTGTTTCTCTCTTTCTTCTTTCTCCACTTTAAGAAGAGATTGATAGAGCTCTGTAATGGCAATTTTCACTACCTAAAAATTTAAGTGATAATTTTCATTATTTTTGAATGACTTCAAACACAAAGATATTTTCATTTCAACCCAGGAAGACTTAAATTACTCTGTGATAGAGTCTATATGTTATCAAAAAGCCTTCGACTTTTCTGTAAGTCAAAAAAATGTATTTCATACATTTAGTTAGTGTAACTACTGAATGACAAGATCATTTGTGTTTTTCCCCTTTACAAATTTTTGAATTTTTATACTCTCTGATTATCACTGCATTTATGTTCAGTTGAAAGGGCTTATAAGTGTTATAATTTTATAGATACTTTTTAATTATTGTTAGGTAGAAAATACATCACAAGAGACTTGATAGAAAAAGGTACCAAAGTGTTAACAGTAGTCAACTATGGTTGTGTAAAGTGACTTTTTCTTTCTTTTAATCTATTTTGTTACAATTGTTTCCTTCGTGAACATGTGTTAACTTTATATTAACAATGAATAAACCTTGATTTTAAAATCCGAGCAATCTACAATCAGCTGCTTTATATCCCAGTGAGAATGAAGAAACAAAGAATGGAATTAATAAGGGCTGAGGTGGGGGAATAGTGAGGAAGGTGACCAGAAGGGAGAGAAGGACATAAAGCCACAGAAAATTTCTGTAAAGTAGGAAAAGGGATAGGGAATGAAAATAATAAATATTTTCATATTTACCATAACCACATCCCCCAAAGACATTTTTCTTTGTGTTCTTTCAAACACGATTGAGCTAATTGCTATTAAATAGTTTTCAATTTTCCTTAAAGCTGACTTGATTTTTCTGTAAGTCAAAACAATGTAAAATGCAACCACTGCCAAATTGACATTTTTGAAATAAATGTATTTCATAAGTGGAGTAACTAAATGAATGGACTGTTAAAGGGATTTCACAGTTCATTCATTCATTCACTTGTTCCCCAGGCATTTGTTTAATACCTACTATTTGGCACTGGAGTACAGTATTACACAACATAGATACATATTTCAAATACTAGTATAAGTGTGTGAGTAGGGGACAAATAATAAAAGATAAGCAAATAGAATAATTTTACATATTGATAAATTCAATGAAGGAAATAAAACAGGTTAATACAAGAGGCAAAATGGGGGAAATTGGAATTTGATAGGAATCTAGGGGCCATCAATGTAACACCTCAGTTAAATGTTTATTAACTTTTGATTTGCTGAGAATTTATTGTGTTCAATGCAGTGTAGGAGGTGAGAGGAGGAGTGATGAGAGAAAGTTACTGCTCAGAAAGTCATGGAAAATGCATGTTGGCTCAAATAGTCTAAAAAAGCATACTGTCTCTTCTCTGAATCTGTAGGGAAAATCACAGATTTCCTTTCACAAATAACTGCAAAGTGATTGACTGCTGTGCTGCAAGAGAGGCCTTGCAGGAGAGGTGAGAAAACCCACTTAGTCTCAGCACACTGCCTGCTCAAAGAAAAAAGAAAGGATTGTTTCTTTAAAAGACCCAAACCAAAAGGAGAACAATGTGCTTTGCGTTACTGAGAAAAAGCATGGCTCTTTATGTAAGATGTAGATGAATTCATTTCAAGACAAATCACTCATTCTTGCAGTTTGTTCGCTTTTGTTGAATAGCTGTGTGATGGAAAAAAATAGGGTAGAATATATATATATATATTTACTACAAGTAACTCTATCAGAAAAATTACCAAAGCATTGGCAAAGCAAACTCAGTCAATATGAATTACACAACTTACAGTTTGTCAAAAGAGACTTATGCATTCTTGCTACTGTTATGACTGAACTATGTGCAGAGCTGCTAGTCTCTCTCTTCAATTATAGACATTCTCTTTACAATCACTGATTTATTAGTGATGCTAGCAACAATTCTCTAGATCACAAATGAAGGTAGAGGAGAGGTATTTCATTATCTCCAGTGATAGATCTTCCTGTTTTAAGGAATGAAGGGAAGGAAGTGAGAGGAAGAAAAGAGAGAACAGGAAGTCATCCTCTCAGATACAGGGCCTAATGAAACACCGTATTTCAAAGCAAAATAAAATTCCCAATTAAATGTTTCTCAGTAAATAAAATAAGGACAAATGTCAGGATCTTCTCATTTTAGGTTTTCAGATTCAAAAAGACATTTAAACTCAAAAGGATTATAAACCAAATGCTAGGAAGTTATATTCGCAAATATAACCACTCATATTGAATTTCCAAATCATGATTTCAAATCAAATCAAATCAAATTTCCAATCATGATTTCAAAATGATCATTTGTCATTCAGAATATTTAAAAATTATCTGTATATTAGACTCTACGTTATTGTAGAGCCTTATTCCGTTATTTTCAACATCCACATAGTTTTGAGATTTTCTGTTTCATTCTAGTTTTGAATATTATACCTGCTGTGCTTCCAAGCAGTCCAGAAGAGGACACTTAACCAAAATTATCACCGTCTGTCCAACTGACAGGCCCATCGTGAGCTTGTTATTACTCTTGGTGACCTCTGTTCTTTCATATCTTAAATGTGTTTGTGCTGAAGCCAAACCAATTACATAATTTCAATCCCAAATTGTTCCAAATTTCTGCTAAATTACAGTGTAGAACAGGTACACGTTTTATTCATTCACTCACAGATGTAGAATATTCAGCTAATACTATATGAAATCCGTTTAACAAAATACATTGGGATTATTCAATAATAAATGTCCTTTGATAATAAAAGTCCTTTGATCTGTAAAATGCATGCATAGTATAAAAGAAATTTCAATCCCTTTGGGGAATGCGCATATAAAAGAATACATTCATATACACAGTAATGAAAACATTTATATATCACAGCAAATATGATATACTTAAGATTTTAATTACATGTTTGATAAATCTAAAGTTAACAATATAATTTCATATTTTATAACACCTCGTTGAAACACCTTGATTCTCTAACAAAAGTAATACAAAATGAAACCCAAAATTATGAAAGATGGAATTTCAGCAGCAAATTCAATAACCAAAAATAATTATCAATGAGGTCTCAAAAGAGTATATAAAAAAAGAAGAAAATGTAATTAAAGTTTGTTGAGGAGTTAATCAGGTAAATAGATATTTTGTTAAAAAATGCAAATAAAAGACATATTGGAACAATGAGAGATACAGGGGGAAGATCACTACTAACTTAGAAACATTGCGCACTAATGATTTTAGAAAAAAAAATCTCTTTTGCACCCCTCTCACTAACCTACCCTGGCACAATCATTTTGACAGCCGACAGTGTGACTAAGACCATCTTATGTGTACCCTAACACCTCTAAAAGAAGGAGAACAAGGAAAGAAGCTGATTTTGTGTCTCATTAGCAAGGAACATTCAAGGCAGGCTAAACTAGCTTGGGAAAAAGAAAGATTTATTTCATGAGTATTAGAGGATATTGCTGAAAATGGCAAAGGAGCTATAGCAAACCGCGAAATGTCCGGCCACAATGAAAAAAAAATTAAATGGAACAAGTTGAATTGATGAAAACCCATAAGTCCAAAATAGGAAAATAATGTAAAGCATTTAAACAATTATTTATAATGCAAAAGAATGGCAGCTCAAATAATATATAATTATACTCATTGATTTTAATTGGTATGGGAGTATTTGAGTATTCTGTTTCTACAATTAAGTACATTTTCACTTATCAAATAGAAACCTTTCTCTACCAATTGAATAAATAAAGAATAACAGGAAACTTTATGCTAAATACTCCTGAGAAATGTAAGAACTATATCAAGAACACGTCATTGTACATACAAAGACCAAACAAAAAGGAGTTAGCAATGTGTTCCAAAATTATCGCTTAAAAATGTTCTCAAGAGAAGAAGTAATTATCCAGACTCAATCCTTTGTATCGGGCTAAATTATTGATAATGACATATTAATAGGTCAAACATTAATTTTCGGTTATACTAACACTCTGGGTTAATAGAAGAGGAGCGAACAGTGTGAAGGTAATACTGGCAAAGTAAAATTTGTCGAAACAATTTTGGGAAAGGGAATAGGATCTACAAAGCTAAAGCTCAGTGGAAATGTTTGGGCTCAGAGAGTTCTGTGGATGTAGCAAGCAAAGTTGAGAAATTAAAAGATGCCCAGCCTGGAGCATTTCTGCCAAGGTTTGGAAAATACAACTAAGTCCATATACCAACGAAGAATCAATTGATCATCCAGAAACTGCACCTTCAGCTGCAGTGAGACAATCATCTTTTATTTTTCGCTTAGAAGATGGCTATATCCTTAGGAAATAAACCATATGACTGATGAAGTTATTGTAACCCCAAGAAGGCCCAAGAAGAATTTAAGAGTGAACATGTTATCAAGAATGAGAATAATAATAAAAATATAATGAAAACAAGTTTATATCCACTGTATTGATAATTTTGTAACCAGGTTAAGTATAAATCTTTAAAATTTTTTAGATACTTTCAAATCTTTTGCCTTTTTTAAGTTTCTGAAAGTCTTAAATGTGATATAATACACTTATGATTTTAATTGCATGTCTCAGAAATCTAATTAAACAAGTGTTAATCAATATTTAAATAACTGGATAATTTTGCTTTTTACAATTTTTCTCTGAATGTAAGCATCAAAAGAATATTATTTAATAGCTATATAATACTAAACCATTGAGCATTAAGTAAAGTAAAAATAGTTTCAAATATATCTCACCATTCATAAGAGCCTAGTGGACATTAAAGTTAATACTTACACGTGGCAGGTACTGTTTTTGGTGACTTCACATGTTTTTTCTCCCAATTTATCCTTATCTTTATAATAGTTCTATGAGTTTCACAGCGTTGTATTTTATAGATGAGGAAACTCCAGCACAAACAAATTAGGTAATTTGTCCTAGGTTACACATCATGTAATCCCAGGCTTCACTTGTTCCTAGACTTCATCAATGGTCCCCACTAGTTACATTGCATGTAATGAGCTGTACTGAGTCACTGTTATATTTAAGCTTGAATTCCTCTCTGTAAAGTTGAATTTATGCATGCTGCACCTTTTTCGGTCTATATCAAAACAGGGCATTTACATTAGTGACAAATGGGCTTTATGTTCTCTTCAGTACATCTCCCCTTAACTCTGTTTAAAAGAATATAGCAAGACATCACTTAAAATTCAAATTTTTGAAAGAAAGTCTCTGAAGAAAATGTGTTTGCCCAATTCTATTATTCATATTTTAAATGACATTAATAATGTATAAAATAGGCAATACTTTAAGTTTAAAATCATTTCAAAACATTAAAAATGTTTTCACTTTTATTTGGAATATCAAGAAATACAGAGACATAGTTGTTCTGAATCATTTAATATTCTTTCCAGAATTTAACTTTCTCCATTTATTTGTATTTTTACAGTTGTAAACAAGGTGAAGAGGAGGCTGCAATGAATCAAGATGACAGTTCTGGAAATAATCAGTTCCGTCCTGCCTTGCGGCATTCGCCATAGGCACAGGTTTCCATCTTATTGTTAACGTCCTACTGGCATTTAACGATCATCAGCTACAAAACTCACTCAGGACTTGGATAATGATGGATAACTAGAAAGTATGCTTAAATGTTTCCTAAATATCTGGACTGCTACACAACAAAACTATGTCATTATCTCTAAAAGTAGAAATATGCTATTAAAGATAAATTAAAAAACAAATGGCTTTAAAATCTAAGCTAGTCTCCTGAATTAATGATTTTATAACCCAGTCACTTTGACAGGTATGTTCCAGTTCCACATAATGAACCTGAAATGTTCTCCAGAATGGATGAGGGTAGCAATGTCTCCATTTCTACTCCTACATTCTCAAATTACCCTCCAATCCCAGAGAAAATAGTCATTCTTCTTTGCAATGCTGCTCTCAACTTCTATTTATATTCCTTGATGTCATCCAATGTCCTTTTTGACCTTGTTTTCTCAATTGCTTCCTCTCTGTATTTTATTAACTTATATAAGAGTAGTTTTCACATATACTGAGTCCTCATGACAATCCTAAAGTTAGAAATAATACTAGCCCCCTATATTCAAAATCAGGCTTAACTGTACCATTTCTAACATCCAAGCTCTTTGCATACCAGAAACCCATAAAGAGGAAATTCAGTTTTTTTTCTTGCTGCTCATTACCATTTCCAACCCCACTTTGGGGTTCTTGTCTGGTAGAATCACTACTGTTTCCTTTTTTTTTTTTTTTTCTTTTTGCACTATTATCTGCCAACCACAGGGACTTATTGTCTACATACGGCCTAGAGTCATCTCTTGCATCTCTAGATTCACAAGTGTTTTGGGTGATGTCAAAGTCTATGATCAGGGCTTATTCAGCAGCCTATCTTTATGTCCAGTGACTTCTCCCAAATTCGCTTCCATAGCCATACCCTGGAACTTATCACAACTCAAATCTGCTACACTCCTGAAATTTTTCACAGAGATATACTTATTTCTATATAGGCTCTTCTCTTTCTTAGTCATTCTACCAACAGCAACATCAGAGCTCTATCATCTGCTACAAATCTAGCAGTGTTCTGTGTTCACTTCCTTCCCCATGCAGTTTTGGCCCAAGACCAAGCTCATCAAGCTTCACAACCCTATTCTCCATTTTCTACCCACCATACTAACCTTGTAATCCACAGAGATAACTACTTTCTAGTGATTAAAGTTTCTTCTGGAGAAAAGCACCTATTAGGGATGATTGTTGCTATCAAAAATAATAATAAATAAATAATAACTAGGTTTTAAAAGCCTCCTGGGGAACACTCTATACATCTTTAGGTGGTATCTACTCCGTTCCCTTCAGCTGCTGTTCCAGATTTTCACATTTCTCAGGAAATCTTTACACAGCCACATCCTCCCTTAATCTCAGTAAGTGAAATTGCATTCTATTTTACCAAAAATATTTAGGCAGAAACAAAAAGTATTTTATCCCTTACTGATATGGTTGGGCTATGTCCCCACCCAAATCTCATCTACAATTCCCACGTGTCATGGGAGGAACCCAGTAGGAGGTAATTAAATCATGGGTGTGGGTCTTTCCCATTCTGTTCACATGATAATGATCTGAAGGCTTTTAAAATGGGAGTTTCCCTGCACAAGCTTTCTCTTTTTGCCTGCTGTCATCCACATAAGATGTGACTTGCTCCTCCTTGCCTTCCACCAGGATTGTGAGGCTTCCCCAGCCATGTGGAACTGTAAGTCCATTAAACCTCTTCTTTTGTAAATTGCCCAATCTCAGGTATGTCTTTATTAGCAGTGTAAAAACAAATTAATACACTTACAAAATCACCTATGGCTATATCCATCATTTTCACCTATGTATTAGAAGACGTCTTTGCTCCTGCTCCAAGCTATTTATCCCATCTGTTCTCCCAATTCCATCTCTGCATTAACTTATTGTCTTAACCTGAATTCTCTCAAAAGCAGAGCTTGAAATAAAGGATTTTGTGAAGATAGTTTCTTAGGATTGTACCCAGAAAGAGGGTATGAGAAACAGAAGGATGAAACAGAGAATAAGGGAAAACAAGTGCAAAGATATAATTTTAAACTGGCCACCACAACAAGCAACTGTTTCTTGTTCATGTGTAATCTTCTCAGAAGCTTTGAGAAACACAAAAACTGTCCACCAAGGGGACAAAATTTAAAAGTATTTCTCTATCAACTTCTATCTCTTATTGGTCAAAGGTGGTCCCACAGATATCAGCTCCCTAATATATATTTCTGAAAATTTTCCAGCATCAGACTAGATGGTCAATAGTCTACTTAAGATGGCCTTGTGAAATTTCCATAGGTATCTGAATAATATTCATTATGTGGTCTCCACATAATAAGCACACATATACATACACATACCTGCTCCTGTTGTAGTTCCCGCATTACTCATCCAACTAATTGCCTAAGCCACAGAACTAGAATTATCCGTGATCCTTCCTTGTTAGTATTTCACTCCAATATTTCACAATTTCTTTCCTTACCTCCTTGATAGCTTTAAATTAATCCCTTCCTTGTATTTCTTTTGCTCCTGTATTATTCCAGGCTCTCATCATTTTTCACTCTAATTACTCTAATTTCTATAGTTTTGCTGGCTTTTGCTCAATCATCTTTTAATTACTTTCAGTATGAGGTTGTAAAAGATCCAAATCTGGCTGGGAACAGTGGCTCACACCTATAATTCCAGCACTTTGGGAGGCTGAGGTGGGCGGATCACGAGGTCAAGATATCGAGACCATCCTGGCCAATATGGTGAAACCCTGTCTCTACCAAAAATACAAAAATTAGCCAGGTGTGGTGGCATGCACCTGTGGTCCCAGGTACTTGGGAGGCGGAGGTTGCAGTGAGCTGAGATTGCGTTACTGCACTCCAGCCTGGAGACAAGGATATAGGTGCAAATAGTTTATGGGCAAGTTATTCCTGAAAGCAGAGTAAGGGAATAGAAAAAGTAAGACGTAGAATTCTTCCTACCAAGGGATGTAGAAGTTGATAATTGCTCTTGGATTGTGCTGTGTGTAGGGTAAACATGTGATCTGGAAAAAACAACCAACCAACCAACCCTTGGGCAAAAAAAGACGTAATTTTGTCATTTTGCTATTTGTTTCCTATTTGACTTAAACAGCTTTTTTGTTCCCACATTACTGGCTTATTTTGTATTTAGTTCTTTTTTTTTTTTTTGTTAATAAAACATTTAAATTCCTTTCTCGTTTACTTTTGTAAATGTTTTATAGCTATTTTCTTTGTAGTTACCACGGAGATTACATTTAACATCCTAGAGATATAACACTGTAACTTGAATTTATAGCAGCTTGACTTCAACAAAATACAAAACTCTGCCAGTTTAACAGCTCTGTCCTGACCCTTTTGCTGGTGAATATTACAAAATTATATCTTTATATATTATATGCCTTGAACTAATATTTATTTGAAATGCATTAGCCACTTATATTACATAAAAAATAAAATGTGGATTCATGAACTAGTTACAATAGTAACAGCTTTTAGATAAATAATTCTTTTTAAATGTTTTAATCTTTTAAATTGTTATACCCGAGTGAGTTAGAAGGAAAGCGCCACACTCTGAGTTCCAATTGAGAGTCCTTTATTGCCAGACACTAAGAGTCAGCTCATGCTCAAAATCTCTAGACCCCATAAAGGGGGACGTGATTTCCTTTTATACCTAACCTAGAAGAGAGAGGAGGGGAATCTAGCTGAAGCAGAATTTTACAGAAGCAGAACAAGCAAGTTAGTAGGAGGAAGCTGGTAACCCAGAGGCAGGAGGTTCCCATAGTTGCTGGTTACTGAGAGTATTTCCATACAATCATCAAGGGGGGTATTTTCACAACAGCAGGTAGACTTGCCAAGCAGGGTGTGGTTACAACAGTTATAGGTACTGAGAACAGCATGACCCAAACCTCAACAGTTCAAGGCTCTGAGTACAGCGTGACCCAGTAATACACCTGAATTGGCTGTGGCAGGGAGGGAGAAGCTAAGCTGGAGCTTGTCAGGCTTATTTCTAAGATGAGTCAGGTTAGTTCATTTCATTCCCCACTTGTGTTTTTGGGAGTCAAGGGGGTTATATTGGGTTCTGAGATACATAAGTTTGACAGAATTTATGCACTGCCTTATGAAAGGAAGGAGCCAGTTTACTACACAGGGTCCAAAGATTAAGCCTAATAGAAGAAGAAGAGGTTCCACCAACCCACTTATTAAAGTAGATAGACAAGGGCTCTCATTAAACATGGCTTGGTATCATGGGGTATTCTTGTCCTGCTTCTGTTGGCATTTATCTAGATTTTCTCGAACCCTTTGAAGGGTGTCTTTTATGACTCTAGATTTGTTAGCATAAAAACAACAGCTTTCTCCAATGCTGCACACAAACCCCCTTGGGAGAGGAACACTAGATCTAGGCCTTGGCGGTTTTGGAAAGTAACTTCGGCTAGGGACTCTACTTGAGCATGAAGCATATTTATAGCTGACTGGAGGTTTCCTAAATTGGCATATACTTGCTGAGGTAGGAACATCAGCACAGTTTCTCCCTGGTCCAGGGCAGCAGTGCCAATAGCAGCCGACCCGGCTATGTTAAGGCCAGCCAGAAGAGGCACAAGGAGGGGAACAGCTCAGCAGAACCTGGAGTGTAGTTCAAAGGGAGCAATAAGATGGCATCCTGGTCCACTGTACATGTAAACCTGAGGAAGTACGTGAACCAACACACACAAGACAGATTCAGGTTCAGTCCCATTGATACAGTGGGTGAGGCCTGAGGTTCAGGCCAGCCAGGTATTGTTGGGTGCCTGGTAGGAGACTGAGGGGTTCAGTGAAGTAAGTAGAGCCTGGTTATAAGTAGCATGAAAAGGAGAAGCCGATAAATTATACCCACTGCTGATTAGGCAGGTGGCGTTTCCTGCAACATCCTCTAATGTAAGGGAACAGGGGAGTGTCTAGCAAGAAAGAGGACCGATGTTGAGAGAGGCTTCAGCTCCCAGTCCAATATAAACTGATAGTGAGGAGCTGGGATGGGTGATGGAAGAGTAGAGCTGACCCCGTTTGGGTGCGGGCGGAACATAGGGTCACCTAAATCAGCTAAAGGTCTGATTGGCTTAGGAGGGCTCCAGGGGACCAGAAGTTTCTTTTGGATAGTGAACATTGTTCCAGGGTCAAACCCTGTGACATAAAGCCTAAATCCTCATGACATACTGTAGTACCAATGCGCTAAACTTGGGTTATGGACAGTTATGGTAATAGGATTGCAAGATCGCTTATAACAAAATTCAGGTTGAGAAGTGCAAGCTATGAAAAGAGTTGAGGACTGGGTTGGTCCTCCAGAATAAGTGGCCAGGGCCACACAAGACCAGTAGGGGAAGAACCATGAATAAGTTTTCTGACAGTTAGTATCAGGGTCATCTCCTGGACAGAGGTAAAAGTCAACAGACTGAAGCCTTTGTTCAGTGACATCTGATGATCTGCGTCTGACTTGGCCCGCGGTGTGTCCAAATCTGCTAGCAAGATCAATGCCGCCTGCTCCAATCTGAACACCTTCCAAATCTCGATTAGGAGAGGAGGAACTTTGGAACAGAGCACATAAATTGAACACAAGAGAGACCTGGTTGGAAGTACCTGCTTTCCAGGAGGTATTTGCAAGCACATATTCTGTTTTGAAATCAGTGAGGAGAAAAGAGTAGATGGGGCAGAGGCCATAACTGGAGAAAACAGACAAAAACAGAGATGGATAATAAGAATCAATTGGGGGATTTCACCCAACTTAGATGCAACTTTAAGGGACCTGGTCCAGCCTTGGGGGCCTATGTTTCTTGTTGGGTTTGGTTGGTCTTCTTGATGTGGGACAGCTTGCCTACTACCTGGCGGGGGTGGTGCCTCCCTTAAAGGGAGGAGTGGAGCAGCCTCCTCTGGCCGAGGATGCAGTCGGGAGGGGATAGGCAGAGAGATCGCAGGAGACGAGGATGAGGAGGCCAAGGGGGTTCACAGGGGAGCAGGAGGCTGAGGATTGGAGCAAAGGAGAAGTCCTGCTCAGCCAAGGAGGGGTCAGACCAGTCGGTGGGGCATGGGGTGTGACAGTCCAGGCACCAACAACATCTTTGGTGCCAGAAATTCCAGACTGGTGGATGTTTAGCACAATTTTCCTCCTAACAACACCTGGTCTGTTTTTTTGTTTTTTGGGTTTTTTTTTGACAGAAAAGACAGGACTGAGATGGCCAGCCCAAATGGCTAACGAGGGATTTGACTTCCTGAGATAGGAAGTCTGCACTAAGGACCTTGAAAAAGTTTTCACCCAATCGTCTCAGGCAGTAAGGACAATGGGACATACAAATTCAAATGCTAGAGACAAACAGGACAACAGACACGAGACATACAAATCCAGATGTTAGGAACAAAACAGGAGAACTGACAGTGAGGTAGATAAGATACTGAGGCAGATAAATTATTATGACAGTTCATCAAGGACAAACAAGGGAAAGGGAGTCCTGTATTGGGATCAATCAGATGCCCACCTGGCCACGCCCCTTGTGAGGACTTAGGCACCTCTTTGCATAAACAGNGAGGGATTTGACTTCCTGAGATAGGAAGTCTGCACTAAGGACCTTGAAAAAGTTTTCACCCCATCGGATCAGACGGTTACGAAAATGGCCTAGACAAATTCATAAGCCAGAGACATACAGGAAAAAAGACAAGAGAAAAAACAAATTCAGATGTTAGGAACAAACAGGACAACAGACACTGAGGTAGATAAGACACCAAGGCAGATAAATTATTATGGCAGTTTATCAAGAACAAACAAGGGAAAGGGAGTCCTGTATTGGGATCAATCAGATGCCCACCTGGCCACGCCCCTTGTGAGGACTTAGGCACCTCTTTGCATAAACAGGTCGGTATAAACCCCCAACTCAGATCGGGCCTAGCCGGATGCTGTCTTTAAGCCATATGAGGCTGCCATGGAACCGCAGGTTAGGGCCCACTCGGACTCCAGAACTTTTGCTGTGGAGCCACAGACTGGATCCTTAGACGCAAGCCGCTAAGATCCTCAAGCGCTCACACATGCACGCACACATGCAATTAGCGGTTATGACATTTTTTGCACTGTTTGTAAGCCAATCAGGATCCCAGAGAAATTTCCTTTCCCTCAGAAATTTCTCAAACCAGTCAAGAGTCAGAATACAAGAGTCATTCCCGGCATTCCAGCAAACAGACCCAGATCAGATTCAGAGAGTAGAACAGAACCCGGGACTCGGTCCTCCAGCACCCTGGAGTGTTGACAGAGTCCTGAGGGGTAGCCCTTGTCAGAGCCAATGCCCCTCCCCATTTCAAAACCAGATTGAGGCCTGACTTACCTTTTCTGTGGAGCAGGACTGAGGACTCAGAAGAATAATTTGGTGGGGCGCACTGGGAGTCAATTCGCTCTTCTCCAGAAAGAGGTGACCTATGGGTTCCTAGAACATCTCAGGGGACACCTCTCCTATAGTCCACCCTTTATCTGGGGGAGCCCAGACAGAGTCTAGTCCATGCCTGGTGCTGTGCCACACCTAGTGGCAATTTTCTTGCTGGAGCTTCCAAATATTACACTCAAGAGAGTTAGAAGGAAAGCGCCACACTCTGAGTTCCAATTGAGAGTTCTTCATTGCCAGTAACCAAGAGTCAGCTCGCACTCAAAATCTCTTGGCCCCAAAGAGGGGGATGTGATTTCCTTTTATACCTAACCTAGAAAAGAGGGGAGGGGAAGTCTAGCTGAAGTAGAATTTTACAGAAGCAGAACAAGCAAGTTAGTAGCAAGAAGCTGGTAACCAGGAGGCAGGAGGTTCCCATAGTTGCTGGTTACTGAGAGTATTTCCATACAATCATCAAGGGGGGTATTTTCACAATAGCAGGTAGACTTGCCAAGCAGGATGTGGTGACAACCGTTACAGGCACTGAGAACAGCATGACCCAAACCTCAACGGCTCAAGACTCTGAGTACAGCATGACCCAGTAATACACCTGAATTGGCCCTGGCAGGGAGGGAGAAGCTAAGCTGGAGCTTGTCAGACTTATTTCTAAGATGGCATCAGGTTAGTTCATTTGAAAATCACATAGAAAATGAAAAGTGAAGTTATAAACCATTATTACAATACTACTTGCTTTTATCATTGTTAATGGATTTACTTTTATTGAGATCATTATTTCTTTATGTGACTTGTAGTTGCTGTCTAGTGTCCTTTCCATTCAAATTGCTGAGCTCCCTTAAGCATTTCTTATGGGACAGGTCTAGTAGTAACAAACTCTCTCAGATTTGTTTATCTGCAAATACTTTAATTTCTCTCCCACCTTTGAAGGACAGTCTTACTATGTATAGGGTTTTGGTTGGTATTTTCTTTTTATTTTTGCACTTTGAATAAATTAACCCACTGACTTCCTGACCTTTAAAGTTTCTGATGAGAAATATGTAGATAATCCCATTAAGAATCCCTTGTATGTGATGAGTTACTTCTCTCTTTGTTTTTAAGACTCTTTCTTTGCCTTTGATTTTAAATAATTGATTACGATATGTCTTTGTGTGGGTTTTCTTTTTGGAGTTCATCTTACTTGGAGGTTGTTAAGCTTATTGGATGATTATATCAATGTCTTCTATCAAATTTGGGGAGTTTTCAGTCATTATTTCTTCAAATATTCTTTCTGCCCCCTTCTCCCTTCTCCCTCTGGAGTTCCCACAATATATATATTGTTCTATTAGGTCTGGGAGATGTTATTCCACAGGTCCCTTAGGCTCTGTTCAGTTTTCTTCAAATAATTGTTCCAAAACCACTCAATGGGAAAAGGACAGTCTTGTCAACAAATGGTGCTAGAGAAACTAGATATTCACATGCAAAATAATCAAATTGGGCCCTTGCCTAAAATCACATACAAAAATTAGCTCAAAATGCATCAAAGGCCTAAATGTAATATCTAAAACATACAGTAAAAGCTTCATGAAATTGTATGTGGCTGTGATTTCTTGGATATGTTACCAAAGACACCGTCAACAAAAGAAAAAAATAAACAAATTGAACTTCATGAACATTTTAAAAAATTATACATCAAAGACACTATCGACAGAAAAAAAAGTGATCCGCCAAAAGAAAATGTTTGCTAATCATATACGTGATAAGGGGTAGAAAACCAGAGCAGATAGAGAACTCCTAAAACTCAACGACAACAAAAAGAACAAGCAACCTAATTCAAAAATAGACAAAGGACTATGTAGTCATTTCTTCAAAAAAGATATACAAATGGCTAATTAGCACATGAAAGGATACTTAGCATTACTACTCATTAGAAAAATGCAAATCAAAACTACACTAAGGTAGCACCTCACATTATGATAATGAGACTAATGATAACAGCCTCATCAGAATGGCTAACAAAAAGTAGGAAAGAAAACAACTAATGTTTGCAAGAATGAGAAGTCAGAGCACTTCCTGATGTTCTTCACATGTACCTCAGAACCTAAAATGCACATAATCCGTCTGAGAAAAAAAAAAAGAAAAGAAAATGTAAGATTGTACCACTACTTGGAAAACAATATGGTGATTCCTCCGGAAATTAAAAATAGAATTATTGTATGATGCAGCAATTTCACTTCTGGAAAGCGATGTCTGTATACTCATGTTTATAGGAGCAAGTTTTACAATAGCTAAAATATGGAAGCCACCCAAGTCACTATCAACAGTTACATTGCTAACCAAAATGTAGTATATACTGTTCAACCTTAAAGTGCAAGAAAATTCAAACATATGCCACAACATGGATGAACCTTGAGGATACTATGCTAAGTAAAACAAACCAGTCACAGAGAAAAAAAGAAAAACCTAAAACTGTGATTCCGCTTATATGAGGTATTTAGAATAATCAAAATCGTAAAAAACAGAAAGTAGAATAATGATTGTCTAGGGTTGGGTGGAGGAGGTAGAATGTAGACTAATTGTTTAATGGGTACAGAGTATCAGTTTTACAAGATGAAAGTGTTAGAGAAATGGATGATGCCAATGGTTGCACAGCATTATGAATATATTTAATACCACTGATCTGCATATTTAAAATGGTTAAGATGGTAAATTTTATGTTAGGTATGTTTTACACATTATGTAAAATAGAAATGGTAAAACTTACTATTAGCATTTTAGCAATGTTTAGCTGAATACTGTGCTTCAGGATCTCTCACAAGGCTGCAATCAAAGTTCAACTGGGGCAAAATTTTCTTCTAAGAGTATTCATTTTAGGCAAGATTCAGTTCAATGTGGATTGTAGCATTAAAGGTCTCAGTTCTTTGCTTGTGGTTGCCCGGAGGCCACTCTCAATTTTTTGCCATGTGGACCTCTCCAACATGGCTTCTTGCTTCATGAAACCTAGAAAGATACTCTGCTAGCAAGATAGAAGTTAAAATTCCCTGTAATTGAATAATGAAAGTGGCATCTCATCACTTTTGCTGTATTGTATAAGTTAGAAGCAAGTTATTAAATCAGGCTATACTCATGGAGAAAACATTATATGAATGCGTGAATCCTAGGAGGTAGGATTATTTAGGGCCTCTTAAAAACTACCTATCACATTTTTCTAAATTCTCACCACATCTCTAACATGTGATTTTCAGTGTAATCATGCAAAGTACACATTTGTGTTTTAAAAAAATGGATCATGTTATGTCAAACCCTTGTGTCTTTGTAAACTTGCATTCTGCCTTGAGTAGCCCCCTAATCTGATCACTTAACTAGCCTCTCTATTTTTTCTTCACTTAATTACACTAGTTAAATTTAAATGTCTTGCCTTTGTGTTCTCACAGCACCTTGTTCAAACATATATTGTTGCTCTTAACCCTGTAATCTAATTGTTTATTTACTCATCATCTCATTCCCTAAACTATTAATCTCCTGAAGCCTATATCCTTACTAGTGTTTCAACCTTAGCACAGTGTCTGAAACATTATGCCTGCCTAATTAATATGCCTTGAACAAATAAATGAGTGCATATTATTTTATCTTATAGATTAGGGAATTAAGACAAAATAAATCAGGGGGTTATTCAATATCTCACAGCTTATAAATTAGAAAGCCAGTTTTAAATAGATGCTCTTTATTCCATACATAGAAAGGTGGATCCTGCCTCAGTTTATTTGTATCATAGTCCCTATTGTTATTATTACTATTAATATTCTATTTTACATCAACTGGCTTATATTCCCTTGCACATAAGCAAGTTAGCGGCTCCTATAATTAAAATAAGTTGGAGGTAGGAAGAAGATATGTTCTGGACCTTGATATTCTTCCATGTTATATTTTAACTTGTTTTTTTATTCTCATTCTCAAATTTATCAT
The DNA here is from genome assembly GCF_001604975.1 of Cebus imitator. NCBI lineage: Eukaryota > Metazoa > Chordata > Mammalia > Primates > Cebidae > Cebus > Cebus imitator. The sequence continues at coordinate 3,045,053 of NW_016107463.1, read as the reverse complement.
TAGAATTTTCCAAAAGTTCACTGCAACTTCTATTTTTTAAATTTCATCTTTACCATTTGTTAACACCTGTGCTAAGTTGTCTAGTGGTTATATGCATGTGTGTATGTGTGTGTGTTGCTGTTGTTATTGCTGTTGTTGATACCTGCTTGTGATTTTCATTGAATTCAGTTTAACTCTGATTATTATTGACATTCCTTCCAGAAATACTATTTTTCTGTGGCATTAAGATTAGTACTTCTCTCACCAATCTGACCACCTCCTTCCTCTCCTACCATTTAATACCTCTTACTTAACTCGTAAGCCTTTTCCAAAACTCAATACTCATGTTGCTTTCATCTCATCTCAATGCTTAAACTAGATATTTCATGACAATTTCCCTATTTATATTTCAAATAATACCTCGTTTCAAAATTATATTGAAAATATAACTTACTTGAATATGCTCTTATCAACTGAAACCTCTTAATTCTGTCATTTTATTCATCTTCCATTCTACCAGTAACCATACCTCTTTACTATACTTGTCAATAGTCTTGATTGTGTTCTGCGTATGACACATAGCACTTGTTTATGCCCTAACCTCTTTGAGTCTGGTCTTTGAATCCTACGATGCTACCTTGTATAACATTCTGAGAAACTGGTGACAGACAACTCATCCTAGATAAATTATTACTTCCCTTTTTATAACCTTCAATGGTTATCAGTTTGTACATGTTTACATCCACATTTCTTCATTCCTTAAAGTGTCAGTGTTTTCATCTGTGAAGGAAGGGAGTAATATACTCCAGTTCCTGAGATGAAAGACTAGATTAGGTGATATAAAATAGATTCCTGGCTCATAATAAATGCACAATAAATAAACTATTTTTAGTTTTTAAAACGCAGTTTCTACTTCAGCAGTCAGTTCTATTCACTGTCTTATAAATTTGCCTGGCACACTTAGGCTTTGGTGACTTTCCCCTACATAATTACCCCTATGACCTTTTACAGTCTCCTTAAATAATCAAATTCTAATTATTCTTCAAAGTAATGATCTTATTATGCCTCCTCCTTAAAGCCTTATCTATTTTGCAGTGAATGAGCTATTTCTCTTCTATAATCATTTAACAGATAAAGGTATAATCTGTATCACTCAGTTGACTCTTAGAGTCTGTTCTTTGTTACAAATGGTTCCAGAGTATGCAATCTGTCTCTCTACCTAGAATCTAAAAGCTTCTTGAAGGCAGAAGGAAATGTGTCTTCTCTTTATTATCTTCTGTTCTTTAGAACAGAACAATAATCTGGCTATCTGCCACTTGTTCCTACATGCCCCAAATGCTCCAGTCATTCTAGTCTTTTCAGCAAACCTGCCATGACATACTTACGTATTTGGTCGTGATGTCCCTACAATGTCCTTCCTTCTGTATTCATTTGAACTGCTCCTTTCAAGTCTCATCTTCTCCATGACGTCTACTCAAATATTTCAATCCCCATATTCTTTCTTCCATAAAATCCTACAGTTACCATTATTACGTGTTCACTACAAGGGCCATGACATGTACTTCTGAATCTTGTATGGTGTTTGACACTCTAAGACTTAATGACCAATATTCATTGGTTTATTTTAAAAATATTTTTTTATTTTCTCATATTTTTATTTTATAAAAGTATAGCCTAACAACATGTAAACTATTATTACTATAAGAAGGAGTCAGAGAGGGAAGGTTGTGTTCTAGGCCTATGGTTAGGAGGAGTAACACACCCTTTTCCTCATAAGGATGCCAAATTAACATACAATTATTTCTTAAAAGATGTTAAGTCAAAATATATCTTAAATGGGTAAAATATTTCACTAATGTGATATAAATTATTTCCCTTACAAATATGCCAGAAACTTAAGTTTTATGTAAGTGGATTTTACTTTAAAAAAAAATGTTTTACCAAATTGCACTGTTACAGAGATCTGCTTTTTTCCTAGGTTAGTCATCTTTTCATAATGATTCATAATCTTTTACAGAGTCCCTTAAAATCAGAATCCCTTTTAAAAGAACAATTTTGAGGGGGAAAACACTTTTGTGCATTTCCCATCAATTGTAAATAGATTCAGAGTGGTTGTTGAGATATGTGGGTTTGACATCATCCTTCGAGACAGAAGGATCAAGGGAAGAAAATGAAACAAACTTTTGTGTGCTAATGGCCTTGCTCTGCATTTATTAGTTTAACACCACATGGATCTTAATATAAACAGCTTCTAAAGATGCCCATTTATAGGAAAACACTTTAGAACTTATTAGAAAGGAAAGAGTTACCTAGCCAATAAAGAACTATCTAGCCAATAATGGCTGTTGTAGAAAAATGTCAACAACGTCAACTTCTTTGTTTGCAATAGCAGCAGGACTATGTCAAATCTGTTGTTATTCTCATCTAGAACCACATTGTGCAAAGTAGGGGTTGGCCAACTACAGCCCATGAACCAAATTCCTCTTTTTCACCTGTTTTTGTAAGTAGTTGTATTGGGACATAGACACATCCATTCATTTATGTATCGTCTATAGCCATTTTCACAATACAGAAGCAGAGCTGAGTAGTGTAACATCTGAAATATTTACTATCTGGCCCTTTATACAAAAGGTTTACCAAACTCTTAAAATATATTATGTAAAATTCTTAATCTGGGGTTTACCTG
>NW_016107463.1:2999371-3041523 GCF_001604975.1 Cebus imitator | reverse complement strand
AAATAAATAAATAAATAAATAAATAAAATAATCATGTATGATATATGCACCTGAATATGTGTTCTGAGGTAGGGAATCAGGAGCAGTCAACCTGGAGATTGTTTCTTGTCCCTGAGGAGCATCTGAGCCTTCATCCCATCCTGTGTAACACAGGATGTCATGTGGAGGTCATTAAGGGGAAGGTAATAGGTGAAAATTCTACATAAACTGCATGCTGTTTGTAAGTGGTTGTCATTTTCCTGTCCAGTCCACTGCCACTTGGCTGTGCTGTTACTTTGTAGAGTCCCTTACTGCTGGACTGTAGGAAGGCAGATACATAAGACCCACCACCAATGGACTGTACATAAGGTGTATATGTTGTCCAGCCTGCTGCCACTGGGCTGTTTCTGTATGTAACGCAGTTCTTCTATCTAGCCCTCTGCTATTGGACTCTCTTCCCTGTATATAATCCCCTAATAAAACCCCATGTCTCATTAGCTGGCTCTGGGTCTCTTCCTAAGTATCTTGAACCTGATGCCTTTCTTATTGAGGTTAATAGGAGTTTGGCACAGCATCATACATTGACTCTGGGAGGCACTTGAGGCATTGTAAATTTATTGTTCTATGTAATTTCCAAATCAACCTCTGAACTGAGCTCCATTATCCACCACTTTTTACAAATGAAAAGAGAAAAGGTTAGGTCACTCTTTGAAGGTCACAAAGAAAATAACAACAGGTCCTCTGTTAAATTGCACTATAGTGTTCTACCCATTAGTCAATAAACAATACCTACACAACCAAAGCTTTAAACAACTATTAAGTTTTTCGCTCATAAATATAAGCAGATATCTAAGACACATTAGACATTAAGAAAATATTCTAACAAAAAAACAAGCAACAAAAAGGAAGTAGTCAAGGAGATTGAGGGAGCAAGATGGTGGAATAGACGGCTCCACTGATTGTCTTCCATCCTGTTAACAAGCAGACCAAGTTAACGACTATCTACAAAGAGAAAAACACCTTCATAAGAACCAAAAATCAGGTGAGCATTCATCACCAAAATTCAAGTGAGTACCCGGTTTTAACTCTGTATCACTGAAAGGCACTGAAGAGATAGAAAAAACAGTTTCGAATTGCTGACACCGCCACTCCCTCACCCTGATGGCAGTGGCAGCGTGGTGTCAGAGCATCTCTGGGTATTGGGGGAGGGCACAGTAATTGTGAAGCATTGGACTCAGTGCTGCTGTCCTATTAGAGCAGAAAGGAAAAGTAAGCCATACTCTGTTGCTACCTGCCTATGATGAAAGCATTTAAACCCGCCCTAGCCAGAGGGGATCGCTGATCCCAGAGAACCAAACTTGAGTTCCTGGAAACCTTATTATCATGGGCTAAGTGCTTAGTGCTCTAAATAAACTGGAAAGGCAGGCTAGCCCATAAGTACTGTAAGTCTTGGGAAAGTCCTAGTGCTAAACTAGCCCCAGAGACAGTGGACTTGGGGGGCATATGACCTACTAAGATACCACTTGGGGTGGCTAAGGGAGTGCTAGCATCACCCTGGCCCTTGCCCCAGCTGGCACAGCTGATGGCTCCAAAAGGGAACCCTTCCTTCTGCTTGAGGAGAGGAGAGGGAAGACTGGGGAGAACTAGTCTTGCATATTGGATACCACCTCAGCCACAGCAGGATAGGGCACCAATCAGAGTTCTGAGGCCCACAGTCCAGATCCAGATCCTGAATGGCATTTCTAGACACACCCTGGGCCATTGCCTTGAATTTTGAAAAGGCCCAGTGCTGGCATCACCTACTAGCTAAAGAGCACTTGGGCCCTAAATAACTGGCAGTGATAACCAAGCACTAAAGCTGAGGGCCTTGGGTGAGCCTCTGAGACTTCTTGGCTTCAGATGAGACTCAGTACATTTCCAGCTGTGGTGGCTATGAGGCAAAAGTTTTCTGCTTGACAAAAGTAGAAAGCAAAGTAAAGGGGGCTCTGTTTTGCACCTTGGGTACTGATACAGAAGGAGGTCAGGGAGGTGTTAGGAGGAGAAGGGTGAGTCCCTGGCAAGGGCCCAACCCCCAGGCCTGCACCATGGACCTAGGTGAAGACAGGCACTCCCGCCTTGGTGCCCAAATGTTGCATTTCCCAAGACCACTCTGGCCTGCCATGCCTCTATCCTATGCCTACAAAAACCCCAAGACCCTAGCAGGCAAACACACAGTGGCTGGACATCAAGAGGAGCACATCAGTGGAGGAACACACAGGCAGCTGGACGTGGAGAGGAATGCACTGGCATAAGAGAACACTTGGCACAGGAACACACCAGCAGCACACTGGCAGGCCACTGACAGGTGGAACAATGTGGAGTTTGACTGGGGCAGCCGGAGGAGAGCCCAGGCTGCCAAGTGGCCTGACTCCAGGGGAAAACCAAGTCCCTTCTGGCTCCGCCTTTTGCTGAGAGCTACTTCCACTCGATAAAACCTTGCAGTCATTCTCAAAGCCCACATGTGATCCAATTCTTCTGGTACACCAAGGCAAGAACGCCGGGATAGAGAAAGCCCTATGTCCTTGCAATAAGACAGGGGTCTAACTGAGTGGACTAACACAAGCTGCTGATGGACAGCTAAACTAAAAGAGCACCCTGTAACACATGCCCACGGGGGCTTCAGCTGTAAATATTCATCCCTAGACACTGCCATGAGGTCAGACCCCACAGCTTGCCAATCTGTATGATCCCTTAGAGGTTTGAGCAGTGAGGCACTGAAGAAGTGAGTTACACCCTTATCACATGCCCTGCAAATGGGACAAGGGAAATTTTCCTATTTCAATTCGAGCATGGCCACAGGGGAGTAGAACACCAAGTCACACTTGGGGTCCCTGATTTCAGGACTTGAATTTAGTACAGCATCTTTGGACCCCTCCTGGGCCGGAAGGGAGCCCACTGCCCTGAAGAACGAGTTCCAGGCCAGACAATATTAACCACAAGTTTACTTCAGAGTCCTTGGGAAGCATCTTGAGATGTGTCCTGGGCTAGAAGGGAACTCACTTCCCTTGGACCTTAAGAGAGCCTCAGCAGTAGTGTGACAGCACTCTCTGTGGCTTGGGTGGCAGTGGCTACAAGGTGAGTCTCCTCTGCCTTTGGAAAGGGTGGAGAAGAGTGTGAAGGACTGTGTCTTGTGGATTGAGTGCCAGCTCAGCCACAGTACAACAGAACACCAAGTAGACTTCTAAGATTTTTGACCCTAGTCCCTGTCTTCCAAATGGCACCTTGGACCTTGGACCTTGGACCCACCTGGGTCCTTTGGGAACTTGACACCCTGAAGGGAAGGACAGTTCACAGTTTTGGCACCTGCTGATTGTAGAGCCCCATGGCCTTGAGCAAACATAGGCAGTAGCCAGGGAGTAGTTACAGGAGGCCTTGAGTGAGACCCAGTGCTGTGCTGGCTTGAGATATGACTCAACATAGTCAAAGTGGTGGTGGCCACAGGGATGTTTGTGTAACTCCATCCCCAGCTTTAGGTGGCTCAGAACAGAATAAGATGCCATTTGTTTGGAGGAAAGCAGAGGGAAGAGAACAAGAGTCTCTGTCTAGTAACCCAGAGAATACTCCCGAATCTTGTCCAAGACCATCAGAACAGAACCTCTACAAGTCTGAGAGAACCAGTGTTACCAGGCTTGTGGTACTCCCTAAAAGCAGATGCAGCTTACATCACAACACCCAAGTTTTTTTGTTGTTGTTGTTTTTTGTTTGTTTGTTTGTTTTTAGAATATATGGAAAGCATTCCCAAGAGAAACAGGTACAAGCAAGCCCAAACCGTGAAGACTACAGTAAATCTCTAACTTGTCAACGTCCATTCATCAAAGAACATCTACTAGCATCAACACAATCCCAAGAAAATGACCTCACCACATGAAATTAATAAGCCACTAGGAACCAATCGTGGAGAAACAGAAATATGTAATCTTTTGAACAGAGAATTCAAAATACCTCTGTTAAGGAAACTCAAAAAATTCAAGATAACACACAGAAGGAATTTAGAATTCTATCAGAAAAAAGATATTGAAATAATTTAAAAGACTCAAGCATTTTTGGAGCTAAAAAACGCAATTGGCATTCTGAAGAATGCATCAGAGTCCATTAGTAGAAGAATTGATCAAGCTGAAGAAAGAATTAGGGAGCTTGAAGACAGGCTATTCGAAAATACAGTCAGAGGAGACAAAAGACAAAAGAATAAAAAACAATGATACCAAAATACAATGGATATACAAAAAATAAAAAGCAAGAAACTAAATCATATCACCAGAGAAAATAATCTTTACTGAAAGAAGACAGAAAGACCACAAAACAATGAGAAAACAAATAACAAAATGTCAGGAGTAAGTCCATACTTATCAGTAATAACATTGAATGTAAATGGACTAAACTCTCCAATCAAAAGACATAGAGTGGCTAAATTAATGAAAAACAAAATACATGTCCATTTTCTACAAGAAACATCTTGCACCTAAAAAGACACACATAGACTAAAAATAAAGGTATGAAAAAGTATATTCCAGGCCAATAGAAACCACAAAAATTGCAAGAGTAGCTATATTTATATCAGACAAAATATATTATACATTATATGTAAATCTATTATATATATTACAATAATATAATATATTACATATAATATATATTATTTCAAGACTGAAATTATGAGAAGAGACAAAGAAGGTCATTATGTAATAATAAAGGGGCCAATTTAGCAAGAGGACATAACAATTTTAAATATATATGAACTCAAAATGGAGCACTCAGATATAGAAAGCAAGTATTGGGCCGGGCGCGGTGGCTCAAGCCTGTAATCCCAGCACTTTGGGAGGCCGAGGTGGGTGGATCACGAGGTCAAGAGATCAAGACCATCCTGGTCAACATGGTGAAATCCTGTCTCTACTAAAAATACAAAAAAAAAAAAAAAATTAGCTGGGCATGGTGGTGCGTGCCTGTAATCCCAGCTACTCAGGAGGCTGAGGCAGGAGAATTGCCTGAACCCAGGAGGCGGAGGTTGCGGTGAGCCGAGATCGCGCCATTGAACTCCAGCCTGGGTAACATGAGTGAAACTCTGTCTCAAAAAAAAAAAAAAAAAAGAAAAGAAAGAAAGTATTACTAGAGCTAAAGAGAAAGCTAGGCTTCAACACAATAACAGCTGGAGATTTTGACACCCCACTTTCAGCACTGGACATATCTTTCAGACAGAAAATAAACAAAGAAACATCAGACTGAATCTGCAATATAGAACAAAAAAACCTAACAAATATTTACAGAACATTTTATCCAAGAGCTGCAGAATACATATGTTTTTCCTCAGCACATGAATTATTCTCAAGGATAGATATGTTAGGTCTCAAAAAAGTCTTAAAACATTCAAAAAATTGAAATAATATCAAGCCTATTATCTGGCTACCATCAAATAAAGCTAGAAGTTAATAACAAGATGAATTTTGGAAATTATACAAACACATGGAAATAAAACAATATGCTCCCGAATGACCAATATATCAATGAAAAAAGTAAGAAGGACATTGAAAAATTTTTGAAACAAATAATAATGGAAACACAACATACCAAAACCTATCGGATATAGCAAAAGGAATACTAAGAGGAAAGTTTATAGCAATGATGTGCTTTCATCAAAAAGAAGAAAAACTCCAATTAAACAATCTAACAATGCATCTTAAAGAACTGGAAAAGCAAGAGAAAACCAAATTCAAAATTAGTAGAAAAAAATAATAAAGATCAGAGCAGAAATCCATAAAATAGAAGTGAAGCCAACACTACAAAACATCGGTGAAACAAAAAGTCAGTTCTTTGAAACATTAAACAAAATTGACAAATCTTTAGCCAGACTAAGAAAAAAGAGAAATGCAAATCAAAACCACACTGAGATACCATCTCACACCAGTTATCATGGCGATAATTTAAAAATCTGGAGACAGCAGATGCTGGAGAGGATGTGGAAAAATAGGAACACTTTTACACTGTTGGTGGGAGTGTAAATTAGTTCAACCATTGTGAAAGACAGTGTGGCGATTCCTTGAGGACCTAGAAATAGAAACTCCATTTGGCCCAGCAATCCCATTACTGGGTATATATCCAAAGGACTATAAATTGTTCTATTATAAGGACACATGCACACGAATGTTCATTGTGGCACTGTTTACAATAGCAAAGACTTGGAACCAACCCAAATGTCCATCGATGATAGACTGGACAAGGAAAATGTGGCACATATACACCATGGAACACTATGCAGCCTTAAAAAATGATGAGTTCATGTCCTTTGCAGGGACATGTATGAATCTGGAAACCATCATTTTCAGCAAACTGACACAAGAACAGAAAATCAAACACTGCATGTTCTCACTCATAGGCGGGTGTTGAACAATGAGAACACATGGACACAGGGAGGGGAGCATCACACTGGGGTCTGTTGAGGGGAGACTACGGGAGGGACAGTGTGGGGTAGGGAGGTTGGGGAGGGATAACATGGGGAGAAATGCCAGATATAGGAGACAGGGGATGGAGGCAGCAAACCACATTTCCATGTATGTACCTATGCACAATCTTGCATGTTCTGCACATGTACCCTGAACCTAAAGTGCAATAAAATAGATATACAAAAAACACAGAATAATAAGTCCTCCTATTTGATAGCACAACAGAGTGACTTTAGTCATTAATAACTTCATCATACATTTGAAAATAGCTAAAGTAATGTAATTGGATTGTTTGTAACACAAAGGATAAATGCTTGAGGGGATGGATAATCCATTCTCCATGCTGTGCTTATTTCACATGGCATGCCTGTATCAAAACATCTCATGTAACCCATAATTATATATACCTACTATGTACCCACATAAACTAAAAGTTTTTTAAACATTATTTTAAAAACAGTGAGTGAGGAAAATTTTTTGAATATCAATAATTACTATACTGGGAAACTAAGAAAAGATGCTTTATCTAGGAAACACAAACATAATGTTAATTTTTCAAAGAGGGATATCCATATCACAGGAACTAGCTTCCAGAAAATAAAAATATGAGAGAACAAGTTCACTAAGTAGAACAAATAAATAATAACAGAAATGCAGAAATGAAAATAACAAAAAATTAATATTATTATAAGATTAGAACACTCAATGCATTAGTATTGCCAGAAATTATCAAATAAATAATTTAAGAGTTTTTCAGAACTGATGGATATGTTTCCAAAATGAATAGGGCCCACTGAGTGACCAGCATAGTGAAAAAAGACTCACATTAATACACATTATCACTAAAATTCACAGGACTAAAGATAAATAGAACTAGAACCCTTCCAGAGAGAGAGAAAAAAAAAATGAGTTCACATTTAAAATGCTTTACAACAGAATAACATAATTTCTCAGCAACATCAGAGGCTTAAAGAAAATTGAACAAGGCGTCCTTCATTTTCTACATGAATTGTAAAATCTGGGAGGCATGTTAAAGATTTTCACTAGGATTTTCATGTTGCTAGTTTCTTTGTGTATCTAACAGTTTTGGCTTGACTGTTTTGATCGTATTTTCTTTGTTAGATAAAGTTTTATCTGTCATTTCTTCACGGGTTGTTGTACCTTGGCTTTTTCATTACATATTCTTTTTGTCCTTTTAAAATCATTGTACACTGAATTCAACTTTAATATTAGTAAGGTCACCTCTAGCCTGCAATTTAGTGCATTTTTTAGAGGTTTTGCCACCTTGTAATTTTCAATTCTGATTTTTTATTTTAGAAAGTCTTAAGAATACTAATTAAATATATTTGACCATGTATTTCTCTAGAAATATCAAAAACTTAAAAGTGTCCATGCTAGTTCACAAACTCCCCCAACTCCCACCTAAAAATAATGGGAGCTTTAATTTTAAATTTAAATAAAGTGTTCCTATTGGCTTAACAAAAAAAACCAACTTTCAGCAAGTGGAGAAAAGATCTTATTGTTGTTTTAGAATAATGATTCTGGAACTAATGAGTATACATAGTACATTTGAGAACTGATTTTGGAGGGTGCAGCAATTCTTGCTAAGTAGTGATTGTAATAATTTACAGGAGAGATGGTAATTGCTTGACCTAAGGCTGTTCGAGTGGGCATTGAGAGATGATTAATTGGGTAAGAGGCCAAAGAAGGTGGAGGTGGGAGGCTGTCTAAAATGATGTTGGGATTTCTATCTTAGTTAACTGGGGAATGATAATGGTATTAATTATCATAGAAAATGATAGCAAAAAATAATGTTTGCTCATATGTTGATTTGAAGTATCTCAGGAACCAGCACTTTACCTTAGAGTTTCAAATAGAGGCTAGTAAAGTAATGAATCAATCTTAATTTAAAATTTTCCTCTAGCCCTCCCCTGACCTAGTAACTGGATTCAGTAACTAGACCTTTACCCAACTGATCCTATCACTAAGCACCCATTAGACTTTTCTCTAATTCTGAAGATTAAGATGCTTCCTCTAATCTTCAGAGTTCATAGAAAATATGCTACCTGTTAATCTCTGCTATGGTCTGAGTGCTGTGTGTTTCCCCGAAATTCAAATGTTGAATTCCTAACCTCTAAGGTGATCGGCTTAAACAACAAAAATATAGTGATAGTATTAAGGTGACAGTATTAAGAGGTGCGCTTTGGGAGGTGATTGGGGGAATCCGCCCTCATGAGTGGGATTATTGCCCTTATAAAGAGGCCTGGGAGAGCTTGTTTGCCCCTTTCACATGTGAGGACACAGTGAAAAAGTACCATCAAATGGGCCTCACCTAACAACAAATCTGCCAGTGACTTGGTCTTTGGCTTCCCAGCCTCTACAACTGTGAGAAATAGATTTTTGTTGTTCAGAAGCTACCCAGTCTAGGATGTTTTCTTATAGCAGCTGACATGGACTAAGACAATCTCCTAATCCTAACTCCTCATTTTTATGGATCTCTTGTTATCTCCTGACCAGTATCAGTTAAGATTCTTGGATGTAAGCAATGAAAGCCAATTTGAGCTAACATATCGTATTTAGTAACATAATAAAGGGAATCACAAAGACTAAGTAGGAAAGCCACAAAATCAGACTTATGAAAGGGTCAGACCCCAACAAAGGCTGTGCAGTGAGAACCACACTCCACAGCCAATAAAGGGTTGATGAGAAATCGGCTTCTGTTCTGCTGCTGCCATGATGCTGTAGAACACTGAGCCTACTGACAAAGACTTGGAAACCCCACTCCAGGGAGCTGATGCTAATATTGCTTTGTAAGAGCAATATTAGTTTAGCTTTAGCTAAACTCACTCTCATCTTTCCCTCCAGGTCCAAATCTCTGACAGGTGTTTGTCATGGCTATGCCTAGGCCACATATTTTTGTCTTTGATGTCAGGTATGGAAATATAAATGACTAGCCCTCTTTGACTTCCTTAGCGAAAGGAGGGCACTGTGTCCCATTAAATTATTCAACAAATACTTATTGAATATACACTGTGCACCATTTCTCAGCACTAAGATACAGTAGTGAACAAAATAAACCAAAATCCCTGTCCTCATAGACTTGTAGAATGACAATGAAAGGAAGTTTTGGACATATTATTGCCTGAAGCTTATTTTCCAATCTGCTATGAAACAGAGTTTGCAAAGATTCAAACTCCAAACAAATGACTGATTTTCTGAAGTCTATGTTTCCTAAAAATTGGGGTAAGCTTCAGGGTTTGAGACACTATCCAATAATGGATAAGACCTAAAAGTTTGGAAAGCCTAAAAAGCAGACACTTAATTTCTCAGCTTGACACTTAAAACAAGCTTAGCCCCCTTGACTCCTGGCTCCATGTCTCATGTAAATCCTATCCTAAGTCCATAGGTGTGAGTAGCCTCTGTTTAACTTGTATGATATGATTAAAATTTGAACCAGCCAGAAGTATTTCTTTTGAATATTCAACCATTTTTTAGTTCTTATTTTATATGTACGGGCAAATTATCAAATAGTATACAAACTGATCCTTATCTATGTAGGTTCAACTCTAGAGCCTCTGGTGGGAGAAACTCTCAGTCATCCTTCACCCAATCTCCCAGCCGGAAAGAAAAGTGCAATTGGTTAATCGCTTCAGAACATTCAGGCTCCTTTACACAGGTATAAGAGATATTAACACTTAAATGTTGTGTGCAAGGTTTCTAATCCCAGTCCCCTGCAACAGAGAGGGAAGCTGAAGGGCTTGATGCTGAAGTCCATAATTAGTAATGAAGTATCTCACAAAATAATGATATAATGAAAGAAGGTCAAGTATAGACTTAGTCATAGTAATAATACTTCAAATGCTTAAGGGGTAAGTAGCCTCTGGAGACTGGACTATGAGCCTAACCAGCATGGATACTGTGATGGTTAATACTGAGTGTCAACTTGGTTGGATTGAAGGATGTAAAGTATTGATCCTGGGTGTGTCTGTGAGGGTGTTGCCAAAGGAGATTAACATTTGAGTCAGTGGGCTGGGAAGGCAGACCCACCCTTAATCTGTAGGGCACCATCTAATCAGCTGCCAATGAATATAAAACAGGCAGAAAAATGTAAAAAGTGAGACTGGCCTAGCCTCCCAGCCTACATCTTTCTCCTGTGCTGGATGTTTCCTGCCCTCAAACATCACACTCCAAGTTCTTCAGTTTTGAGACTCAGACTGGCTCTTCTTGCTCCTAAAGCTTGCAGATAGCCTATTATGGGACTTTGTGACCATGTCAGTTAATACTTAATAAACTCCCCTTGATATCAAGGGGAGTTTACATATATATATCTCCTATTAGTTATGTCCCTCTAGGGAACCCTGACTAGTACAGATACCTTGTCTATACGGGGAAAAGCATTCCAACTTTGAAGCAGCTCGATTTACAAACGAATTTCTGAAAGGCAGTCTTTCACCATTCTTCTTTTCAAGATTGGTCTTACAAAAGTTCTTACCTTTACAAAACAACCAAATCCTTCCAAAAGAAAAAATAAGTGTTTCTCAGGTCCAGATGTCAAAATAACAGCAAAGTCTCAAACTGTGACTAAACCTCATCACAGAAGAAAATATAAGTCTCCTAGGAAACCTGCCTGAGCCAGAATTATCATCACTTTTTCACTGCTGAAGATAGTTCTATACAGCTCACAAATTTTGACCTGTGGTAAAATATTGCCTTGAAAACCTTTATAAGATACTAAAAACAAGGTAAAATATAAAATGAATGCATTAATTTGTTAAACAATTAATTATGGAGAGCCAACTACAGGCTAGGAACTGTTCTGGCTGAGTGTACAGCACTAATGATATTGACCAAGCCTTTGCTTTCTAGAGCTAACAGTACATGGAGAAAAATATAAAGCAGACTTTTAATGAGGAGGCATGAGTTGGGGGTGCCACATTAGATAAGGAGGAAAGAGAAGGTGTCTCAGAGATGACAGTGGAGCAGAGACTTGTGAAATGAAGGAGGAAGCCAGGGAGCCAGTCAAACAATCGTTTTAATGGGATGGAGAGAGAAGGCCATGTGAACACACTGTAGCACACACACCTTTGGTACATGTGACACTGGTAGGTATTGAGAGCCACCTACTGTAGCTCTAGCAGAGTGAGTGAGCAAGACAAGGCAGACATCTCAAGATGGATGTAACAAGGCTACAGCATTCAGGGCTGTGTAAACACAGTAAGGACTTGGGATTCATTCTAAGTGAAATGGAAAGTATGACAGTGGAGTTTCAACAGATAAGCAACAGAATCTCACTTTCTTTTAAAAGGCACCGCTCTGAGACCTCTGCGCAAAGATGTGAAAGAGCCCCTAAGATGTAAGAATATTCCTGTAAAACAATGCTATTATTTGCTAGTTAGTAATTATTATTTCTCTTTAATTAATTTTGTCGATCTTCCCTTTTGCACATTTTTGGCATGAGGGATCGTAAAGCTTACATGATGTTCTGTTGATGCCAACAATAAAGTGAAGTATCTTATTTGTTTCCAAACTGTCATTGATGTAATTATTTTTTATTTCCCAAAATTATTGTGCTTGAATTCTAGACCTGATCTGTTTTTAAATAAGTCAATGGAAAAAATAACCACAAAATTCTGTTGTATGAATACATTCCCTCTAAATACTATATGTCTCTTATAAACCCCGATGCAAAAAAGAGTATTTTTCTTTGCATTCAACTAAGAAAAGGCGTCAGAAATATTGCCAACATGTGATCTGAAAGGGGAAGAATTACAGATTAATAGATAAAGAAGAGATACTTTCTAAAAGCTTCAGTATACATGGTAGGGGCACCTCTATCATTTGCGTTTGGGTCTGCCCTTCAACAACCAGTTCATCAGATGGTCTGACCAAAACTCTTAAAGCTCAGTTCCTGGGATGGATCATAAAACCCAGGTCTAAATGTATTAGCCTCAGCATTCTACTGGCCATAGTGATTGGTTCAGAGGAAGTCACATAACAAGGACAGTCAAAGCAGATCTCAGGAATTATGGACAGCTGAGAGAAAGTGTGCCTCTGTTTCCACTGAACACAAAGAAGTAAACTGGTATGACTAGAGCTGCTGCAGTAAGGCAAAACCTTACAAAAAAAGAACCAACCTAGAAGTGGAACTGAAAAACTGAGAGAGAGAAATCAGACCTTGGTATTATTATTTGAAACTTTGCTTTGAGCTACACCTAAAGGCAGTCTTCTCAGCATCTCACTTTATGTGACCCATAAAATACGTATTCTTGAAGCTATACCGGGCTAGGTTTTCTGTCACTTGAAACTGAAACTATGGTAATGGATATATATTAACTTCAAATAATCTTGAATGTGAATAATTAAATCAATAATACATAACACTAGATATTAGAATTTTTTCCATTAATATTACAACATATCTTTTTATCTAGCAAATGGAAGAAATATTCTAAGATTTATCTAAATACAGAGAGAAACAAGAACTTAGAGACCTAGACTTATGGTGGAGTACAGTACTGGGAAGGGAGCAGGAAGAGGTGAAATGGGATTGATATGGGCTCCATGGAACAGAGAAAAGGGGAAACTGAAATTTTCAAGCTAATCAGGAAGTTCAAAAAGCATCAAGTTATAGAGAACAGTAAGTCGGAATATAAACAAGATGCAAAAGACCAAACAGACTCCTAAACCAGTATGAGAATGTTTAAAACTTGTATTAAAAGGACCAGACTTGAAAAAGGTGTCCAGAGACTTGGGGATTAGCTGAAGTGCTTTTTATAGGTAACCTTTGGAGTCAGCATAAGTGCAGAGGAAGTTAGTGAAGTCACTGAATAGACAAGAATATACTTGACAAAATAAAATATTCAGTTATGTATCCAGGCCAAGTAAAATATTCAGAATTCAGTAGAACTTCAAATCCCTAAAGCAATATGACTTTGAAAGGAGAAATATCTTCATGTAGAAAACCATTCCCTATTAATGACATGGTAATTCTCTATGACCTGCAACTGAATCAATGAGAGCCATCAAAGTACAAGATGAAAGTTGTATTTCTCTGCCTCTTTCCCACTTATCCCCTCCCACCCTAACATAAATGTGCTTGGCATTGACTGTTCACAATGAAAAATGAAGACATGAACTGAATTTACTGTAAGTGTGCATGAGATTAAGGAAAAAGGTGAATACTCAGAAGGTATTTCTATATAGAAAGAAGCCCGAAGCTGTAGAAAGAACCACAGATAAAGGTTAAAGCTAGACTCAGACGCAATTGTGAGATGAAGATGCTTCGCAAAGTCATTCTCATGGTGCATGCCTGGACCAGCAGTGTCAATATTACCTGGGAACTTATGAGGCAGAACTACCAAATTAGAAACTCCAGGGAGAAGGCTCAGCACTATGGTTTAACAAGGCCCTCAGGTGATTCTTAGTTATATTAAAGTATGCCATCTACTGCCTTTGCCCAGGCTCAGAGGGAGTCAATGAAGCCTTCCTCTGACAACTCAACCATAACCATTTTCTGAGCACATAGTAACCCCAGTGAAGAGGATAGTAGTAGTCCCAAACTAAAACATGGTTTAGTAAGTCTTCAGCTATTTTTAGCTTCATAAATCCACTGAGTTGCTGCAACACCAACCTGTCTACATGATAGTCCCTTAGAACAAGGCAGGTAAAAATAGGCAAGTAAATAAATACAGTGTTGATACAAATTTTATAAAATTGGACTACTGCATAGAAGTTCGTTGATATATTAAAACTTGGTTTCACTGGGCTATATTCTACACACCTAGAGAATAACTAATAATATACCTATAAAAGCACCACCTCACTATGCCAGGAACACAACAAAACAATAGATAATACGTTCCAAATACCTCCAAAAGGTAAATTTTGATTCATCCAAAATACTTTAGTTCATTATGCCACATATTATTTGTTGAAATGTTTATACCTGTTTCTGTATTTCAGATTTACAATACACCAAAACTCACTCATAGAAAAAACGAATGATTCAGGCTGAAAGAGAGAGAAACCTCTTGTGACTATAGCAAATGCCCTCAAGCAAAAAAAAAAAAAAAAAAAAAAAGTTCAAAAGATTAACAAATGAAAAAGCAAGAAAAAGAAACAGATAGGGTTTGCTAAGAAAAGAAAGAATCTTCAAGGACGAGGTAAGAAAATTAAAATTAAGTTTCTTCTTGGGCATATTTTATTTTCATGAAAAACAAACATTACTGACAACGAACCACAAAAATATTTGGTAGTGTGGTTGATACATATGTAACTGTCTGCATTGTGTAAAGATTCAGATGTGCATGTGTTAAAACTTTTTATTTATTTTTAATTCTAAGCAGCAGTATATGTTGGAAACATACTAGAGATTTAAACTAGAAACAATGCTAACTACACTGAAAAGCACAAGAGTCATCACAGACTTGTTTTGTGAAGGATATTAATGGTCCTGGATTCAAATCTTCTCACCAATGCAGAGACGCCTTTTCCAGCATCTATGGTAAGTGATTCCAAAGAATGTGGTTGAACATAGGCAAAAGAGGCCGTTTGACCTCTTTTTAGTAATATGAATCATTAGAAAATTTTGTTTTACTTTTGGCTGATAAAATGCCTTGCTATATCATTTTGTCAATAATATTCCCATTTTAGATACCTCTTACAGTTTGGTCATAAGCTGACTGTCCTATAAAGTGATACATAGAATTAAAAGAAGTATTCTGTTTGCATACTTTTATTACTATGATTCATTTTATTTTCATGCAATTCAGTCATAAATGGCCGTAACTTTGGGCTGTATATGTGGCTATCTGAGGGTTGCTGGTATTTTAAAAGCCCTAATAAATACCTTGAAATTAACATTCTCTTTCCATATTTTAGTTCAGTATTCATCCAGCATCATGAAATATAAAATATTGTCTATTACTCCAGATAAATGAAAATCTCCCTTATTGATAATAACACTTAACTATTTTAGTGGCATTCTTTCTGAATGTGATAGTCATAAATATGACTTTGAAACAGCATGTCTGCTAAGTCAGCAAAGAAACAGCCTGCCCTGTGAAGGTGAGATAAACTGCTAGCTGCCTCCCCATAAAAACAAGGACAAGCCATCACTTTAAAGCAGAATTTCGCCTTCTTGATAAGAATGCATTGAGTGGTCTTATTAATAAATAATGTCTATTTCATGAGAGTAAGGGGCATTTTTGTCCAATAGGAAGAACGAAATGTTAACTTTTACAGCCTGAAATACTACAATCACTTTGGTATGTAAAGCTAGTCTTGGAGGAAGTGCTAAAACAATTTGCTTAAGGAATTTTGGAAAAGAAAAGGTCCAAGACGTCCAGTCACTCTCCATGAGACCCAATATCGGAGGGCTAACTGAGTGAATTCATTCATTCATTCATTCATTCATTCATCTATCCATTAAGGGCCAAACAAAATCTATGTGCTAGGAACACAGCAGGAAACGATGTCCCTACCCTCATGGCTCCTGGCCAAGTCTGCTGGTACAGAAAGACACCAATGATGCACTTGAATGAGAGTAAGTCTGGCACTCAACCTAAGGGCCAGAGTGTACAGGAGGAGAGGTGATGTTAGTACACCAGCCTCCCTAGCATAGCGGTTGTATTTTGTGGAGCAATCACTGGTATATCTTAGCAGTTCAGAGCTGCTTATTAATACATCAAGAACTTTATACTGACATAGTGCAGCCAAATTAAATAAAGGCTACCTTTTTTTTTTTCTGATCAACAAGGGTGCTTTATTTTTTAGAAGAGTTTTAGTAGTCACAAATATTTAAAATTGGAAATTTTCACATTTAAAAATGTTTGAATTTCTATATTGTCTTAAGAAAATAGAAGGTCCATGAAACCAAACCAGCATCTCCTCCTGGCAACCATCTGGTTGCCCCTGGTTGTTTGGAGCACCTTTCCAGTTGGTCCCATCCTGAGTAAGCTCCGATCTTGCACTGGCCCATGGAAAGATTTTATGACACCTGATTTAATTATTGCTCATAAGAGACTTTAATGCATCAACTAATCTCCTTATGAATCGGAGATGTGTAGAGGTTCCATGTATAGCAATCTCTAAAATGAACCTCATCACATAAATGCTACCAGGACGGTAGCACACAGAAAGTGTATAAAATGACACAGAAACTACAATTCAAAATTAATTTTGTCTTTTACCTGTTTTGGAAATTTTGGAAACTTCTTCTATTGTTAAAAATGAACTAAAACTGGCACAGACATAGCCAAGGTAATTTGATAGTTGGTTTAATGGTAAACACAATTCCCAGGAGAAGCAAAGGATGGCGTTTTTTTCTGACAATTTTCTTTCCTCCAACTATTTTAATTAATATCATTATATATTTTACATTAGGTCTCTGATCTTTCATGGGTCACAATAATCCACAACAGCCAATGGGAAAACAATAACTAAACAGGTACCATGACACTGTTTTACCAAGTTAAACCATGAAGAGTTCAAGTACAAAAATGACACTGAACTACTATCCAAAAAGATTGGCTTAAAAGGAAACTTTTTTTTTTAATGACTCAGGCCATCACTGTGAAAATTATTAATATTATAGTAGAATAATATTACCACATGGAGTCCTGATACTTTGATATTTGAAATTGTTTATGTTGGTTGGCAAAAGATTTTACCTTCTTCCCCTAAAATAGTTTTCTAATTTCTGTGTCTTAGTTAGGAATCTACAAAAAACAGAATGGACCATGGTAAGCCATCATTTGCATAATGACCTTTGGTTCTATCACATTCTACATTTTTTCTTATCTACAATGTTTACTGCTCTCTGGAGGAAGAACCTAGATTTTCTTTAGTAATTTTGATGAATGGTTACTAGCTGCTGGGGAGGACATACATAAAATTAAAATATAAAGTATGGGAAGCTTGAACTATTGGGAGGCATCTGTTATCCACATAATTTCCCTGTAATGCTGTAGTTCTGAAATGTCAAAAAGCAGGCAAGGCCTCCAAATGACAACATTAGAACTTCCTTTATGGCTTTTTGTCCCAATAAATCTACTCATATTTTGGAATATTATGATTTATAACAATGGTAGAGAACATAGAGAATATTTATATAGGATAGAGATGATGTCTAATATTCTTAGTAAAATATTATTTCCTTGAATTAGCCTTGAAACAGTAAAATCTATTCTTTTGCTTGTCTGGTGATTTGTGAGGATATTTTGTTTGTTTTTCAGATTTATTGAGATATAGTTGACAAAAATTATATATATTCAATGTGTACAATGTGTTTTTATATATGTATACATTGTGAAATAATTATAATTGGTTAATTAACATATCAATTATCTCACAAAGTTACCTTTTTTGTATGGTAAGAGTATTTAAGATATATTCTTCTAGCAAATTTCAAGTTTAAGTATACAGTATATTAACTATAGTCACAAAGGTGTTCATGGGATCTCTAGAACTTACTTATCTTGAAATTGCAAGTTTACCCACTTTGACTAACATCTCCCCATTTCCTCCATCACTTGACTCCTGGAAACCATCTTTCTACTTTCTGTTTCTATCAGTTCAACTTTTTAAGATTCCACATATAAACATGTGAAATCATTCAATATTTGTCTTTTTGGGTCTGGTTTATCTCACTTAGCACAATATCCTCCAGATACATACATGTGATTGCAAAGGCAGGATTTCTTTCTTTTATTAAGGCTAAATAATATTCCATTGCATACCACATTTTCTTTATCCATTCTTCTCAGAAACACATATGTTGATTTCATAACTTGGCTATTGTGAATAATTCTGCAAGAAATGGGATTGCAGATATGTCTTCCATATGCTGATTTCATTTTCTTTGGAAATATACCCAGGAATGGGATTGTCGGATAATATGATAGTTCTGTTTTTAATTTTTTTTAAGGAACTAGCATATTCTTTTTATAATGACTGTACCAATTTACATTTCTATCAACAATACATAAAGGTTCCCTTTTCTCAATATCCTTGCCAATATTAATCTTTTGACTATTTTATAATAGCCCTGCTAATGGTTATAAGGTGATATCTCCTTGTGGTTTTAATCTGCATTTTCCTGATGATCAGTGATGTTGAACAATTTTTCATGTACAATATCTACTAATCATTTGTGCATCTTCTTTTGAGAAATGCCAGTTCAGGTCCTTTGCCCATTTTTAAATCAGGATTTTTGTTTTTGTTTGCTATTGAGTTGCATGAGTTCCACACATATTGTAGATATTAACCCCAAATTAGATATATGGTTTGCAAATATTTTCTGACATTTCATGAGTTGCCTTTTTATTATGTTGATTAATTTCTCTGCTGTGCAGAAACATTTTTAGATTGATGTAGTACAATGTGTTTATTTTTGTTTTTATTGTCTATGCTTTTTGTATCATAACAAAAAGAATCATTGCCAAGACCAATGTCATGAAACTTTTCCCCTATGTTTTTGTTCAGGAATTTTATGGCTTTGGATCTTACATTTAAGTCTTCAATACATTTTAAGTTGATTTTGTGTATGGTGTAAAATAAACATCCTTGTGTTTTTGTTTGTGTCTGCGTGTGTGTGCATGTGCGTGTGTATGTGTGTTGCATGTAGATAACCAGTTTCCCCAGCTCCATTTACTCATGGGTCTATTCCTTCTATATTGTGTATTCTAAGTTATTGTGTCAAAGATTAGTTGACCATGTGCCTGTGGGTTTATTTCTGGGCTTTCTATTCTAACCACCTGCCTGTGTGTCTGTTTTTATGACAGGACCATAGTGTTTTGCGTACTAAGATTTGTAGTATATTTTTAATGTAGGCAGTGTAATATCTATAGTTTTGTTCTTGCTTTAGCTATTTGGGGTATTTTGTAGTTCTATATAAATCTTATAATTACTTATTTCTATTTCCATGTAAAATGGCAATAGAACTACGATAGTGATTAATACTGTGGATCATTTTGGGTAGTATGGGCATTTTGACAATATTAATTCTTCTGATCCATAAACATAGGATACTTTTTTATTTATTTGTGTCTTTTTCAACATTATTCATCAATGTTCCATTGTTTTCAGTGTATGGAACTTTTACCTCTTTGGTTAACTTTATTTCTAAGTATTTTATTCTTTTAAATGCTATTGTAAATGGAATTATTTTATTAGTTTCTTTTTCAAGTAGTTCCTAGTGATTGCACAGAAAAACAATTGATTTTTATATGTGAATTTTGTATCCTGCAACTTTACTTGTTCATTAGTTCTAGCAGTTCTTTGGTGGAGTCTTTAGAATTTTCTATATATAATCCATGCTCTAAATTTAAGATTATTTCATCTTCGAACAGAGACAAATTTACCTCTTTATTTTCTATTTGGATTCCTTGATTTATTTCTTTGTTGTGCCTAATTCCTCTGGCTAGGACTTCCAGTACAATGTTGACTAGAAGTGATGAGCGTTATCATCCTTGTCTTTTTTCTAATCTTGGAGGGAAAGCTTCAATTATTTCAGGCATATTGGCCTGTACTTTTAATATTATTATTATTATTATTTTAGTGTCATTACCTGGCTTTGGTATCAGGGTAATGCCATACTCTTAAAATGAGCCGGAAGTGTTTCCTTCTCATCAATTTTTTGAAAAAATTTGAGAGGGATTCACATTAATTCTTCTTTAAACTTATGGTATAATTGACTCATAAAGCCACCCAGTCTGGACTTTTCTTTGATGGAAGATTTTTGATTGCTGATATAATTTCCTTACTTGTTATTGGTCCCTTCAGATTTTCTATTTCTTCATGCTTGAGTCTTGGTAAGTTTTAAGTTTCTGTGAATTTATTTACAGTAAAATGTATTCCCATGGTATGGCTGAACATTATTTGGATAACAAAGTATAAGGCTTTAGAATACAGAGACACCTCTGACTTGTTTTTTACTTTAGTATCCTATTAAACAAACAAAAAAACCCATCAACCACCACCACCCCAAACACCTCCAGCTTTTGTGCTGGACTTTTAGATATACAAGCTTTTAATTTTTGCTTGATATTTCTCTTTTTCTTCAAAATTATCAGACATTTCTGAATCTTTCTAGCTTCTCCTCTTGCATTAGTGCCTTCTTTTCTGAATTCACCTCTCACTTCCCCCAGATAAATCAACAATTTATTTAATGTAGGATTCTAAGTCAAAATATTTTAGGCAAAATCTTAAAATAACTTTATACTTGAAGTTATTTAAACTTTAAGAGCTGTATAACAGCTGTTTTTTAGTTTAAAATCCATTCTGAGAACGCTAAGGACAGAGGCTGAGAATTTTTAAATTTCAACCACCAGCTAGATAATATGCTCCTACAAGGTGGACCATTAACACTTCACATCAAGCTTTATTCTGGTAAAAATCTTCTAACATAGGACTATTAAACTAGGCTACTCAAAGATCAAATACTGACATTGTATAAGCAAGTTGTATTTCTATAAACGCTAGGAATTTATATTTCTATAAATTCAGTTGATCTAATTGAGATATATTACCTTAGGGTCTCAGGAGGTTTGAGCTGAAAAAAGTTATTAAAAAGTTGTTAAACAATAATAGCATATATTCAATAAATAAAATTGATTTAATAATTTTATTAATTTCATAAATATTTATAGAAAACCTAATGTATATAAGGCATTGTTTATGGTTCTGAGGGTACAGAATGACCAAGAAAGAATGATTTTGATCTCAAAAAATTGACATTCTTGTGGGAGAAAAATTCAATAAAATAAATTAACAAAAAAATTTTAGATCGTGATAAGGTCTAAGAAGGATATAAAAATGGATAGCAGTATGGATAGGAAGTAGATCTGAGAGTAAAGGGCTCTATGAATAAAGTTATTGAGGAAGGTATCTCTTAGGAAGTATACTTCAACTCAGACCTGATTAAATTTTAAACTTTGTACCAGCATTTGGTTTAAGCCAGAAACATTTGGTAAAGAAAAGGTTTAGAGAAAGCAAAGTACATAAGTGAGAGTAATAAAATTAAAAGAAAATAAAGTAATTTATAGGATACCGTTGTGTTATGTTATAATGAAAGTTGAGAATGTGTTGTTTAAAGCAGACTTCATTATATTGGTAAGTGTTCAGTGGATATGACTGAAAGCTCTAGTGAGTAAGTTATTACCGGAAGATACACTCTGTGCACTTTAAAATGATAGAAGGAAGATAAAAGGCAGAAGTCTTATTAAAAATCACCTACCTATATTTTTACCCAGGATGGCCCACATTTTCTGTTGAAATCACCTCCACATAGGAAAATAGGATTTGTCATGCTGGATTAGAACATTGCCCTATTACATGTGCAATGCTGATTCCAGCATGAGTCAAATATTTGTTGCATCAGACGAAAGTAAAAACTTCCAAAACAAGTTGTCATACTTGCTGTGCTTTCAGCTGCAGCTAAAATTCCATGTAGAACTATACTTCAATTTTAGATATAAGACTTTTCTCTATTTTAGATGTAAGACTTTTTTCCAAGAAGTTCAAGACACTATATTTTATGGAGGCCTCAATAAATGTGAATATGATCATGTCTTCTAACTTTAAGTCTCCTCCTCTAAACCCTTAATCTCCCATCTATACTTATTGTGTGCCATGGAAGACAGGGGAGAAAAAGAGGCAGTAAACAGCTATATAGTTCTATAGGATATGGTTGAAGCAACAACCATGTCCATCTTTCAGGATGCCCCATAGCAATTTCCTTTCTGCTTCAAAGAAACCTCCAGATGTTAGCTTTACTCTATTTTACAAAGAATGCATTTTGTGAATTGTCATGGCCCATGAACCTGCAGGAATAATTCATTGTTATGCTTTAAAACTTTTTCTAGCTAATGTGCATAAGAGTCAGTATAGACCCTGCTCATATAAAGAGATGGTTAATTATGAATATAATATTTTCATGCTGAATGTAGGGATTGTATTTTATATATCTACCCCAACCAGGCTTGTTTTATGCTCTATATTCTCTTGCACATTGTAGGTGCTCTGTAAATGATTAGCCTGTCAAATTTGTCTTCCTAATTAAAGACTTTAGACCATTTACATTTATTAGGATAAAAAATACATTTGGTGTTGTTATGTTGTGTTACATTGTGCTTTCTATTTTTACTATGCTTTTTAATTCTTATTTTTGTTTTCCTATACTGGTATTTCTTATTTTTTTCTTTTACAGGTTTGTAATAAATTATAAAATACATTACTATAAAATTTTAAATGTACATTTAATATAACAAAGTGTAAAGTTTAGTCAACAGTTTTACCCATAGTGCAAATAATACATGGACATTAGAATGCTTTAGCTCTTATCATCCATTCTGTATTATATCCTAATAACTAATATTTTAGATTTAAATTTTTTGTCTTAACTCCAGAAATTAGGAACAATTACTCATTTATACAATCATTGGTTATTTATATTTACTCACAAAGATTCCAGTTTTTGTTCACCATTCCTTCTGGGGTTATTTTTATTCTTCCTGAGGTACATCCTTTAGCATTTACTTTAGTGTACATATGCAGGTGACAAAGTCATTTTTGTCTGAACATATCTTTATTCTACCTCCATTTTTAACTATAGTTTCATTGGTTATAGAACTCTAACATTTCTAGATTATAAGTGTTTGTTTCTGAAGGTTTTGAAGTTATCATTTCATAACTTGATCATTTGTTAGCTTCTAATACTTTGTTAAAAAGATAGCTCCTCCATCAATATAATTGCTTTTCCTTTGTAGATAGCCTGTCTTTTCTCTCTGCAGCCAGATATTATTTCCTCCACATCTCTTTATTTGCTTCTTCTGGAATTTAGATAAAATAATTATCAAAATTTGTGATTCTATTATCCATGTGATTTAACTTCTTCTTGATATTTCCCATCTCTTTTTCTAACTTTTCTGGATTTCATCTTAGATCTTTCATCCAATTTATTAATACCTTCAGTTGTGTCTAACTTGAGGTTTAGCTTATTTACTGTTCTCTATTATATCATAATTGTAGGTTTAACATTTTAATCATTTTTCATAATTATCAGGGCAATTCTGATAACTTCTTATTTGCATCATATGTTCAATATTAACCTTTATTTGGGGCTATCTTGTTTCTTCTGATAATTATCTTAATATTACCTGAGTTGTATAAGTTATTTGTTTCTTTTTATTTTAGATTTTTAAACTGCTAAAGTTAGGGTTTGATTCTGTTGTTTGATGTTTTTGTTGTCTCTTGTTCATTTGGATTTGTGTGGCTTGTGTACATATACACCATGGAACACGATGAAGCCATGAAAAAGAATGAGGTCATGTTCTTTTCAGGGACATGGATAGAGATGAAGGCTATTATCCTTAGCAAACTAACATAGGATCAGAAAACCAAATACTGAATTTTTTTACTTAAAAGTGGGAGCTACATGATGAGAATACATGGACACATAGAAGGTAACAACACACACTGAAGCCTTTTGGAGGGTGGAGGTTGGGAGGAGGGAGAGGATCAAGAAAAATAATTAATGGTTCTTAAGCCTAATACTCAGGTGATAACATAATCTGTACAACAGACCTCCATGATGCAAGTTTATCTATGTAAAAAACCTGTACTTGTACCCCTGAACTTAAACTAAAATTTTTAAAGAAAAAAAAAAAAGAATTCTAAGGAGTTCCTCATTTAAAAAAAAATGTTAATTCCCCTATTCAAAAAACAAGGACAAATGAGCAGTCTCATCACTGTCCTCTGAAAAGCAGCTTTTTATGCCACTACAATTGGTACCTTCGATGGGTCAGGCATGATACAATGTCAGAGATGTTTCCCGCACATTGGAGTTTGCCAGCTGTCTCCAACCCAACAGACACATCATTAGGTCTCTATATGCTCTTGGCACTAGTTTACCTCTCTGGGTTTAAGTTTCTCCTTGTTTCAAACCTCCAAGTATTTCTTATACTCTCCTACCAGTTGAGATTTTTTTTCTAAACATAATTTTTCTAAAAATGTGTTTTACCTGTGTGTGTATATATGTGTGTATATATATATTTATGCACACACATGTAAATATATGTATTTTTTTCTACATAGTTTGATCAATAGAAAACAAAGAGCCAATGTTCCAGTTATGAGCTTTAGCCTCATGAGGCATTGTTTATCTCTACTTTCTTTCTTGGATTTCAAAAACTACCATGTAAAGAATCCTGAGCTAGCTTGCTGAAGGATGAGGAACCACTTCGATCTGAGTAGTGAATTTTGGCTAGCCAAGCTTCAGATATCTGAGAGAACACAGTCAAGATGAGCAAGCTGAGCCACAGATGACCTACTGGTTGAGCACAGATACCTGAGTGAGGTATTGTGGGTTTTTAGCAATTTTTTATTATATGCTATTATGTGATTTTCTTTGTTTTTATTTTGCTTGGAGTTTGTCAGTCTTCTTGGCATGATAAATTTATATTGTTCATTAAATTTAGAAAATTCCCAGCCAGTATTTCTTCAGCTTTTTTGGCTCCTATCTTTTTCTCTGCTCACTCTATAATTCAAATCCCATGGACATTAGACCACTTCATATCAAGTCACTGAGGCACGATTTTTTTCATTCTCATTTATCTGCTTAATTTTGAATAGACTCTTCTCATGTCCACTGATCCTTTATTCTGTAGAGTCTAAATTGCAGTTAAAGTCATCCAGTGATTTTTTTCTTCATATATTTTAACTTTCATCTCCAAAAGTTCTGTGTGGTTGTTTTTATTATCATCCATTTATTTCTTCATTATGTTTAAATTTTTCTTTAAATGCTTCAACTTATGGATGACATTAATAATAACTATGTTAAAGGCCATGTCTATTAATTCCACCCTCTCTGTCATTTCTAAGCTGGTTTATATTAATTTTTTTCTCAGTTTTGAGTCTGTTTACTACCTCTTAATATATTTAGAAAGCGTTTATTGAATATGAAACATAGCATATACTACCTTGTTGAGTGTTTACATATTTTTGTGTTTCTTTAAAGAGCATAGAAGTTGTTTTGGCAGAAAGTTATTTTAGATAAGATTAATCTTTAAGAGTCTCATGTTTTCAATCCCGTTGAAACATGGGCAAAGGACACAGACAGACACTTCTCAAAAGAAGACATACATGTGGCCAAAAACATATGAAAAGAAACTCAACATCACTATTCATTAGATAAATGCAAATCAAAGCCACAGTGAAATACCATCTCACACCAGTCAGAATAGATGTTATTAAAAAGTCAAAAAATAATGGGTACTGGCAAGGTTGTGGAGAAAAAGGAATGCCTATGCACTATCCGTTGGAGTGAAAATTAATTCAACTATTGTGGAAAATAGTGTGGAGATTCCTCAAAGACCTAAAAATAGAACTACCATTCAACCCAGCTACCCATTACTAGGTATATATTCAAAGGAATATAAATTATTCTATCATAGAAGCACATGCACCCCTTTGTTAATTGCTGTAGTATTCACAATAGCAAAGACATAGAATCAAGCTAAACACCCATCAGTGGTAGACTGGATTTTTAAAATGTGGTACATATATATACCATGGAATACTACACAGCCATCAATAAGAATGAGATCCTGTCCTCTGCAGGAACATGATGAAGATGTAGGCCATTATTTGTAGCAAACTAATGCAGGAGCAGAAAACCAAATGCCACATATTCTCACTTATAGATGGGAGCTAAATGATTAAACCACATGGACACAGAGGGGAACAACACACTGGGGCCTATTGGAGGGTGAATGGTGGGAGGAGGGAGAGGATCAGAAAAATAACTAATGGATACTAAGTTTGATACCGCGGTGACAAAATAATCTGTACACCGTCCTTTGTGACACATAATTTACCTGTATTACAAACCTGCACGTGTACCCCTCTACCTAAAATACAAGTTTTTTTAAAAAAAAAGACATGTTTTTTAAGTACTGTAGTCTGAATAGTCTTTATTCTAGGGAAAATTTACACCTACTAAAACAGGACCCTTGTATGACCTCTACTGATTGTCCAAGTTTTCAATAACCTGTATCCATTTTGATTGGATTAAATTTAAGTATCTCCTAATTCTGTATAAACTTGAGAAACTGATCACCTTATAACTTCCTGACATTTGTTCTTGCCTAGTCTCCTGAAGTTCTACCCTAGATATGCACAGATTAGTGTTCAGCCAAAGATTCAGGAAGACTAGCATGTAGATTTCTGGAGGTCTTACTATGTATAACTCCCTCATTTCTGTTTATCTACCTTGTAAACTCTGGCTGGTCCAGCCTCTTCAACTTCACTCTCTGCCTCCTTACTTCAGCAAGAGCCTCACGCTCTGCTTGGATTTTCCCTAACACATACACACCACACACACACACACACACACACACACACACACACACATACATTCTCTCTCTCTCTCTCTCTCTCTCTCTCTCTCTGTCTCTCTCTTCAAGAAATTGCCTTTAGACAGAAAATTAAAGTGATAATATAATTAATTTTGTTTTCCTATTCAAGGGGAAATATTCTTATGCTATCTGTTGTCTCAATGTCTTAAAATAATTACTTTGTGTATTTTGTCCAATGCTTTATTTGTTTTGGGTAGGAAATAGGTTCATATCAGTTTCCTTCTGAGCTAGGGTTAGACAGCTCATTGAAGCTGGGGCTGTCTTGCTAGATAACTGCTTATCTAAGATTGAGTACACACAAGCGAATCCACATTCACCTATTTTCCAATATTTACCCTCCTCAAGTAAATATCTCAAAAATCTCAAGTCCTTGGCATGCTAAACACCAAGAGTCAAAGTGTTTCCACCATCATTTCCTCTTGATCAGGCCATCATTTCTGTTTAATGACCTGTTTACATCTTTAAGGAGTCATGAAAGCCAATATGGAAAGGCGTGTCAACAATCAGGCATTACTATAGAGTAACAGGACAGGAAGTTGGTTACCAGACTATGGGTTTCTAAAATACTACAGTGGCCAAGGAGTTACATTTGAAACCAACCACTTATCTTTTTCTCATTACCTTTAAGAGTTAATTTCTTTTGCGTATCTATTCATTGGTGTGTGAGGATAGTGAGGGCAAAAGACAGATATTTTCACTTAAAAATCTTCTGAAGTGTTCTGATTGCACATTATTTAAATTTTTTATAATAGCTTTATCTGCCTTATTGCCTACGTAAGTGTAGTATATGTTATAGATCTGTTAGGTTGTCAAGAATTATATATTATGAATGTTTCTGATAAACATGTCTGGATTGAAAGAGTAGGAACACATTTCACCCAGATATCAACAAATAAAAATTATGGCCCTAATTTTTTCACTGTATGACTAAACAGTTTTTTACCCCTATAGAATGTGGATCTTTACCTGTAAAGAGAAGTTAGACCATATTCTGTTGATTAAATTTTCTCTAAAAGGTCTTCAAATTTTATAAATATTTGAAAAGCTTGTTTTAAAATCTATTGATATAGGCATAGAAAATTGCAGGTAGTTTTTATTTTTTCTTTTTCTGTCTGTTTTGGACGCTTTTACGGAACACTGTAGGGGTTTTGTATGCATATTATTTATGTCAAGACTTCATGTGCAGAGAGTTAAATCTCTGGCTAATTCTGAACTTGTCAGAGTGGATACCAGACTGCAGCAAACTGAAGACTGAATGGTTTAATAGAGCGGAAACCATAAATACAGCTGTCTTTCATGAAATTTGATTACGAAGAAAGTGTAAGAATACTATATTAATATTATATTAGTCAAACTGTCCTTCAAAAATGAATGATAGATGAAAGCTTTCCCAATCAAACAAAAGCTGAGAAGTTCATCATCCCTGGACCTGCCTTTAAAAATGTTAAAGGGTGCTTTTCACCTGAAATACAAAAATGCTAGACAGCAACACAATAGCATAGAAAAGTATGAAACTCATTGGTAAATATAAATATATGGACAAAGACGAGTTAGAGTTACTGGATATAATTGAACATAAGCTGTTATTTGCTTAATATAGACTATTATAAAATATTTTACTTAAGTGCCAAGGTAACCATAAAAAAAACTACAGAATGCATGCACACACACACACGCACGCACGCGCGCACACACACACACACACACACACACACACACACACACAGAAATCAAAGCATTTCAGATAGAAAAAAATAAACAAAACACAAACAGAGACAGAAAGAGAGAAAAACACAAACAAAAGAACTACAAGACTAACAGAAAACAACTCACAAAATGGCAATAGTTAATTTTTTTTATCATTATTTAAAGGTAAATGGAATAAATTCCCAATAAAAAGTCATGGAGTTGCTAAATGGATTAGAAAAAAAAGATTCAACTATATGCTGTCTACAAGAAATTCACCTTAGCCATAAGTACACAAGTATGCTGAAAGGGAATGGGTAAGAAAAGACATTTCATTTAAATTGGAACCAAAAAAGAGGTAGGGTGGCTATACTTATATCAAACAAAATAGACTTTATGCCAAAAATTGTCATAAGAGATAAGAAAGGACATTTTATAATGATAAAAAGGTCAATCCACCAGGAAGTTTTCTAAATTATAAATACATGTGCATCTGACAGCACAGCATCTAAATACAAAGCAAACAGTGACAAAACAGGAGAGAAATAGAAAGCAATACAATAATAGTAGGAAATTTCAATATGTGACTTTTAATAATTTCAGAACATCAAGAAAAAAATCAATAAGGAAAGACAGGGTGTGAATAAAACTATGGACCTATGAAACCAACAAACATATACAGAATTTTGCAAAATAAAAAATTCACAGACATATGGAAATTTATAAACAACACTCTTGAACAACCAATGGGTCAAAGAAGAAATTAAAAGATAAATTAGAAAATATCTTGAGATAAACAAAAATGAAAACACACAACCACCAAAACTTATGTGATGTAGCAATAGTTATACTAAGAGGGAAATTTATAGTGATATACACCTAAATTTAAAAAAATAAAATAAAAGGATTCTGCCAAGATGGCCAAAAAGGAACAGCTCAGGAGCGCAGTTCCCAGTTAAAGTGACACAGAAGGCAAGTGATCTCTGCATTTTCAACCAAGGTACCAGGTTCATCTCAATGGTACTGGCTGGGCAGTGGGTGTAGCCCAAGGAAGGCAAACAGAGGCAGGGAGGGGCACTGCCTCACCCAGAGGGGGAAGTGGAACTGGGCATAGGATTGGTGACTATTCCCCTCCAGCAATCTGGTTCAGATACTGTGCTTCTCTCATGGCCTTTGCAACCCACAGACCAGAAGATCCCCATTGGGCCGACAAGCACTGCAAATTACTAGCTCAGATCTGAGTGACCACTCTGGCCAGCACTGCAGTTGTCAGCACAGATCTGGGCAGACATTTCGGCTGGCAAGAGGAGCACCTGCATGACCGAGCTTCCTGTTCCCCAGAAAGAGGGGGGAGCAGATGATATGGCTTGCTGGGTCCTACCCCAACAAAGACCAGCAAACTGATGCCCTCATGCTTGAGTTTCACAGCCAGGATATCAGTTCTAGCTCAACCCAGGATGATTGAGCTTGGTGGGGGAAAGGGCATCCACCATTGCTGAGGTGGTTCTAATCTCACCTGTGTAAACAAAAGCTAGAGGAAGATTTCACAGCAGCTGGACTGAGCCTGTGGCAGCCCAGCAGCACCTCTGCAGGCAGACAAGGAAGAGACTGCCTCCTCAAGCAACTCCCTGACCCCTGCATAACCAAAAAGATGCCTCATACAGAAGAGCTCTGGCTGACATCTGGTGGGTACCCTCCTGGGATGAAGCTACCAGAGGAAAGATTAGGCAGCCATCCTTGCTGTTCTGCAACCCTGGCGGGTGATTCTCAGGCAAGCAAGGTCTGGAGTGAACCTCCAACAGCCCTATAGCAGAGGGGCCTGACTGTTAGAAGGAAAACTAAAAAACAGAAATAGCTTCAACATCAACAGAAAGGACGTCCACTCAGAGACCCCTTCCAAAATCACCAATTTCAAAGATTAAAGATAGATAAATCCACAAAGATGGGAAGAAATTAGCACAAAAAGGATGAAATCACCAAAGACCAGAATCCCTCTCCTCCTCCAAGTGATCACAACTCCTCACCAGCAAGGGAACAAAACAGGATGGAGAATGAGTTTGATGAATTGATAGAAGCAGCCTTCAGAAGTGGGTAATAACAAACTTCTTTGAGCTAAAATAACATGTTCTAACCCAATGCAAAGAAACTAAGAACGTTGAAAAATGATTAGATGAAATGCTGACTAGAATAACCAGCTTAGAGAAGAACATAAACGACTTGATGGAGCTAAAAAACATAGCACGAGAACTTCACAAAGCATACACAAGTATGAATAGCCAAATCAATCAGGCAGAAGAAAGGATATCAGAGATTGAAGATCAAATCAATGAAATAAAACAAGAAGACAAAATTAGAGAAAAAAAGAGTGAAAAGAAATGAACAAAGCCTCCAAGAAATATGGGATTATGTGAAAAGACCTAATCTACACTTGATCAGTGTAGCTGAATGTGACAGGGAGAATGAATCCAAGTTGGAAAACATTCTTCAGGATATAATCTGGGAGAACTTTCCCAACCTAGCAAGGAAGGCCAATATTGAAGTCCAGAAAATACAGAGAACACTATAAAGATGTTCCTCAAGAAGAGCAACACTAAGGCACGTAATCATCAGATTCACCAAGGCTGAAATGAAGGAAAAAATGCAAACAGTAGCCAGAGAGAAAGGCTAGGTCACCACAAAGGGAAGCCCATCAGATTCACTGCGGACTTTTCAGCAGAAACCCTACAAGCCAGAAGAGAGTAGGGGCCAATATTCAATAACTGTAAAGAAAAGAACTTTCAACCCAGAATCTCATATCCAGCCAAACTAAGCTTCATAAGTGAAGGAGAAATAAAATACTTTACAAACAAGCAATTGCTAAGAGATTTCATCACCACCAGACCTGCCTTACAGGAGCTCCTGAAGAAAGCACTAAACATGGAAAAGAAGAGCCAGTACCAGCCACTGCAAAAGTGTACCAAATGATAAAGACCAATGATACAATGAAGAAAGTGCATCAACTAATGGTCAAAACAACCAGCCAGTAAGAAAATGGCAGGATCAAATTCACACATAACAATATTAACATTAAATGTAAACTGCTTAATGCCCCAATCAAAAGAAACAGACTGGCACACTGGATAAAAAGTCAAGACTCATCAGTGTGCTGTATTCAGGAGATCCATCTCACATGCAAAGACACAGATAGACTCAAAATAAAGAGATGGAAGATTTACCAAGCAAATGGAGAGCAAAAAAAAAAACCAGGGGTTGCAGTCCTAGTCTCTGATAAAATGGACTTTAAACCAACAAAGATCAAAAGAGCCAAAGAAGGATATTACATTATGGTAAAAGGATCAATGCAACAAGAAGAGTAACTATCCTAAATATATATGCACCCAATACAGGAGCATCCAGATACATAAAGCAAGTTCTTAATGAACTACAAAGAGACTTAGACTCCCACACAATAACAGTAGAGGACTTTAACACCCCACTGTCAATATTAGACAGATCAACAAGACAGAAAATCAACAAGGATATCCAGGACTTGAATGAAGATCTGGACCAAGTGGACCTAAAAGACATCTACAGAACTCTCCACCCCAAATCCAAAGAATATACATTCTTCTCAGCACCACATCACACTTATTCTAAAATTGACCACATAATTGGAAGTAAATCACTCCTCAGCAAATGCAAAAGAATGAAAATCATAACAAATGGTCTCTCAGACCACAGTGCAATCAAATTAGAACTGAAGATCAAGAAACTCACTCAAAACTGCACAATGACATGGAAACTGAACAACTGGCTCCTGAATGACAACTAGATAAACAATGAAATAAAGGCAAAAATAAAGATGTTCTTTGAAACCAATGAGAATGAAGACACAACATACCAAAATCTTTGGGATACAGCTAGTGCTCGACTTACGACCACGATTGGGGCCGGCAGACCAGTCATAACACGATTTGGTCATAAGTTGAGTAGGCTATATGTAAGGTTGAAATGGCACACGTGGAGATGGTAGTGCTGCCGGAAGCTGGTCCACACTGTCGTACGTCCAGCTGGGCAACGTTTGTGCTGCCAGATGCAGAGCAGTCATGGCTAGCGATTGTGGTCATAAAGTCAAATGGTCGTATAGTTGCATAGGTCATATGTCCATCAATACCTGTACATTTAAAGCAGTGTCTAGAGAGAAATGAATAGCAATAAATGCTCACATAAGAAGCAAGGAAAGATCTAAAATCAACACCCTGTCATCAAAATTGAAAGAGCTAGAGGAATAAGATCAAAAAATTCAAAAGCTAGCAGAAGATAAGAAATAACTAAGATCAGAGCAGCACTGAAGGAGATAGAGACACAAAAAATCCTGCAAAAAAAAAATAATAAATCCAGGAGCTGGTTTTTTGAAAAGATCAACAAAATAGATAGACCACTAGCCAGATTAATAAAAAAGAAAGGAGGGAAAAATCGAATAGATACAATAAAAAATGATAAAGGGGAAATCACCACTGCTTCCCCAGAAATACAAACTACCACTAGAGATGAATACAAACAACTCTATGTACATAAACCAGTAAATCTGGAAGAAATGGATAAATTCCTGCACACTTACACCCTCCCAAGAATAAACCAAGAAGTTGAATCCCTGAAAAGATCAATAACAAGGTCTGAAGTGCAGGCAGCAGTTGATAGCTTACTAAACAAACAAACAAAAAAAGTCCAGTTCCGGGCATGTTCATAGCTGAATTCTACCAGATGTACAAAGACAATCTGGTACCATTACTTCTGAAACAACTCCACGCAATACAAAAAGAGGGAATCTTTCCTAACTCATTTAATGGGACTGACATCATCCTGATACCAAAACCTGGCAGAGACACAACTAAAAAAGAAAACTTCAGGCCAATATCCATGATGAACATCAATGCAAAAATCTTCAATAAAATACTGGCAAACTGACTGCAACAGCACATCAACAAGCTTATCTATCACGAACAAGTAGGCTTCAACCCGGGGATGCAAGGCTATTTCAACATATGCAAATCTATAAATGTAATCCATCACATAAACTGAACCAAAGACAAAAACCACATGATCATCTCAATAGATTCAGAGAAGGCCTTTGACAAAATTCAACATCCGTTTATGTTAAAAACTCTCAATAACCTAGGTACAGATGGAATGTATCTGAAAGTAATCAAAGCTATTTACAAGAAATCCACAGCTGATATTATACTGAATGAGCAAAAACTGGAAGCAGTCCCCTTGAAAACTGGCATTAAACAGGGATGCCCTCCCTCACCATTCCTATTCAATATAGTATTGGAAGTTCTAGCCAGAGCAATCAGGCAAGAAAAAGAAATAAAGGTATTCATTTAGGAAAAGAGGAAGTCAAATTGTCTCTATTTGCAGACAACATGATTGTATATTTAGAAGACCCCATCATCTCAGCCCAAAATCTCCGTAAGCTGACAAGCAACTTCAGCAAAGTCTCAGGATATGAAATCAATGTGCAGAAATCACAAGCATTCCTATACACCAATAACAAACAGAGAACCAAATCATGAGCAAACTCCCATTCACAACTGTTGCAAAGAAAATAAAATACCTAGGAATATAACTAACAAAGGATGTGAAGGACCTCTTCAAGGTGAACTACGAATCACTGCTCAACGAAATAAGAGATGACACAAACAGATGGAAAAACATCTCATGCTCATGGTTAGCAAGAATCAATATCATGAAAATGGCCATACTGCCCAAAGTAATTTATAGATCCAATGCTATCCACATCAAACTACCAATGACCTTCTTCACAGACCTGAAAAGAACCACCTTAAACTTCATATGGAATCAAAAAGGAGCTCACATAGCAAAGACAATCCTAAGCAAAAAGAACAAAGCTGGAGGCATCATGCTACCTGACTTCAAACTATACTACAAGGCTACAGTAATCAAAAGAGCATGGTATTGGTACCAAAACAGAGATATAGACCAATGGAACACAACAGAAGCCTCGGAAATAATGCCACACATCTGCAACCATCTGATCTTTGACACACCTGACAAAAACAAGCAATGGGGAAAGGATTCCCTGTTTAATAAACAGTGTTGAGAAAACTGGCTAGCCATGTGCAGAAAGCAGAAACTGGACCCCCTCCTTACACCTCACACTAAAATTAACTCCAGATGGATTAAAGACTTAAACATAAGACCTAACACTATAAAAACCCTAGAAGAAAATCTAGGCAAAATCTTTCAGGACATAGGCATGGGCAAGTACTTCCTGACTAAAACACTAAAAGCAATGGCAAAAAAAGCCAAAATAGACAAATTGGATCTAATTAAACTCAAGAGTTTCTGCAAAGCAAAAGATACAACCATTAGAGTGAACCGCCAACCAACAGAATGGGAAAAAATTTTTGTGATCTGCCCATCTGACAAAGGGCTAATAACCAGAATCTACAAAGAACTTAAACAAATTTACAAGAAAAAAATAAACGGCCCCATCAAAAAGTGGGAAAGGATGTGAACAGACACTTTTCAAAAGAACACATACGTGAAACCAACAAACATATGAAAAAATGCTTGTCATCACTGGTCATTAGAGAAATGCAAAACAAAATCACATTGAGATACCACCTCACTCCAGTTAGAATGGTGATCATTAAAAAATCTGGAGACAACAGATTCTGGAGAGGATGTGGAGAAATAGGAACAGTTTTCCACTGTTGGTGGAAGTGTAAATTAGTTCAACCATTGTGGAAGACAGTGTGGCAATTCCTCAAGGATCTCGAAATAGAAATACCATTTGGAATAGCAATCCCATTACTGGGTATATACCCAAAGGACTATAAATCATTCTATTATAAAGACACATGCACTCATATGTTCATTGTGGCACTGTTTACAATAGCAAAGACCTGATACCAACCCAAATGCCCATCAATGATAGGCTGGATAAAAATAAAGTAGCATATGTACACCATGGAATACTTTGCAGTCATAAAAAAGGATGAGTTCCTGTCCTTTGTAGGGACATGGATGAATCTGGAAACCATCATTCTCAGCAAACTGATACAGGAACAGAAAACCAAGCACTGCATGTTCTCACTCATAGGTGGGTGTTGAACAATAAAAACAGGTGGACACAGGGAGGGGAACATCATGCACTGTGGTGTGTTGTGGGGTGGGGGACTAGGGGAGGGACAGCAGGCGTTGGGGAGGTTGGGGAGGGTTAACATTGGGAGAAATCCCTGATGTAGGTGATGGGGGGAAGGAGGCAGCAAACCACCATGGCATGTGTGTACCTTTGCAACAATCCTTCAAGATCTGTCCATGTACCCTAAAACTTAAAGAACAATTAAAAAAAGAAAGATCTCAAATACACAGCCCAATTCTAAACCTTACAGAACCAGAAGGAAATATTAAACTAAGCTCAAAGTTAGCAGGAGGAAGGAAATATAAAGATTATAACAGAAATTAATATTTTAGTCAAGCAAGTTGTATAATCTCTAGAGATCTACTATACAACATTGTATCTATAGTTAACAATAATGTATTATACACTTAAAAATTTGCTAAGGAAGTAGACTTTATGCGATATGTTCATATCACAGCAATGAAACATAAGTGAAGCAAAGCAACTAGGATATAGAAACTAAAAATATTACAATGATAAAAGACTATGTCACTAACAACTTTGTACCAATAAAATTGACATAATAATTTAGTTAAAACCAATAAATCATTTCAAAGACACAAATTTCCAAAACTGACATAAAAAAAATAGAACACCTGAATTGCCCTATATCATTGAAGAATTGACATATAATCCAGCTTCTTCTCAAAAGAAAACAAGGCCTCACTATTAATTCTACCAAAAATCTCAGAAAGTTATAACAACTAAAGAACTCTCAGAAAACAGAGAAAGAAGGAATACTTCTCAATTTATTTTATGTATCCAGTATTACCCTGATATCAAAAACATACAAAATCACTACAAGATATCACACATCTTCTTAATACTTCTTATTGTTATTATGACCTTTTTAATGATAAAGGAAACTATGACTTAGAGTAACTTGCCGAAGGTCACACAGCTAGTAACTGGCAAAGTTGGGGCTAAAACTCAAACAGTCCAAGCTGTTAATTACTAAACTCTTCAGCTGCTAAGCAACTGCCCATATTCTATCAGGTGTGATTTCTAATTCCTTTCGGATTCCAGATTTGGTATCCTAGAAAATTACTATTTCTAAAACTATCTAGCATCTTGATACACTTTACAGGATAATTGTTTTGATTAGGTATATAAGTGATAGGTATTCCTTAAACATATTTTATTTCAACTATAAATACTAGCATGTCTTATTTTAGTTATAAGTTTTTAAAGAAATTAAAGGATTACAACATTTTCAAGAGCAAAACTTTGTCTCTTTCTCCAAACTCTTAACCAATTCTTGGCAAGAATAATAGAAACCAGAGCTGCAGAAAAACTTAAAGAGCAATTAGCTCATCTACTCCATGCAATAATTCCTTCTGGCCAGCTGGCTATGACATTTATAGTTGGTAATTTTGTTTTATTACTATTGATTCTGAAATTTTAATACAAAGTCAAAATTTCAATCAAAAAGTAATTATCTGAAGTGTGAGACTTATCCTAGGTCCTCAATATGTCAACATAAATCTTACCACATCACCTACACACATGAATAATGAGGATGTGGAAAAAAAATTTACTTTTGTAAAACAAATGCAACTCATAATGTGTTTCTATGCATATTATGTTATTTGACACCTAGCTTTGTGAGCTTAGTATCTGTTTGCAAAAAAAAAAAAAAAAAAAACAGCCAGAGACTTGACAAAGATCATATTCCTTCTTAGGAAGTACAGCACAACTCAGTCTTTTTGAATTTAAAATTTTTATTAATTTTTTTTATACAGCTGTGTATGCTTACTGTCTTTTTAATTTGATGCAAAAATTTCTCAGGATTGTCTTTTCCAGTAAGATAAGTATATCTAGATATGGTTGTAGAGGGCTTGTAATTTACATTTCAAACACTGAACATGAAGTAAAGCCTCAGGAAAGGAACATAGTCATGTAACTGACACTTTCTCCTCAGAACCCATGGCAGAGACACAACTACAACAAAAGTCTCAGCACTCAGGGAAAGGGCAAATTTCTGTTCACTGCTCTAACATCTACAAAATGTCTGATGGAAGATAACGCCTGATTCAGTGCTGTGTTTCTGACATTTTGAGCCAACTTTTCATCTTGAGTTTTGAGTAGTAGGTTAGTTTCTAACTGCCGTGAACTCTGAAGCTACAGAAGTAAGAATTTTTCAGTGTTTGTAAAGACACTAACACACATTAAGAAGACACATGATAGCAGAGGCCTTTCTCTATAGAAAGGCTACAAAATGGAACTACCTCTGTTATATTTAAGGTATACAGAGAAAATATTATTAGTTTCTTCTACTTAAGGTTAATAACTTGTACGACAAAGTCCTGAATGCATTTCAAAACTATCTTTTAAAAGATGATTTAACAAAACCTGTCCAGCATAACTGAGTTTTTTGAACCCAGTCCATCAGTTGTTTCCTAATAGCCCTGGGAGTGAGTTGGAAGAACCCACCTAGTTGTAACTGAATCTGTGAGCCTACTTTCTCAGAAATAGCCAACCAAGCAAAAGGAGTCTTTCTTTGAAAAATACAGTCTATTCCAGACACATGGTTTGATTTATTAATTTAAATTAAATACTATAAAATGTATTTAATAACCATTTATTCATTATTTAATTCTTAAAATAACCTTATAATTTATTCATTTACATAATATTTTTAGGTCAATTATATTGAACAGGCTGTAAAAGAGTCAAAGATGTATAGGGCGTTCTCCTGGCTTCAAACGAATTTCAAAAAGAGTAAGAGATTTGTCAATATATATATTAATTACCATACAATAAGATAAAATTAGTGGTGATGAACAGTAGAAGTAGAGATTTCTTGCACCACAGTCATCAGGGAGGTCTTGCTGAGGGAAGTGACATATAAACTGAGTCTTGCAAGATAAGCAGATTTTACTAGTAAAAATAAGTGAATTGGGAGAACAGCATTTTTAAAATATGACCTCAAGTACCTGGGAGAACAGGCATTTTTGGAGAAGAATCATCATAATATTGCTTGGACAGGTCTTAAGGAGGTAACAAATTTACTCCAACATATGTGATGATAAAATTGTTTGTTAGCATTCTGGGTGTGTTCACATGTAATGATTTATTAAAATGTATGATTCACCTTTAAAAATAATGATTTTGTGGTAAGTTTTACTAATTTAAACATCCTGACCCAAAGTTTGCTAGCAGGGAAAATGTGTTTGAAAAAATGCAATTATAATTTTAATTATAAAGTTTTACTAAAATACAACATGGCTCAATATTGATGCTTTATGAATATGCAATCAGATGTGTCAAATCACTGTCTTTCTACTAGACTCACATTCCTAACAGACATATAAAGTATTTCAAACTGTGAAAGCTTTCAATTTCCTTATAAATGTGACCAAAGTGGAAGCATTTCAATGAAAGCATCAACTTTATCAATAACGAATTAAGATGAATCACAATACATTGGATCTTCAGACTACATAAATC
This sequence comes from Cebus imitator, assembly GCF_001604975.1. NCBI lineage: Eukaryota > Metazoa > Chordata > Mammalia > Primates > Cebidae > Cebus > Cebus imitator. Next base: position 3,002,332 of record NW_016107463.1, on the reverse strand, counting down.
AAACATTTATCTTGATTATCAAGAATCAACTATTGCAACCTATTTGTATAGTGAAATAAATATTCACATACACTTTGGCATTAAAGGAAAATTAAAAAAGTATCCAGCACAATTTCTAGGCCTAATGTGGAACATGAGCTGGTTTAGGTCTGAAATCTCTCCACAATTCTCTTAGTACCTTCTGAAGCTGGAGCATGCCTGTCCCCACTCAGTGCTGGGATGCAGCACTGTTCCCACACAGACCAGCCCTGGCTCCAGGTCCCTCAATTTTTCATCAGGTTAATGAATCTAGGCTCTTACCTCAACACTCAACATTCCCCCTTCCTATGCTTTCTCTTTTGCCCTAATGAGAATTGTTATGCAGCCTTCACTCTCCTCATGAGTTATTCACTCCATTTCAAAAAAAAATTAGAAAATTGAATAAAATAAATGCCTTTGCCCATGAGTTCAACTTTTTGTGCAATGGAGGCCTTTGGTATTCTAGTAAAGACCATGGACCTCTTCTCAGGATGAGGTTTTAAATGCATATAATTCTGGGTATGACAAAGAAGCTAGTTATATTGAAATTCTATTATTGAAATAAAAATATATGTGTTTTTTCATTAACATATTAAATGGCTTATCTAGTGAGAGATTTAATAATGCCATATTTTCAAAGTGGCAATGAGCACAAATGATATTTTAAAGTACTGCAATAACTTTAATGAGCTATCAGGATATGTACACTTCTTTGGGTGACAAAGTCACAAGCATTGCTTAATTTTAAACAAGTTTGGTTTTATATTCAAAATTAATGAAGTGGCTAAATTTGAGGTAGATGTTAGTGAAAATGAAGATGCAATTTGTTCCCCTTATTTAAGTTCCTGGACTCCATTAATTATCTCTATGCACTCAGGCAAGAGCCCTTGTTTGCATATTTTCATGATATAAAAATTAAAAATTTGTACATCACAACTGCTGGGAAAGAGCAAAATGTCTTTTGAAAAAAAGAAGTTTTATAATCAGCATTTAATCCAAGATATACAAGTTACCTTGTACCTAACTTTAAAAATGTTGCTTAAATTTTCAGCCCACCTTCCTGTGAAGTACAAACGATCTTCTTGCAGGACTATAAAGAGCCTGTCACCTTGTCACCTAGCAGTTGTTCCTTCTCTAGCTTCTCCTGGTGAAGCTGACTCCTGGGACTAGGAGTCCACCAGGACTTCCAGAATCTCATTCTGATATAGACCACACCTACCTTTACAACTGTCTCAGCTATGGTCTAAAGAACATTACTTACTTTTGTGCTCCCGGATGGAGTACCTTATTTATATTTCTCCTTTGGCACATACCATCTATAACATGTATTTGTCATTTAAGATCAGCTTGTACTCTACAATGTAAATAAAGTTGGTATGTTTGTCATTCCACATTCAGTGTGTATTCTAATAACCCCACCACAGACACTCCTGTGTGTTTTCCTAGGGCCTAGGCTCTCATGGCTACTTCTGCGAGTTTCTGTTTTAGGTGAATTTTGGCTCCATATGCATCCCACCTTCTTTTCTTCCTGTCAGTGCTGACTTCAGTGAGCAATTTGCTTAATTTTTTGTGATCCTGTTCTTTTGTCTACCCTTCCCAAAAAGGGATACCAACTACATTCAGAGCATTTTATAGGCACACTGACTGATGCTTTAGGGCAATAAAGGAGCTCCATAGGTACGTGTTGCATAACCCCCACTTCTTAGCAGTCTTCTCCTCCTATCTCTGTTTTCCCAGGACTTAACACCCCTGGACTCTGCTAGAAAACTCAATTCCTTTCCATGTTATAAGGCTGAGGAATTTAGTTCTTCATCAACTAGTGGGTGCAGGGTTCACTTTTGCAGAGGCAAAAACTCATTAATGACTTCTCTAGTAAAAGACCCATTTTTTTCTTTTATCAGGAAAGAATGACTAGCAGATACATTTCTGTATCTCTTTCTTCCATCAGCTTCTGGATAAGAAAAAAAGCAACAGTAGATGTGGGTTTTTGCTGACATAAATCCTGCTACTCATCTCAGAAGGCAGAAAGTGGTAGGGTAAGTTTTGATTTTAAATAAAGTATTCCTCTGTAGTGCTTGCATGACAGTTACTTGGTGGGCCAGCTCTAGCGATACAGTCCCAGCTTCTTGAGGACAGTCGGGGACTTTGCAACACATAAGTTCCTCTCTGCATAGAAAGGTACTTTGCACATAATATTTCTTGAGGGCAAAATGAAGGAAAGGGCGAATGGATAAAGAATGAGAGAAGATTTTGCAGTATTGCATGTTCTGTATATGTATGTTTGATTCGTGTGATCTGAGTCAGTACTAGTTTGTGAGATGGTCAAAGTCCAAGTGAATCACAGGCCAGTAATGTGGTCTGGATGAGCTCTTCAGTGTTAACATCTCCTAAGTTAATATACTTACATGGTAGATATGTATAGAAAGCTATTAGGACAAATAACAAAAATGTGTAATCATACTAAGCTCTCATAATCCACAAGATCTAGAGTTCCCTACTTTCTGATATAGTATATCAAAGTGAATAGACACATCAGATTTAAAATAAAGCAAACCCAGGTGCAAATCCTAGCCCGTCACATACAAGCCACATCAAATGTGCTAAGTTACTTAGCCCCGTGTTTCTCATCAGTAAAACAGTTATTATTAAGGGAGACATGTTGAAAGAATTAATAGAAAGGTAGAGTACATATCAGGTCCCTTACCTTACTTAACATAGTGCTGGCTACGTTACCAAAACATATAATAATAACCTTCTTATAATACTTGCCATGGCAATTGTTATTAAAATAAATAATAATAACCAGATTACTTGAAGATGAGAAATGTGCTGGGCACTAATCTAAGATTTTCTTCCACTTCAACTTGGAGAATTTGTTAAGCCTCCTGATAATCTTCAAAGTCAAATGAAATTTTATAACTTACTCTCTTCCCAGTTCTTCTC
>NW_016107463.1:2988344-2999221 GCF_001604975.1 Cebus imitator | reverse complement strand
ATTTTATTCTAAATTGTGAAAGGGAGCTGATTGTACCATTCATTATCTTTTTTATGCCTACCTTGGGAAAATGTATAAATTATTTCAATTAATCACCTATCTTAAAATTATATCAGAAAAATATTGAAACTTTTTCAAGACTATTAAATGAAAAAATTACTGAATTCAGTGAGTGGATTGTGCTTTGATAAGGTACTGTCCAAAACCTATCACTGACTTCAACAGTGCTGTGTGAATTTTAACTGGGACTCAGCCGTCTTTTCTATTTCAGAGTTAGTGAATGTGAAAGCCATAATGATTAATATTTGCAGCCCTGATTGAGATTTCTTTGGTTTACAGGGAGCTAACTGTGTTCACTTTGTTCTTTTGTACTGAAGGCCTTTTCAACAACTGTGTGGACTTTTTAGCTCCATATAAATCCTGAATCCTGTAAGAAACAGAACTTGATCAAAGGGCAAACATAAGCCCATGCTGTTCTCTCTCCTCACATTTATGGGTAATCGATGTCCATTTAGTTGTGTTCTCTAATGCACGGTTTCCACCTAGTTGCATAAAATGAAGGGTATTTTGTATGTATGTTAATAACATTTACTGAACTCTTTCTGGTTTCTAAAAGTCAGAAAGGCAATCTTTAAACATTGAAAGTGAAAAAAATTGTAATTTCCAATAAATAAAATCTTTTTCACATCAGGAACACATAAAATTCCTATATACCTAAATAAATACAGTTTAAGTGTGTCAAGTCCCCAGGAAATCTCAGAGTTGATGTGTAGAATATATGAAAGATAGGAAAGAAACTACATTGGATGGTAAATGAAAACCTCTGCAGGCAGCCAGCTGTTCCTTGTTCACAGTGTATCTGAAGGGAGAGACATCTACACATTTTCCCCACAGAAACAAGGTTGAAATATTTTTCTAGTCCAGTAAGCATCTCTACATCCAATAAAAACCTGTTTGAAGAGGAAAGTAGAATACAGAGATCCAGAACAGGATTTGAAAGATGGATGATAGAGAATGTGGGAAGAAATTTGCCTATCTCCTAAAATTGAAGAAATCAGTTATTAGTCAAGGCACAGGACAGATAAGAAATAAAATTTTAAAAATATGAGAAGTAATGTGAGTTCATCTATCTGTTCACCTGCTCTTCCATTAAATAATCACCTTAGTGTGAACAAACAGGAAATGGAAAGTGGGAATAGGTGACACTGTGTATGGCCTGAACATTAACAAGGATAATCTTAGTAACCAATAGAGTTGCATTTGATAATATGTAACATAGTTATGAAGAATACATAATGATACTATGGCATACAACTATATAGAAATATTTTTATGAAAACAACCCAGATTAATTTCACCTGTGCCATGAATATTTGCTAAAATTAAATCTGCATTGGTTGTTGAAAGAGTTCCTATCCATGCATACCTACATGGCCTGTCCAAAAATGATGTATTTAAATATCAAAATGAGGTCTTTAGGGGCTAAGGAGTGATGAGAATTAATACATTTTGAGGACCAACTCAGAGTTTTTTGAAAAAGGCTCAATTTCAAAGATTTAATCTTTAGTGTCCTTAGGTAAGTCTGTTTGACTTGGCAAAATGTAGCAGAATGCAGCATAGACACAGAAATCAGGTGGATTAGGTAGAGGTGAGAAGAGTCAAATAGTTTATTTATTGTTCTTTTAATTTATCTTTCTGCTACATTCTTCATTTGTCAGTCCTTCGCCATTCTATTTCTCAATCTGTAGAATTCCAACTTCTTTATCAATGCCTAGTTTGCATGTCTTCTCCATAGTGACACTGTCCTTGATAATCTCTCTTCCACCCTAAATGATAATCATTTTTTCCTTTGTGGAGCCAAATGATTTGTTCTGGACACTTATTTGGGTAATTATTTTCCCACCTTCACTTTCACTGAGTCATTGTATACTCAATATTTAGAGTTCTCACTCAATCAATGTTTGCTAAATAGGCTGGATAAAAATCGGCGGAAGGACAGCTGAGCAGCAGAAAATCTGAGCCATTCCTCATCACCATATTTCTTTTCCACTTCACTCTCACTCAGTTCCCTTTTCTTCACTCTTATTCCTTTCTTTTCTTCCTTTTTCATCCTTATTATTTGTCACTTTTTTCTCTATTTTATTCTGCTTTTTATTGGAGTTTTTCATGTTTTATGATATATTAGAAACCTTCAATATTTGGATATTGTAACAGAGTTTTCTCTTCTCTTCTTAAATTTTTAAATAACATAGAAAATGAATGTTTAATATTTTTCTCCATTCCCACTTTTCCTGACCAGTCACAGGATCCCAAGGCTTCAAGTGTAACTCAGGTTTTCAATTTTCTGTTAACTACTTTTTTATATTTATTCATAAGTGGCCGTCAATAGAAAACAGATTTCTTATGGTTGATGTGTAAGAATACCTATTCCTGGGATCTATGTACACTTTTTTTTTTTTTTTTTTTTTTTTTTTTTTTTTTTTTTTTTTTTTTTTTTTTCTTTTTTTTTTTTTTTTTTTTTTTGAGACTGAGTCTCACTCACTCTGTTACCCAGGCTAGAGTACAGTGTGATCTTGGCCCACTGCAACCTCAGCCTCCCAGGTACAAGTGATTCTCCTGCTCAGCCTCCTGAGTATCTTGGACCACAGGTATACACCACCATATCTGGCTAATTTTTGTATTTTTAGTAGAGATAGGGTTTTACCATGTAGTCCAGGCTGGTCTTGAACTCCTGACCTTGAGTAATCCATGCACCTCAGCTTCCCAAAGTGCTGGTTTTATAGGCATGATCTACCTTCCCAAGCTGGATTTACATATTCTCTCAATTAATTCTGAGAAATTATTATTCCTTGTAGATGAATTGTATCCCTAAACAGAAATTATCTAAAGCCATGTATAATTCTGAAGATTTTAGTCCTTATGGAAAAAGAATAAATAAATAAATGGAAGATTGTTGGCTGGCATGTTCATATTAGCTCAAGATTTCAAAATTGAAATCAAATAAAAGCATTCAAAAAACTCTCCATTTTTTCTTATAGACTAAATGATTTTGCTCTAATCAGTTCTTACATTCAAGTGCATCTCAAAATCATGTTTTTTTTCCATTAGAAATAGATTATATTCTTCTGCTTTATAAAAATTATTTGCTTTTCAAAACACGATATGGGGTATCGGCCTGCAGTTTTCTTCCTGAACCATACACTTACTTGTTTTTGAGAAAGAGATTTTTGTTTTATGGAGGACACATTGCTCGAACACAAGGAAAGTCATATTTCATTTCAACACCAAATATTTTGAAAGATATTCTTTATCACAATGTTCCAATGAGATAGAAAAATGAGTTATTTTCCTTGTCTTATAGAAGAGCACACCAACTCCCAGGGAATAAAGTGATCCCACCAAAAGCATGTAGTAGGGAATAGGACATAGAACTTCACAATTCCTAAGCAAATATTTTATGATATCTCATTTTTTTAACTCTTAAAAGCAATGTTAAACTTATACCACTATAATACTGTTTTTTCCTTCATCATGGTTCTTTTTTATCCCATACCTGTGGTAAAATAAGCATTAAGAGATATTACACCAGTCAAATAGAATAAGAAAGAAAAATACACAGTATATTTCTTCTTGGTAGAGTAAAGTTTCTTCTGGTAGGATACATTGAAAAACATGAGTCACCTTGGTATCCCTGCTGATGTTCAATCCAATTAATCTCAACATATTCTCTTACAGAGTATTGGAGAAGGTAAAAATTAATTCCAATACACTTACATCTGCAACTATGTTTTAGAATGCCTTATTTTTTTGTATTGTTTGGGGTCCTTAGTTTCTGGACCCTTAGCTACTTTAAGCAGAAAAGAATTGATTAAGACATATTGAATGCTCACAGAATCACTGAGCTTCAAACTCCATTGCCAGAAGCATTTCTTACCACAGAACTGGCCTGAAAAGGCTTCTCCTGATCCTAATGGCATCAGAACAACTTTGGCCCTGCCACAGTTGAGATTCCTAATTCAAGAAGCTGTCCCATTACCAATACCAGCCCCAGAAACACCACACTGAACTGGTTTGATTAGGAATTTGTCACTGCTGTTAGCCATGCAAACAGGAATCTGATTCTACCCAACCCAGCCAAGTACATTTTCCATGTTGAGCCTGTTTCTTCACATAGATAAATTACAAATCAAAGTTCAAGGAGGTTGCATCTCATTGAAGGAACCTAGAGCATCTGTCTTGGAAGGGAAGTTGTGGAATACAATTTTATTAATCCTACCTTATTGAATGAATGCAGCATTCAATAACATAAGTCCATATAGAGTACTCAAAATGTAAAGTGAATTTTCAAAATATTTTGGGCATCTCTGAATGAGAGATGATTACTACAACTTTGCAAAAACATTATTCTTATTTGTAGGCATCTATGGAACAAGTCAGGAGAAAAAAATAGATCCTAACCATCCTCTATGTTTTTTTGTGTGGAGATATCCCATAGCTTATTGATTTTTAGGTACTTCCCTGAAAAGAAGTTCACAGGTAAGCTTTATTTTTAAATTATAAAGTTAAAAGTGTTTATATATCTTAGTTATAGTTGTTTGAAAAGGTAACCAAGGTAGATTCTGAAATTATGTTCTTCAAAGAGTTAAAAAGTATCATTGGAATTAGCTGAAATACATCTGACAGTGACAAGATTAATGAAGCCTGCTGCTCTCTGTGCTTTCAGAGTTGAACTTTTGTTAGATTTAAGGTATAAACATTATTTGTTTTCTTTTAATGTAGACTTTCTAGCTTTTGGGATTTTTAATGATACAATTTTTTCAAGGGATGCTATTGCCAGGTAGCTTTGATAGCTTCAAGTTTTAGGAGATATTCTTCATCAATAAAGACATACTCTTTTACCTTGGCTAATTAATCTAATCTATAATCTATTTTCTTTTCTACATATTTTGTTTGAGTTACATAAAGTTAAATAACCAGGTGAGGGAAAGAATGTTATCATCCAGATATTGTTATCCATAGGATCACACCAGCAAAGCCACTGGCAAAATTCTGTTTCAATAAAATTACAAAACACTATACTAGCAAAATACTGAGCAACATAGTACATTTCCCAGCTTGCCCAGTTGTACATTTGTAGTCTAGTTTTGCCTTTATAATTAGATGAGTAACCTTTAACAACTAATTTAACCTTTATATGTTGTAATTTTCCACAGTGGTAAAAGGTAATGCTAATAATACATGACTCTTGTTTCCCAAGAATGTTACTAATACATAATTGGTAGCATCTGTACCTGTTCAGTGTTTCTTTCAAGAAATGTTATGCAATAAATATTAAAACATGGTCATTTTTGAGTTGGAGAAGGTCTACTGTGTTTTAGTCAGTACTGCACACTTTCTCTCTTTATTAGGTATCAACACAGTCTTTGAGGATAGTGTCTACTCTTGCTTTACCCATGTGACTCTAAAGGGGTTTCTAGACACAGCATGTCATTCTCCTATTCATAGTTGTGAACATATAATTTGGGCTAACACTGTTACCATTTTCTACTTTTCTGAATGTAGTCATTCATTCAAAAGTGTGAACATGATAGAAGCCACACCAATAAGAATCCCACTCTGAGACTGTTGCATGCTGAAAGAAGAGACACTCATTCTTTTCTCTGGGGCAATGTTTCTCAAATTTTAGAATCCTTCAGAATCACCTGGAAGGTATGTTAAGATACACAGTTTAAGTGAGGTACCCCAGATCTAGAGTTTCAGAGTAGATCGGATGTGATCCCGTGATACACATTTCTAATAAGTTTCTACGTTGATGTTGCTGCTAGTTGCAAGGACCACACTTTGAAAATCACTCCTCTGTGATCAATAAGTTAGAAGGCTGAAAGCCTAAAGCCATGAGTGACTAATTCCCCTGCAGTATGTATAAAGCCTGCTTATTATTATTTTCATCATCATCATCATTATCATTATTTATGGTCTATAATGAGGTCGAAGCTCAAAGAGTTTCAGAGAAAGAGGGCAATAAAGAAAAGAGAGAGAGTGTGGTGATGTCACCATTTAGGTTCTCCATCCAGTTAACCCAGGCACAGGCCTAGCTCTACCTCTATTTTTCCCAGTTATACGAATCAATAACTGTCCTATCTAGCTTACTTTAATTGGATATAGCTTTCTGATTTTTTTCTCAAAAAAATTACTTGCAACCAGTTTTCAAAAGAAAAGGGAAATTTAATTTCAAAACAGTATCATTTGATGATCCAAATTTTATTTAAGAAAGGTCTCAGAAATAATGCATGGCACTTGGCACATTTGATTCTTCAGGAAGATGATATTCAGGCATATCTACCTATCTAACTATCTACCTACCTACTTATCTATCCCTCTATCTATCTAAAATATTATTTAATATAAATATAAAATGCTGTTTTATATATAAAACAATATATAGTTATAACAGTATTTTATATTTATATAAAACAATATTATACATATATGCAATATATTGTACCAAAGTCATCTGTCATTTTTCAAATAAGTTCATCATTTTCATGTGTCACATCTAGAATATATTAGATAGTACAGAGTATCAGTTTACTAGTGATTGGTTTCTTAAGAAATACTCATAATTATTTTGAATCACCACTAAAGATGGTATTTTAATTGCAGCACAGCTTTTTCTATGCATATCTCTCTTAACTCAGTTTTGAAATAACTCATCAACAGAGTTCAAATTATAGTAACATATGGACAGCATAATATCTCACTTACTTATAAACATACTGCCAGCAGTCTTGCTTGGGAAATACCCATACTGGGAAAAAACTGTCATTTTTGTATTTGTACTATTTATTTTACTAACTGTTGAGTGACTCTACCACAGAATCTATTCAGAGGCTTAAATTCATTTCCAGAAAACAAAGTAGGAAGACATTAGACAGTAATGCTGAGAAGGTGCAGGAGAAGAATTCTGACGATCCTGCTAGGTAATTAACACAATAAGTAATGCCTTCTTTGCATGAGCTCTCAATTCCCCCACAGAGTCAAAATCAAAGTCTTTTCATCTTCTATTTTCCTGCCATTTCTAAGGATCCTTTCTTTACACTTCACTGAAAAGTCCTTCATTTCTCATTAATGCTTTGAGTACAAAGCTAGTTTTGGTGATGATATAATTTTTCCCAAGTCTAAATTAGGTTTCATACAGAGCATTACAAAGTCAAAAAAGGCAGAGCTCATGCTGTTCTGCTATTTTACTTAGTGTTTATACAAATGAAGAAGCATGGTGTTTCAGGGGTTTGATTTTTTGTCTTCTTTTCTCTTTTAAAATCAAACTTTTGTAGTTGATTTAGCATTTGTTAGAGCAAAAATAGCATAAGTGGTAATATTTTTATTTCTATCATTAGATATTTTATTATTGTACAAATTTCAAAAGAATACATATAATTTCATCAACATGAAGTGTTTGTATATGTAGCCAAGGAATGGACCATCTAAATTTTAGTAAGAATTGTCTGTGTATTTATTTGCATCATATTAGGCCTAAATTCCTGGTGTATTAAAACACATTTTTTTCTTGGTATCTTTAGTAATTATAATTATTTTTTTTCTACAGACATTATTGATACTAAACTGGCCAAACCCAGGGAGCTCACAAAAACCTTGCAGCAGCTCATTTATCTTGTCTGCGCTTAAAAATATTGGTTCCTCAATCCAGAGGATCCAAGATGGCAGAATAGGAGCAACTCCAGAGTGCAGTTCCCAGCAAGGACAATGCAGAGGGTGAGTGCTCACTAGATTTCCAAACACGCTTTCACTGCTCACAGACCAGGAGATTCCCAGGCCAAAAAGCGCAACAAGTGTTCAGCACAGCTGGTGCCGCAGGTTGTCGCACGAAAACTCACACAAATCTGGTGCCTGGAATGCCTGAGAGACAGAGCCACCCATTCAACTGAAAGGAAGAGGGCTGAGACAGGCAGCCAGGTAATCTGGCTTGGTGGGTACCAACCCCACAAAACAATCTGAAAAGCCCTGGATTGAAAGTTTCATAGCAAGCACAGCTGGACCCAGGACTGTCCAGCTCAGTGGGGGGAAGGGCATCTGCCATAACCGAGGCAGTCCACCAATACTGAGGCAGTTCACACAGCAGCTGGGCTGAGCCTATGGCAGCTCAGCAACACCTCTACTGGCAGACCATGACTAGACTACTCCATGCCAAGCAGAGCATCTATGAAGAAAGGCAGCAGCATGACAGGAACTTATAAATAAAGCTGACCTTCCTAAGACAGAGCACCTGGGAAAAGAGGTGGTTATGAGTTCTGTTGCAGCAGACTTAAAGGTACCTGCCCAGCAGCTCTGCACAGAACAATGGAGCTCCCAGCATAGCACTTGAGCTCCTATGAGGGACAGACTGTCTCCTTAAGCAGCTTCCGAACCCCCATATACCCAAAGAGACACCTCATAAAGGAGAGCTCAGGCCAACATCTGGCAGATACCCTTCTGGCACTAAGATAACAGAAGAAGAAACTGACAGCAACTCTTACCGTTCTGTAGCCCCTGAGGGTGATCCTCAGGCAAGCAGGGTCTGGAGTAGACCTCCAGCAGTCCTGCGGCAGAGGGGACTGACTATTAGAAGGAAAACTAAGAAACAGAAAGAAATAGCGTCAACATCAACAAAAAGGATGTCCACTCAGAGACCCCATCTGAAAGTCACCCAATACAAAGACCACAGGTTGATAAAGCCATGAAGATGGGAAGAATTCAGTGTAAAATGATGAAAACACCAAAAACCAGAACACCTCTCCTCCTCCAAGGGATCATAACTCCTCACCAGCTAGGGATCAAAGATGGATGGAGAATGAGTCTGACGAATTGACAGAAACAGGCTTCAGAAGGTGGGTAATAACAAACTTGTCAGAGCTAAAAGAACATGTGCTAACCCAATGCAAAGAAACCAAGAACCTAGAAAAAAGGTTAGATGAGACGCTAACTAAAATAAACAGCTTAGAGAAGGATATAAATAACTTGATGCAGCTGAAAAACATAGCATGAGAACTTCGTGAAGCATACACAAGTTTCAATAGCCAAATTGACTAAGCAGAAGAAAGGACATCAGAGATTGAAGATCAACTCAATGAAATAAAATGAGAAGGAAAGAACAGAGAAAAAAAGAGTGAAAAGAATTGAACAAAGCCTCCAAGAAAAATGAGATTATGTGAAAAGACCGAATCTACATTTAATAGGTGTACCTGAATGTGATGAAGAGAATGAATCCAAGCTGGAAAACACTCTTCAGGATATTATCAAGGAGAATTTCCCCAACCTAGCAAGGCAGGCCATCATACAAGTCCAGGAAATACAGAGAACACCATTACTATATTCCTCAGGAAGAGCAACCCCAAGGCACATAATCATCAGATTCACCAGGGTTGAAATGAAGGAAAAAATGCTAAGGGCAGCCAGAGAGAAAGGTCGGGTTACTCACAAATGGAAGCCCATCAGACTTACAGCAGATCTCTAGGCAGAAATTCTACAACCCAGAAGAGAGTGGGGGACCAATATTCAACATCCTTAAAGAAAAGAACTTTCAACCTAGAATTTCATATACAGCCAAACTAAGCATCATAAGCAAAGGAGAAATAAAATCCTTTAAGAACAAGCAATTGCTGAGAGATTTCATCACCATCAGCACTGCCTTACAAGAGCTCCTGAAAGAAGCACTAAACATAAAAGGAAAAGCCAGTACCAACCACTCCAAAAACATACCAAATAGTAAAGACCATCAACCCAATGAAGAAAATGCATCAACTAATGGGAAAAACATCCAGCTAGCAAAACAATGGCAGGATCAAATTTACATATAACAATATTAACCTTAAATGTAAATGGGCTAAATGCTCCAATCAAAAGACACAGACTGGCAAATTGGATAAAAAGTCAAGACCCATTGGTGTGCTGTATTCAGGAAACCCATCTCAAGTTCAAAGACACACATAGGCTCAAAATAAAGTGATCGAGTAAGATTTACCAAGCAAATGGAGAGCAAAAAAAAGCAGGAGTTGCAATTTAGTCTCTGATAAAAGGGACTTTAAACCAACAAAGATCAAAAGAGACAAAGAAGGACATTACGTAATGTAAAAGGATCAATGCATCAAAGAGCTAATGATCCTAAATATATACACACCCAATACAGGAGCACCCAGGTGCATAAAACAAGTTCTTAATGACCTACAAAGAGACTTAGACTCCAACACAATAATAGTGGGAGACTTTAACATTCCACTGTCAATATTAGACAAATGAATAAGACTGAAAATTAACAAGGATATCCAGGACTTAAACTGAGAATGGGACCAAGCAGACCTAAAAGATATCTACAGAAATCTCCACTCCAAATCCACAGACTACGTATTTTTCTCAGCACCACATTGTACCTACTCTAAAATTGACCACATAATTGAAAGTAAATCACTCCTCAGCAAATGCAAAAGAATGGAAATCATGATGGTCTCTCAGAACACAGGACAATCAAATTAGATCTCAGAATTAAGAAACTAACTCAGAACTGCACAACTTCATGGAAACTGAACCTGCTACTCGATGTTGACTGGATAAACAACGAAATGAAGGCAGAAATAAAGATGTTCTTTGAGACCAACAAGAATGAAGACATAATGTACCAGAGTCTCTGGGACACATTTAAAGGAGTGTCTAGAGGGAAATTTATAGCAATAAATACCCACATGAGAAGTGAGGAAAGATCTAAAATTGACACCCTATTGTCAAAATTAAAAGAGTTAGAGGAGCAAGATCAAAAATACTCAAAAGCTAGAAGACAAGAAATAGCTAAGATCAGAGCAGAACTGAAGGAGATAGAAATACAAAAA
>NW_016107463.1:2905970-2988329 GCF_001604975.1 Cebus imitator | reverse complement strand
AAAAAAGATAAACAAAATAGACAGATTGCTAGCCAGGTTAATAAAAAAGAAAATAGAGAAGAATCAAACAGATGAAATAAAAAACTTAGGGGATATCACCACCGATTCCACAGAAATACAAACTACCATCAGAGATTACTGCAAACAATATGCACACAAACCAGTAAACTGGGAAGAAATGGGTAAATTCCTATACACTTACATCCTCCCAAGCCTAAACCAAGAATAAGCTGAAACCTTCAACAGACCAATAACAAAGGCTGAAGTAGAGGCAGGAATTAATAGCCTACCAACCAAAAAAAGCCCAGGGCTAGATGGGTTCACAGCTGAATTCTACCAGACATACAAAGAGGAGCTGGTACTATTCCTTCTGAAACTATTACAAACAATATGAAAAGAGGGAATCCTTCACAAATCATTTTATGAGACCAACATCATCCTGATACCAAAACCCAGCAGAGACTCAACAAAAAAAGAAAACTTCAGGCCAATATCCATGATGAACATTGGTGCAAAAATCTTAAATAAAATACTGGTAAATGGATTGCAATAGCACATCAAAAAGCTTATCCATCACAATCAAGTAGGCTTCATCTTGGGGATGCAAGGCTGGTTTAACACATGTTAGTCTATAAACGTAATTCACCACATAAACAGAACCAAAGACAAAAGCCACATGATTATCTCAATAAATACAGAGAAGGCCTTCAACAAAATTCAACAGCCCTTTATGCTAAAAACTCTCAATAAACTAGGTATTGAAGGAACATACCTCAAAATAATAAAAGCTATTTACAAGAAACCAATGTCATACAGAATATGCAAAAATTGAAGCATTCCCTTTGAAATCTGGCACGAGACAAGGATGCCCTCTCTCACCACTTCTATTCAATATAGTATTGGAAGTTCTAGCCAAAAGAATTATGCAAGGAAAAAAAAAGTGTATTCAATTAGAAAAGGAGGAAGCCAAATTGTCTCTATTTGCAGATGACATGATTGTATCTTTAGAAGACCCTATCATCTCAGCCCAAAATCTCCTTAAACTAATAAGCAACTTCAGCAAAGTCTCAGGATACAAAATAAATGTTCATATATCACAAGCACTTCTATACGCCAATAACACACTAGCAGAGAGCTAAATCAAGAATGAACTGCCATCACAATTGGTACAAAAAAAATAAAATACCTAGGAATACAACTAACAAAGGATGTGAAGGATATCTTCAAGGAGAACTACAAACCACTGCTCAGCGAAATAAGAGAGGACACAAACAGATGGAGAAATATTCCATGTTCATGGTTAGGAAGAGTCAATATTGTGAAAATGGCCATACTGCCCAAAGTAATTTACAGATTCAATGCTATCCCCATCAAGCTACCAATGACCTTCCTCAGAGAACTGGAAAAATCTACCTTAAATTTCATTTGGGACCAAAAGAGAGCCCACATAGCCAAGACAATCCTAAGCAAAAAGAACAAAGGCAGAGGCATCACACTACCTGATTTCAAACCATACTACGAGGCTACAGTAATCAAAACAACATGGTGCTGGTACCAAAACAGAAACATAGACCAATGGAACAGAACAGAGGCCTCAGAGGCAACGCCACACATCTACAACCATCTGATCTTTGATAAACCTGACAAAAACAAATAATGGGGAAAAGATTCCCTGTTTAATAAATGGCATTGGGGAAACTGGCTAGCAGTGTGCAGAAAGCAAAGACTGGGCCCCTTCCTGATACCTAACACTAAAATTAACTCCAGATGGATTAAAGACTTAAACGTAAGACCTAACACCAGAAAAACCCTAGAAGAAAACCTAGGCAAAACCATTCAGGACACAGGCATAGGCAAGGACTTCATGACTAAAACATCAAAAGCATTGGCAACAAAAGCCAAAATAGACAAATGGGACCTAATTAAACTCCACAGCTTCTGTACAGTGAAAGAAACAAACATTAGAGTGAACCGGCAACCAACAAAATGGAAAATATTTTTTGCAATCTACTCATCTGACAAAGGGCTAATATCAAGAATCTACAAAGAACTAAGAGAGATTTACAAAAACAAACAAACAAACAAACAAACCCATCCAAAAGTGGGCAAAGGATATGAACAGATACTTTGCAAAAGAAGACATATATGAGGCCAACAAACACATGAAAAAATGCTCATCATCACTGATTGTTAGAGAAATGCAAATCAAAACCACATTGAGATACCACCTGACATCAGTTAGAATGGTGATCATTAAAAAATCTGGAGACAACAGATGCTGGAGAGGATGTGGAGAAATAGGAACACTCTTACACTGTTGGTGGGAGTGTAAACTAGTTCAACCATTGTTGAAGACAATTGTGGCACTTCCTCAATGGTCTAGAAATAGAAATTCCATTTGACCCAGCAATCCCATTACTGGGTATATACCCAAAGAATTATAAATCATTCTGTTATAAAGACACATGCACATGTATGTTCATAGCGGCACTGTTTACAATAGCAAAGACATTGAACCAACCCAAATGCCCACTGATGATAGACTGGACAAAGAAAATGTGGCACATATACACCATGGAATACTATGCATTCATAAAAAAGGATGAGTTCGTGTCCTTTATGGGGACATGGATGAATCTTGAAACCATCATTCTCAGCAAACTGACAGAAGAACAGAAAATCAAACACCACATGTTCTCGCTCATAGGGAGGTGTTGAACAATGAGAACATGGGACACAGGGAGGGTAGTGTCACACACTGGGGTCTGTTACAGGGAGGCCAAGGAGGGACAGTGTTGGGTGGGGAGGTTGGGGAGGGATAACATGGGGAGAAATGCCAGATGTAGGTGACAGGGGGATGGAAGCAGTAAACCGCATTGCCATGTGTGTACCTATGCAACAATCTTGCGTGATCTACACATGTACCTCAGAGCCTAAAGTACAGTTTAAAAAAAGAAAAATATATATTGGTTCTTCATCAGCAAGCATATATTAAATACCTGTTGAGAACAATCACTGCATTAAGCATTATTGAGGATGCAAGTATCCTCTCTCTAGAATATTTCAATCAACAATGCTGATACACATACACACTTGTATTTGTGTGTGTGTGTAGGTATATGTAGATATAGGCATGTGTATTTATACAAATATACAGAAATACATACATACAATGTATGTTTTAGTATTTTTATAATATGACTTAATTTCTATTTTAATTGCCTACTCAGTATTATGAGCAAAAATGTAATATTAGATAATTGTTGGTTAAACATAGTCATATCTATTTCAAAATTAGTTAACTGAAGTTTTATTTATTTCCTGGTTGCATTCTGGGAGGTGGCTAACTCCTAGGACTTACTTAGTGTTCGTTGAATCCTAGCAGGCCAGTGGGAGCTCATTATCTATACCCACCCATACTGGCATCTGTGGACATGATGTTACTTTTCCTGTCTAGTTTAGGGCAGAACCATCCTTAATCCATTGCAATTGTCAATCTCTAGTCTATTCTACTATGTCAAATTTATTCAAACTTAGAGGCCACTCTTACCATTTATTTTTCTGTGTTTGGTAAATAGCAGCCTTTCAATCTCTTATGTCACTTTAGGATTGTGGAAAACCTGAAATCATATGAACTTAGCATGTCCAAATGTGATCTCTTAGTTTCATCCTTATTAACTGATTTTTCTCCTTCTTTTCTATCTCCATAAACAACAGCATCTTCAGCCTATTTGGTCATGGGAAAAACCTAAAGTCTTCCTTAATTATGTGCTCAACTCCCTGTTCTTCCCAGTTTCTTATCTCTCTTTTCTTAGTTACTGCCCTGATCTGAGCCCATTACCTCTTATTTGGACTACTGAAATAGCTTGCATAATGGTTTTTGCCTTTTCTTTAGTCCCTTCCAATCTATTTTTCACACAGCAGTCACTAAGATTATAGTTGTTCAATGGCTTCCCATTGCCTGGGAATAAAGACCAAGTTCCTTACCATGGCTTTTCCGGTCTGCATGGACCTGCGCTCTGCCATTTCTCCAAATTTACCTTAGTCCTTTCCTCCTCCCAACCCATCACACCCTACTTCACCCAATTATCCTCCACTTATTTGTCTCCCATTTCTTTTAGGATAAAGACAAAACTTCTTAACACAGTTAATGCAGTCCTCTACAATCAGCCTGTTGCCCACATTTCTAGTCTCATCCCTGCCGCTCTCTGACTCACTTATGAGTGAATCTCTATTTGACTTCTTTCAGATAACTCCTCCATCCAGACCTCCCAAAAAGATTATTTTTAAGGCCATCTACGCCTTGCTTTTTCTGGCCTACTCCTACTTTTCTTTCAGGTATCAATCTAAGCATTTTTCCTAAAAGGGCCTTCACCAACTTCCTGAATCATAGCAATTCCTCCTGCTACAGCTTTGTATAACCTGTGAACTTCTTCCAACATAGTACTCTTAAAATTTATTATAATTATTTAATACCTATTTTTCTTATGCCAGACTAAAAGCTCCATAAGAGTAGTGCTAAAATCTGACTTTTTGTCCAAAATATCCCCAGTACCTAGCAGAGAGTCTAACTCAGAGCAGGCCCTTGATAAATTCCAATTTAAATAAAACTCCAAACATACACATAAAAGAGACTGCTACCTCCAAAGTTCCCAAAAAAGACTATGTGTGACCATGCGTACACATGTGTGCACATGTGTGCGTATGTGTATGTGTGTTCTCACCATAAAATATGCTGGATTATTAAAACTATTGGCAGCAAATTAAAGCTGAGTCCCTCCTGCTCACTGTAGCAAGCCTAAGAATCCTGGAAGACAGACACTCCCATTGCCATCTCCTAAAATAAAATCATAAATAATTACTTCCAGATTTTGTCTGGCAATTGGAAACCCTCATTCCCTACCCCACCTCCCTGCCACTGGCATTCCTTAGTTAATTACTTGAAAACTAGGGAAAAGTGGATTTCTGTCTATTTAGAGACCTCTACAGACACAGTATTCGTGGGTCCTAGATTTTCCACAGAGTTGTAATGTCAACTAGAATAATTTCCTATCTCCCTAAGTACATTTGTACATATCCAATCAGGCATCCTCATGGTTGGTTCAGAAAATGTGGATGCTGGTCTCACACAGAATGTCTTTGAGGGCAAGCTGTTTGCTCTTAAGCCACCTGCAGGATGTGATTGTAGGGAGTGAGAGAGCTGCTTCTAAGACTTGTCTGAAACATCTTTGCCCTCTTCCTTCTGCCTTCACTGCATTTCCCATCATGTTAGGATGAGGAGAAAAGTTCTAGGTTAGTAAAGAAGCTCCAGCCTGAGTCCCTTTTAAGTCATATTTCATTCAGCTACATGGATGCCTCCTAAATTAAGTGAGAGACTGCATGAACAGCTCTTAACATATAGGTCAGTGTACAGCAAAAGTTCAGTAAATGTTATCATGATTATGATAATTTAGCTGCATATGAATGAATAAAGCGTAGAGATTTAGCAACTTCCATAAGGTCTCAAAGCTATTGTACCCGGTAATTCATATTCATAAGGAAGTTTGTAGTCTAGTTTTACTGTTTCACAAGTGTCTTTTATCACTGTGTTAAAATAGGAAAAATGGTGTTCTTATTACTTCAACTATGTCATCATCTTAAGCATTAATCATTTTAAGCATATGATCTTTTTAAGCATTGTTTGCATGTCAATATATAAAATATTCTATCAAATAATAAAAATGGGATCTTGTCTACCTGTGAAACGATTTCAAATCTAAACTAATATTTATATCCTAAGAAAGATGCCTCATACCATATTAAATCATAACCCAAAAGTATAAACTAGATAGAGTCAGTTAAATGCTAAAAAGATTGTAAATGGCAATTGCTCATATTATTGCAACAATATGAATAAACTTTACTTTTTTAGACAAATATCTCTTTACTAGTAACATACTTGTTAATTAACATACCAAAATACTAAAAAACCTTAAAGAGAAATACAACATGCTATAGAAGCTGAAACAGAATTTTAAATGGCAAAGTCATTTACATGTCAGCTAACTTTTTACTACTCTATTTTCTTTGTCTCTGTGGGAATCTAGTTTGCTAATAAAAAAAAAAATCTATATCTCGCAGTTCTTGGGGAAAAAAAGAATGTTTTTATCTAAAATTAATGCATTACCACTTAGCAGTCTGGACACAGAGCATGACCCCTTGTTTAAAACATGGCTTGTATGAGTCAGCTAGCCCACGAATTAGCCTATTGTGAATTTTCCAGTTTCAAATATATATCAGAGACCTAAATAAATAAAACATGTTTCTTGCAACACAAAGTAAATCCGTGTAGTTAGGTATTCAAATCACGTAGTTTGCGTATAATGCTAGTAAATTATTTCTACATTGCATTTGGAAACTTACTGAACAGAGTACATAAGAAATCAAATATAAATAGAACTGACACAACTTTACTCCAGGCTCAGCTACTCAGAAAATGTGCTTTTTTTAAAAAAAATGAGTAATGATAATTATAAAGAGTTAAAGGAAACAGTGATTTTACTGAGGGGCATCATTTACAGAGAAACCTGCATAAATGTCTAGACTAGAAAATAAGAAAAGCGAAAGATTTATAAGCCAAGGGGCCAACATATGAAGCTTGAAAAAATTATCAGAATAGATTCTAAGGAATGTGAAAGATGATAAAAATGTCATTAATTAAACTGAAAACAAAGATACAATAGACAGTATCAATAAAACCAAAACGTATTTCATTGAAAAGAGAAATGAATGGATAAATCTCTGATGAGCTTGTCCAGAAAGTAAGAAAAAGAAGGCGAATTTCCAAATTAAAGAATAAATAACATTAGAAGTAAAGGTGAGAAACAAATTTAGATCCAGCAAGATTAAAACAATATTAATAATACTGATATAATTATATACAATACATGATGTTAATATAGTCTAATAATATGAAAACTTACATGAAATGAGCAAATTTATGTATATAATATACATATTTACATGTGTGTAAATATCTGTGTATATATGTGTGTGTGTATATATATATATATACACACACACATATATGTATGTCTTCTCATTAAAGAAGAAAAGATAGCTTGGCAAAATTTATATAAAGATATTCAATCATTAATTAAGATTTTTACTTTCAGGAAATACCATGTCTTGGTGGTTTAATGGGCTTATTGAGTATGCTATCAATAAACAAATTATTATAACCTTACACAATCTCTCCAAAATAAACAAAAGAGGTAAAACTCCCCCAACTCCTTCAAATAATCTTACTATTAAAATCTGGCAAGGAAAGGATAAGGAAAAAAGAAAATCTTTATAAAAAGTGCATAACTATCTATTTGAGTCAAGAAAAACTTATTTGGTAAAACTGAACACCCATTAATTATTTTTGAAAAGAAGAAGAAGGAAAAAAAGTCCCTAGCCATGGGATGACTGGTTTTGTCTTTTAACAATTAATGTCATTTTAAAAAGTGCCCTAAAGTGATATAACTATCAGTGAAATGTATCATCCTGGTTTTGATCTGGATTTGGATAAAGCAACTAGAAGAGAGGGTTTGAAATGTTCACAGTACATAGAAATGACAAACGCTCAAGGATGTTGATACTCTGAATGCCCTGACTTGATCATTACACGTTCTATGCGTGTAAGAAAATATCACGTGTACTTTGTAAGTATGTATAAATATTATATATCAACAAAAAAAGTTTAAAAAATAAAAAAGAATATATTGGGGACAATTAGGGAGATTTAAATATGAACTAATTATAATATAAAAGATTATTAATATAAGATAGGGATTGTTAAGTAAAAAATAATAGATTACAAAAATGTACTGTAGGATCTTCCAAAATAATGCTTGATTTCTTATATCTGTCTCTCTCTCTCTCTCTCTCTCCTCTGTCTTCTTCTGTCTCTCCCCACTAAAAGCATAATAAAATATCGTTTTATACCTAGGAGAATGGAAAACATTAAGAGATTGGAAAATATCTATTGTTAGTGAGAATGACCATTAATGGGAATTAATATATTACTGATACCCATATAAAAATTGGTAAACAATATGTCATTATTTTACACAATTCAAAATTTAGATATGGTATAACAATATTTTTATTATACGGATATATATACCATACATATCAATATATACATATATATGCCATACAGTAATGATGGTCAAATATTATCATGCATCAAAATCACTCAGAGGGCTTATTAAAATTTTCTGTACCCCTCCTCGAAGATTTTAATTTATTAGCTTAGGTTGGGACCCATGAATTTGCATTTCTAGCAGCTCATGAGTGGTTGGAATCAATGCTTCTGATCCCAGAACCATACTTATAGACCCACCACACTCAAGAAACTTACTCATTTGACAAGAGACATACATGAATGTTCATAACAGCATTGTTCATAATAGCAAATAAATCTAGCAACAAGCTAAATGGCTAAATCTTGGAAAAGTAAAGAGTATTATATGCACAATGATTGCAATTTGGAAGAAATAAAGCCAAGCAAATTTAAACAGTAGATTGTTTAGGTATATAATAAATCTACTTAAAATGACATACACAAATTTTGGATAGTGGTTCTCTCTGGAGCTGAAGCAAAGCAATGGAATAGGTAAAGAGTACCCAGGTAGATAAAATTATATCTATAATGTTTTGTCTTTTATTTGCCAAGTGTTCCTTTTATTATTATGCTTCATTAGACATGCATTTGTTATAAATATTCTATTTTAGAAGACTGCTACAGAAGATACTATGAAATATTGGCCAGTATGAGGATCTCCCAATCAGTCACTGATATTATAAGACAAGTTTTTACAGATAAAGTGAATTTTCCTTTTAAACCACTTTGTTGAGGTATAATTGACATACAAAATCTGTACGTATATAATGTATGCAACTTGGTAAGTTTGGAGATAAGTATATAAAATCATCACCATAAACTTATCCATCACCTCCAAAATTTCCTCCTGCCCTCTTATTTAATGAGCAGGGACATTGGACCCGACAGAAATGATCATCCATGGAACTGTAGCTGGCTTACCTATCTGCTGTGGCTCGCTAAAATCTGGCAAGTCAGGGATCATCACTTGCAATAGCCCCTGTTGAACAAAGACTGAAAACTTGAGATAACTTACTTACATGAATGAGTCCTGGGAGAAAGTGGAAAATGTTCTCTCACATACTTTCATAGCATTAACATGGCACAGCATTTGACTTTATAAACCAATGCACTGTCACAAGAAATTTCAGACTGGCTCAGATCTAAGCTATAGCTAGCCTAAGGTTACATTCGATAGGGGCATCAAAGGTGATTTACAGATAAAGATAAACGCTCGCTGCTATATCAAAACTCAGAGTATTCCAGCTTCTCTCTAAAAGCTTGTTACATAACTTTCTATTTAAAACTGTATCTAGGCCAGTTATCTTCCAAAATGCTTTTCACAAAAGAGTAATTCGTGAGTTAACAGAGGGCAGGGATTGTCTGCGTTGAGGGTCCCCTGTTATAAATTAAACACCCACCACAGTAACTAACAGCCTGCAGGCTTACAATAATATTGACTGGATAGTGTGTGATTTAATGGGAATTTTTAGGAGAAAAGAGTCTGTGGTCAGATGTGGAGCTATTGTATATAATTGAACATGTTGACCACTAGAAAGGATGCATCGTTGATGTGAGAGAGGACAGAAATCCAGCTGGTGCTAGACGTGCTGCTGGATTTCTCAACAGCCTACCTGTGAACTGTGCATATTTCAAGTACAGAGTACAACATATAGCTTAAATTCAATATAACTAGACATTTTCCCCTTATGATCTCAGAAGACAAGTGTATTAGTTGGTTTTCATACTGCTATAAAGAACTGGCAGGGACTGGGAAACTTACAGAGTTTTAATTGACTCACAGTTCCACATGGCTGGGGAGGCCTCAGGAAACTTACAAACATGGCAGAAGGTGAAGGGAAAGCAAGGCACCTTCCTCACAAGATGGCGAGAAGCGCCAACCAAAGTGGGGAGAGCCCCCTATAAAACCATCAGATCTAATGAGAACTCATTACCATGAGAACAGCATGGTGGAAACCACCACCAATGATTCAGTTACCTCCAGCTGGTCTCACCCTTGACACATGGGGGTTATGGGGGTTAAAATTCAAGATGAGATTTTGGTGGGGACACAAAGACTATATCAACCAGTCTTTCATGGAATAACTTGAAAAGCATAAAGCTAAACTCTTGACAAGGGTAGAGGTTATAGAGCGGAGATGATATATAGAGGCGAGAGTGTTTTTCTATTTTTTTCTAATTAATGGGGCTTTTCCTGGTGCTTGAGGAGAAATCTCACACTATTAGGTTTACCTATCAATTACTTTTTAAACATTTCTATCAGATATAGTATCAAAATAATGCATAATAGTATTCATGGCTAGAAATGGAGAAGTCTTTTCCCTTCATTCAGTCTTTCATTCTTGACAGTGCTGGGCTGATGCTTTTTTCCATTCTCATTGACATCTCTAGGAAAGAAATGTCTGTGTGTTCTTTAGAAGTCTCCTTCTTGATACAATGACACCTGATGTATTAATGCTCTTCTCTCTTGATACATTTCATAAAATGGTGGTTTGTGAGGTACTACTCTCTTTTCCCTCCCTTTTTTTCTTTGAAATTAAATCAACTTCCACCCAAAGAAAAATAAATATCCTGAGATGAGATTATCATAATCGTTCTGATAGTTGATATAGGAGTTAAGAAGAAATCACTTAGGCAGATAGCGAGGATACGTAAGTTCTCAGTAACGTTTTCCTTTAAATGAAAAGCAGCCTGAAATCATTTTCCTTTCTAACCAAGAGCAGCCTATAACATTGAGCTACAGACATAGATGTTGTGCCAATCATGTTCAAACTGGTGGTTCCATATTTCCTTCTCCTCGTCAGCCACTTGTACAATCAGAAGCCCATCTCTTTAACTAGAGAGAGAGCTGTTCTCCTTTCTCTTTTCTCTGCCTATTAAACCTCGGCTTTTAACCTCCTCATGTGTGTCTGTGTCCTAAAATTTCTTGGTGCAAGACAACAAACCCCAGGTACTTACCCCAAACAACATTGCTGCTTCACAATGATAGTAAACCTCAGACAGAGTTCTACACACTACTGTGAAGGCAGTGGGAAAACATCTTTTCTTGCATAGATTATCATATATTATCTATAAGTCAACAGAGATTAACCAAAAAAGGGATGTGTAATAGCATGCATTATAGTACTTAAGACATACACATTAACAAAGAGACCAAGTTGATAAACTATTTATAAAGTAACTGTTGATTAGAATATTCTTTTATGTAATCTTAATTTCCAATATCTATATGAGTCAAATATTCATTTTCTACATTTACCCTTTCTTCCTCACGTTTATCCTGTTCTCCCATGTATCTGGTAAAGGGGTGGGGTTGACCCTGACAGCTCCATTTTATAACCTCTGATACCAGATGTCTTTCAGCTGAGTCAGCCAATGAGAGGTATTGATCAGCATTCGGAGGGCATGACAAACAGGGAGGCCATGGTGTTTCTCCACCTTCCTCTGCCTCAGCTGGCAAATTTGGCATCACCATGTCTTTTCATGGCTCCAGCTTCCATCAGACAGGGCAGTCATGCTTACAGCAACTGCTGGGTTAACACCAGCCGCTAGATTCCAGTTACCCACCTTTGCCTTTTCTTTGTCCCTCAGTCTAGAGGTGATGGCAGCTTTCTACTGTTGCTCAGCTCTGGGCTGTCTCACCACCCCCCCATTGCCTTCCAGATTCCCCACTGCCTAGGTAAGCAATTTCTTTCACTACATTCCTTCTGTTCAAATGACTTACAGAGGTTTCCTTTTTAACGGTTGAATCCCAACTAATAAACTTCATTCCATTTTACGTATTTTTAGGAAAATTTTTGAACATGTATTTTAAAAAACTGGGGAAGCTTATTTGTTATTTAGAATAAAATGAGATAATACAAACATCATGAAATAGAGGAGGCCATACACCCTTATCTTCAATGTTTTTCCTACTTTAATTTGTGGGAGGATGCCATCTAGGCATCAGTCAAATTAATTCTGCAAATAGTTACTCAATCACTAGAGTAAGGCAAGGAATATACTAATCATTAGTTTCTGAAAGTTGGCTCAGAGCCCTTGAATAATAAGTAAAACTAAACAAGCTCTTTAAAGTTTTAAAAATGATTAACAACACTATTCAAGAGAAGACACTGATTCAGCAAACCTCAGTAACAACATTTTCCCTATCCCATCGGTACACTTGTGTCCCAACTAGTTTCTGTCTCTTCTTTAGATCTGTAATTGCTACATGAACACACTGTGCTTTCCTATGGGTCTTACTAACGTGGTATTTTCTTTTTTCTTTCACTTTGGGTTTAGTTTCCTCATCATTTGGTGTCATTAGAAAGGTAGGACCTTTGAAAACAGCAGAACCTAAGCTCACAAACCACAATGGGAAAAATTAATTCCAATATCTTTCATCCATTTGCATAACAGAAGCAAAAGCAGATCAACATAATCCCATGTTTTTTTACAGACATGTTATTCATCTGGCACTTTAGTGCATTAGAATTTATTACTTCAGCAGTCTTCAGCATTTAAAAAGCATTTTAAAAGTATTTTAACACCCACTGCAGACACTATTGGTGCCCTGCCCACATTACCTCATCTGTACCATTGCAGTGGACCTCAAACTACCAGAACCTGCCTTTCTTTGCTTCTGACTTTTTTCTGATACTGGAACCTATTTTCTCTGACTCTTTTGCCAGACTGGAAAAAACAAGGAATCCACGGACCCCAGGAACAGTCCTCAACCAAGGAACACTTCTTTCCTCAGATGGTATAGATCTAAAGAATGTAGCAAGAGTCCCCAGTGGGATAAAAGTTAGGTCAATGCACCTTTTCTGTCCACCATCACCAGCCCATGTCACCTCTCACTACCTTAGTGTTCTTTTCATGGCCTAACCAAATTGTTCGTGCTCAAAACTTTGTCTTATGGGCTACTTCTAGAGGACCCCAAACAGAGAAAAAAACAAATTATTTCTCAACCCTTTGAGGAAACGTCAGCCAACCCCAACAAGGTGACTCACCCTCATGTATATTTTCTAAGGGAGAAAGAAGTGAATAAATGCTTCTTCTGATAAAACTACAGTGATTAATGAAGAAATCAACAACTGCAACACTTCACCTTTCTGTGCTCTGTTCCATCACATTTTCATCATGTCTAGCTTCTCTAATCAGGACATCTTTGGACACAATCACAGAAAAAAATCCCAACGATCAAAATAGATGATAGCGACCAGAAATTCAGGCCATGGAGAGCCCACAGTTGTATTTATGATCAATTGTGTTCACTTACTGATCAGATTTGTTTCTGTGTTTACTAGTTTCCATTTTAGATGCCAGTTAGTTATTAAAAGATTATGTCCTTTCTCAACCATTGCTATGATGCTATTTTTGTTTATCTGACTATAAAGAACTAAAATTTACATGCAAATGAGTGCCAATTTAGCTTACTTTTTAGAATTTCAAGCAGTGAACTGTGATAAAAGTGTATTTGTGAAAAAAGTGTGTATATATTCTTTCTGAATCATGGCATCATGTTGCTGTTTTGGGGTAGTAAATGTTTTGTTATCTTTCCAAATATAGTTTTGCAGCTGATTTTAATAGACTTTACATAAAATATACCAGCTTCCAAAAATAGAAATGTGTGTATGTCAGAGCAGTGCTTCTATTGTTAGCCTCCAGGCTTTTCCATTACTTGTCATCTCCACATTACAGGCCATTGCAGAGTAAAATAGAGAGTATTTCTTTCCTGGCGAGTGTTGCTTTTCTTTTTATGGCCAGATTACAAGGCAGATTTAGGCAAATGAGAAGAAACAAAATGTTAAGTTATCAAGATAAACAACTTATAACGTATTTCCACTGCCTAAGCAAAACATAAGCAAGTTTTGAACTAAGAAAGTGTTATTTGGATGAAAAGAAAGTTATAAAGATGGCAAATCACTGAATTTCTAATTTGTTTCTTGCTGTCTAAGGTCCTGATTGGTCAAAGAGAGAAATCACACCATTTCTACAAATAAGTACTAAAAACTATTAAGACAGATGCTATCACACCGTTTGTGAACAATTAAAGGCAAAAGGGATACCATCATGACAGAAAAATAAGACAACCTGGGAACTTTAAAGACACTTAGGCACTCTGCTGTCCTTTATTTGTGTTTTTTATGCTCAGTAATATGAAGAAAGCAGAAGCATAGACTGGGACTACAACAAGAAAACAGATACATTATGTTAACATGGTGAAGAGACAAAGATTCCACTGTCACCAAGAAATTCACATTGCTCAACTTCAACTTTAGGGGGTTATTGGAAATTTAATATGTTATGGTTCATCAGAACTTGTCAGTTGGCCCCAAGCTGCAATAATCAACTTTTCAATGTCAGACTCATTTACACCTCGAAGAATTCTGAAATAGCCATTCTCTCCCCATGACTTTCCCCAGGAATTGGCAGCAATCTGAAGAAACAAAACAAAACAAAACAAAAAGAAAAGAAAAGAAAAAGAAAAAGTTGAGTAACAAACTTTGGTATTAAAAAAATGGGGAACTAATTTGTAACTTTTTTTTGGTGGGGGGGACGGAGTCTTGCTCTATCCCCAGGCTGTAGTACAGTGGTGCAATCTTGGCTCACTGCAACCTCCATCTCCCACATTCAAGTGATTCTCCTGCCACAGCCTCCCAAGTAGCTGGGACTACAGGCACGTGCCACCATGCCCAGCTAATTTTTTGTATTTTTAGTAGAGATGGGGTTTCACCATGTTGGCCAGGATGGTCTCAATCTCTTGACCTCGTGATCTGCATGCCTCGGCCTCCCAAAGTGCTGGGATTACAGGCGTGAGCCACCATGCCCAGCCTCATTTGTAACTTTAAATGCCTTTGATTTATTATAGACTATAATTATCAAAAACTTACATATTTTTAATTAATGGTTGTATTATGTATCAGGTATACTAATATACAGGTGTGTATGTCTGTTGGCAATAGCCAGAATTGGTGTGACTTTCTGAATTTCCCAGAGTGCAAAGGTAACATATGCATGAGTGTTTGAAATGGCCCATCAGAAGATGGCATGCAAGCTGCAGTTATAGAGTGTCTAACTATGTGAACAACAGCCTGTATTAAGGACTGGAACACCAAAGATAAATAATAAATTATCTTATGCTCAGGAAGTTTATAGTCAAAGGAAGGATGACCAACATAAGGCCAGTGCTAAGATGGAAATATGCACAGTAGAATTCCTGAGGTCAGAAAAAGGGCATCACACTTACTTGGATGGTTCAGGGAAGACATTGTTGAAGAAGTGTCACATGGGACACATATTAAAGCCTGAGAATAAATTCATCAGATAAAAAATGGAGAAAGAGATTCACATAAAAAGAAACAGTAAAAGCATAAACACCAAAGCGTGAAATAGCATGAAGTAGTGAAATGAAGCAATAAAATTGTTATAATTAGATCATGAGATGGAAGCAGAATGGTAGGCTATGAGGCTGGAAGGGGAGTTAAGAACATCCATAATGAGAAAATAATGGGAAAGATGATGACAAGCCATTGAGCTCATTCCAGCAGGAAAGAAGGTGGGCAAATTCATACTGTGATTACATTATCCTATATGAAAAGAAGTGGATGGATTTAACAGGGTAGAGGCAAGAAGCAGGGTGACTGGTTAGTAGACTTGTATAATAATTGGCTAAGAGAAAATAAAGTTGGATAAGGGAAAACAAAGTATTTGAGAAATCTTCAGAAAGTAAAATAAATAGGAATTAGATTTTATTTTTTAATTCTTCTTTTTAAAATGCAAAAATGGTTGGGCGGTTGGAGTAAGTCCAAAATGACTCCTGGGTTAAAAGCTTGAATGAATAAGTGTGTGATAGAGCAAAAACATCAATGGAGTATATGGAGATTATCATGAAGGCCAAAGGACACACAGACGGGAGTTAGGTCTACAACTAAATGCAGCAGAAAAACCCAATAAATTAGCTCTCACACTTGCTTCCCATTTACCCTCCACTGGGACTAAGACAGAAAATTTTCCTGGGTGTTATCTACACTGATATTCTCAAGGCATAAGGTGTTGAATTGAGCTTTCACTCTTTTCTACCATGTAAGAGAGGGGCAGACTGACTGAGCATCAGAAATTGTCATGATATTAATTTTAATAAATAGTCCACTTTCATTAGCATTTCTTTTTAAGATTTGGCTCTTTTCCTCCTTAATCAACCTGACACTTTAAAGGAGCTCTCTCAAAACTATGTCTAAAATTATAAATTCAATTTATCACTTCAAAGATGAAATGGACTTTGAATATCTGAGAAGGAAACAGCATCAATGTGTGTGAGAATTCTAGCAACGATGAAGTAAACTAACTGCCAATTTTCATATTTTCTAGTCAGTTCATATATCTATATGTACCAAATAAAAGTAGTCACCACATATCAAATGGTTACAAATAGTAATATTTGTAAATTCTTGCAAATATATGTAACACTGTACCTTTTCTCATTTGGATGTCTGAAGAATATTACCATTCAAAATTTCATAATTCGACTCTTGGTAAATATGGGAAAGGCATATAAAAATTGTATAAGCAGACGTGAATTTATGTGCTAATGAGAGCTAACCATAGATTCGCAAGAAAGGCCATACAATTATAAACAGTGGGCATTGTAAAAATGAGTGCTAATAAAATATACCTCAGGACATGTATCTTGTTTATTAATCTTATTCTTCCTACTCTCATTTATTCTATTTCAGCACTTATTTTGTTTGTTTCTTCCAAATGCCTACATTTTTTTGTATTTAATTATAAAGAAAATGATGGCAATGCAGGAGAGAATATTTCTAAAGACTTAACTTTTTATCTTTTATTAAGATAAAAAGATATATGATACAGTCATATGTATAAAGTATATTAATCTTAAGTATACAACTTAATACATTTATACTTGTGTTTATGAAATTTGTTTGTGAAATCTCCACCTAGATCCAGATATTAATCATTTATAGCACCCCAGAAGGTCTAACATCTTGCCTTCCCGTCAACATCCACCCTCCCCTCCCCATCAGGTTTTCCTATAATGGATCTTTACAACAATGGAATAATGCAAAATATACTGAGGGTGACTTCTTTAGCTTAAAATAATGTTTCTGGGATTCATCTATGTTTTGGCATATGTAAGCAATTAATTCATCTTATTACTGTGTATTTTCAATGTGTGACTAGACCACAGTTTACCCATTCTCCTGGTGATAAACATGATGAACATAAGTAGCTGCTCCATTTACATGCATCAGTAGTATAAGATTCTATTTACTCCAAATCTTTATCTATGCTGGGTATTATCAATCCTCTTAATTTTAGCCAGTCTAGTGTATATGAAGTGATATTTTATTGTGGTCTTAATTTGCATTTCCTTGATAACTAACAACATTGATCACCTTTTCACATGGCCATTTGGGCCATTTGGATTTCCCCCTTTTCTGACGTTTCTGTTTAAGAGTTTTATTTTATTGAGTTATCTTGGTCTTCCTATATATGTGTAAGAATGCCTATGCATTCTATTTGTGAGGACTTATCAGATATCTTTCCAGATAGATAGATAATTTTATTTTCATTCTGTGGCTTACTTTTTCTTATAATTCTATCTTTTCAATAGTTGTTTTTATTTTAATGTAGCCTGATAATTTATTTTTAAAAAGGTTATTTATTTTGTTCCTGATTTAAGAAAGCTTTCTCTAACAGATATCACAAACTTATTTGCCTATGTTTTCTTTGAGAAACTTTATTATTTTGCAATCACATTCAGGTCTATACTCCTTATCAAATTGTTTTTGTCTGTATTTAGTGAGGAAGGGATCTAGGTTAATTTTTTTCGTATGTATACAAATTTCTATGACCTATGCATTGGCAAACTATGGCTCCTGGACGAAATATGACTCACAGAGTCCCTTAAAAGAGGATATAGAAGTCAGAAATTTTGTTTTTCCTAATGGACTAGAAGATGTAAGCTACCGCGTTGAGAGAGGTTCTGTAAAAATCTGTGAGAGGGAGCCACATGGAAGGAATTTCAGGCATCCTCTAAGAGCTGATAATATCCTCAGGCAGCAAGAAAATGGGGACTTGGTCCTACAACCAGAAAAACAAAAGTCTACCAACAACCACATGAGCTTAGAAGAGGATTATGAGCTCCAGAAAGAAACACAACCCAAGTAACACTTATATGGAATCTTTGTGAGATCATGAGCAGAGAATCCAGCTGGGTTCGCTGGACTTCTGACCCAGAAAAACACTGGGGTAATAAATGTATGTTGTTTCAATCTGCTAAATCTGTGATAGTTTGTTACACAATAGAACACTAAGTGCTGAATTTTATTGATGCATTTTCTGCACCAATTAAGATATTCAGGCCAGGTGCGGTGGCTCATGCCTGTAATCTCAGCACTTTGGGAGACTGATCACCTAAGGTCAGGAGTTCAAGACCAGCCTGGCCAACATAGTGATCCCTGTCTCTACTAAAAATACAAAAATTAGCCAGGCGTGGTTGCAAGTATCTGTAATCCCAGCTACGCTGGAGGCTGAGGTAGGGAGAATTACTTGACACCAGGAGGTAGACGATACAGTGAGCCAAGATCATGCCATTATACTCCAGTCTGGGCAACAGAGTGAGACTCCATCAAAAACAAACAAACAAACAAAAAAGTTATTCATGTGTGTTTTTTTTTCTCCTTGACTCTTAAATATTGATGAACTATATTGACTGATTTTAATATTTGAAACCAACCTTGCATTCTTGACATAAGTGAAATTTATGGAGTATTATCGTTTTATATATTTCTTAATTGTAATATTTTGCTTGGAATTTTATGCTCATGAGAGATATTGACCTATAATTTTTCTTTTTTGTATTGTCAAGTTCTGGTATTGGTGTTAGTGCTTCATAAAATGAGTTTGGAACTATTTCTTATTTCCTATTCTCTGAAAAAATTTGATGGCGAATTTGTTTTATTTCTTCTCTAAATGTTTGGAAAAATTCACCAGTGAAGCCTTTTGAGCCTGAGTTCCTCTGTGAGAGTAATTTAAATAGACTCAATTTTTTTTTCAGATTGTTTCATAACTGTTTAGTCAATTTTCATTTTGTGTGGGTTTTTGATAAGTTTTGTTTTCCAATAAATTTACCCATTTCATCGATATTTTCAATTATATTGGTATAACTTTTTAATAATATCCTCTTCTTACCTACTTACTATCTATTGAATCGGCAGCAATGTTCTCTTTTTTCACTTCTGTGGTAATGTATCTCACCACCTTTTTCAGTCTTCCTAGATATTTAATCTTTGCAAAAAATCCACTCTTTGCTTTGTTGATTTTCATCTGTTACAATACACCTGCTTTCTTTTTCTTTCTTTTTGTTTTGTTCTTCTGTTTATTATTTCCTTCATTTTATCTTCGGTTTAAATATTTTAGCTTATGGAATTATTCTTTTCAACCTTTTAAAAAATATGTGCATCAATTTTAACCTTTCTTCTTTCTTAATGCATGCATTTTTTATTACATTCAGTACTGCTTTAGCTAAATTACAAAATTTTCATCATGGTATATTCTGTACAATTTCCATTTTTTTAATTTATTGAACATGCCTTATGGCCCAAAATATGGTCAATATTGGCAAATACTTCATGTACATTTAAAGAAAATTTTTTTATCAATATTTATGTGTAATATCCTATGAATTTCAATGACATAAAGCTGGCTGATAGTTTTTTTTTTCAATCTCTCATGCATTTTCTTTCTTTCTTTTTTTTTTTTTTTTGAGACGGAGTTTCGCTCTTGTTACCCAGGCTGGAGTGCAATGGCGCGATCTCGGCTTACCGCAACCTCCGCGTCCTGGGTTCAGGCAATTCTTCTGCCTCAGCCTCCTGAGTAGCTGGGATTACAGGCATGCGCCACCATGCCCAGCTGATTTTTTGTATTTTTAGTAGAGACGGGGTTTCACGCATTTTCTTATTTTTAGCTGCTATTTCTGTGAGATACTGAGATATGTTTAAATATTTATCTACTTTTTTTCTGTGACTTTTGGTGTATGTGTTTTGCAAGTGTGTTATTTCAGCTTCTGTTTGTCTAAAAAGTCTTAACTTTGTATTTATTTTGAAGAAAAATGTCATAGTGTATAAAATTCTATGTTGACATGTTATCTTCTACATCATCAATATTATTATTTTATTAAGCACTTTAACAATGTCATTTTGTAGACTTATAATTTCCTTTTTTATTGTTGTTGAAATGCCAGCTGTCAGTCAGTGCTGCTTTTAAAAAATAATAATAATAATGTGTCATTTTAAATAGGGTGGGTATTTTAAAATTTCTGTTTATTTTTTATCTTCAGCTGTTTGATCATAAAATGTTTAAGTATGATTTTCTTGCAATGTTTGCATTCATAAATTCAGGAACTCATATATATACGCGTGCACACACACACAGACACACACATAAATTCTCCATCTTTTCATCTAGATCTTTCTTAATTTTTTAAAATAATGGTTGTTTTAAAGCCCATACCTAAAGTATTATCTATTGCTTCTGTTGAGAGTATTTTTCCCTTTGTTGCTGGTCACATCTTTCTTCTTCACTTCTCTTATAATTTAATCCAAACAAATTCATAGCATGCCTGTTATAAACCTCATGCTCAAACCTGCCAAATGGTCCTAGGCCAAAAAATTTTCTCCAGATTCAGCACTCTCGTTTTTAAAAAACACAATTTTGGAAAAATTCTGTTATTTTCTACTTAGTATATTTATGGCTTGCTGCTATCTATTACATTTCACTCAACAGTGAAAGCCATCCAATATTTTTATTATAAAAATAGGTTTATGTCACAGGACTATTTGTAAATACTTTGAAACATCCATACATAATTGTGAAGAAATAAAATTTCCCTAGATTTCTCAGTGCTCTTGAATAAAGTTTTGGCTTTCCTGACCCACAAAACATTGCATATAATTAAAAGATAGGGAATGTTTCCTTTCACTTCTCCCAAAAATATTCTTTTGTAGCCACTCATCCAGTTAATGATGTGATCTGAAGGATAACAAAACTTCTCTTTTCTCCTCAAGAGGCTCAAAAAGAACAGAGACAAGGTCCTAAATTAAGCTGTAAGTTATCAGAACAATGGAGGCATTGTCTCCTTTGGTATTTACATGTCAAAAGAGATACAGCCCATCATCTGGAGATTTATCTGCTGCTTATCTGGCCCTTGGAAAGACATGCTTATATTTCTAAAGTTTTTAGTGAGAATACAGGATCTTCTTCATCTCATAATGGAATGAAAGTTTTTTTCCTTCCTTTGGGGAAGGAGAAATCTGCTTGTCTCTCTCCAGTAAACAAATGGAGAAATTGTTCTTTGTCCCTCATTTAGGAGATGTAAACAGCTAACTTGGCTCTTATCACATCGCTGCAAGACTAAGGTGTGGGGGACACATGCTGCTATGTTACTCCGCTTGTTGATCTAGTTAAGGACTCCTTACTTCTGACCCAGGTGCTATATCTCCTATATCTATACCTACATCTACATCATCTATATCAGTGAGATAGTATCTCAGACCCTTCACAATTCTTTACAAAATAGTCTAACAGTACTTAAAGGTTCCATCTTTTAATTAAACCACTAGTATATTTTATTAAAAATTATTTTAATTACTTGACTAATTATTCCTGAATGTGGAGGCTAAAGTTATTCATTTGTTCATTCCATGAGTTTTGTTTATATTCTCACTATGTACCAATCACAGTACTTGACCCTTGAGATACATTGGTAAATAAGTCTAATGTAATCCTGACTGATGAGAACACAGTTTAGTAGAGAAAAAAGCCTCCAATAATGTGTAAAATATTATAAATTTTAGTCTGATTCTTATATTCATACTGCTTACATTCAACAATTTATCGAAACAAATTCATAGCAGAAAGAAATCCTACACCTAGCCCCATGAAATAAAATTTTCTTTGAAGATATTTGATAAGTAGTAAGTTCCGAATTGGTAGTAAATACAACCAGTTAAAAAGGATAGTGTGCATGTATGTGTTAAATATATGAAAATGAGTGACTACCTAATCATACTTGGGGGGTGTGTGTGTGTGTACATGTACACTACCTAGAGGTAGGGATCTAAGGTGGGAATGATCAGGTTGAGGATGAAAGAATCATAAAATGTTTTCCTCTGCACATTCATTCATATTCACTCAACAAATACCCATCAAGTGCTATATGCCAAGAACTGTTGTGAGTTAAATACATTAGTAAAAGTACTTGGTTTTCTCTCTAAATATTACATTGGTATGAGATTAACTGTTCAAATTTATTTAATAAAAATCCTATACAGAAACACAATTGTTTGGTATTCATATAACGTATTCTAGTTTATAACGTATTTATTTTAACTGTTGGACATTAATGTTAATTGTTGGCTACTAATTGTTTTATTTTAATGAAAAAAATTAGATTTTTTAAAGCTCAGTTTAAATATAAAGGAGAACCCTTCTACTTAAAAGCATAAGGCTTCCACATATCAACAACACAAATATAAGGTATGGCCACATAATTGGGTGATTGAATTTTGTGAGTGCCTCATGAAGAAATACACCAAGCATTATTCTGGTAAGTACAAGTTCTAGCATCTAGCGTTTTGTAAGCTAAAATATGCCCTCTACTGTGTACATTCAAATTTAAATTCTATGGTAAGTATTACCACCTAGACTTTATTATATTTGTATAAAAAATACATAAGAACTTAGGACAATTGACCAGCTTGTAGCAAATCGAATATTTGAGGTAATATGTTTCAATCTTCTGCAAATTGTTTCTTACCTGTTATTTTGAGACTAGACATTGGTTCTTTCTGAGTAAAGACACATGTGTTTGTTATAATTGCCAAAATAACAGAAACTTTCTATTATTTTGTGACTAGACATTGGTTCTTTCTGAGTAAAGGCACATGTGTATGTTATAATTGGCAAAAAGGAAAAAAAAAAAGCCTTAACCTATAGGATACATACATGTAATATACCATATATATGAGATACTAACATAACAAAAGCATAAAGTTCATTGTCATATACATATATATGAATGAATTTTAATCATTACTTTAATATAAAAGATAATAGAACAAAAAGTTGATTCTCAACTTGGGAAAAAAGCTGATTTTTTTTTTTTTTTTTTTACAGTTTCAAATAGGAGTTGAGGAAAACTATAAATACAATATAAATATTTATAATCAGTTTTATGCTGGAGAAAAAGCCGATGTTATTAACAAATATTACACAACTGAGGATGTGACTAAATAATACCACGCAGGTAGAGGAACAGAAGATTCAAACATATTCACTTCACAACAGGGATTAAACTGGGAAGAGTTACATACCCAAAATTTTTCTTTCCGCCCTTGTGCTCCTCTCAGTGTGCCCCATCTACAATAAATAACAATAATAAAGATTGCTATAGTTGATATGTTTGGTTTGCTTCTTGAGAGAATGCAGATTATTCTCATTACTACATCTTTTGTGTTTTTTCTTTGTCCCATTCTGTTTCACAATGGAACTGTCACCATTGCCCTACAAAAATGTGCTCGTATAGTTTTCTTCTTTACCATAACATTATTTACATGTACAGAACAGACTCATCTATATATAAATGGCTTGAAATCAAGCTCACTTACCAAAGGAGAGAAAGACTAAGGCAACTTAGGGACAAAGGTTTTTAAAAGGACTTAAAAGTACTGAAACTCTACCTTAAATGGCATAAACTAAACATTTCCAAGACTACTGACATAAACCATAATGAAAACAGATAATTCTGTAGATGAGGGAGTTTATGAAAAAATATTTACGTATACATATTATTTTAAACAGTGGCTTTGTGCCTAAAGTAGAATTTTTGTAAACACATGTATGGATGGAGATAGAAGCTTATGTTCCCACTACTGGTCCATTTTGAATGTAGCACATAACAGCTTGTAAAAGACCTAAACCTATATGATTTCATTTTTTCTCATTATTAAATCCAGTGAGGTAGGTATTATTAACCTGTTCTATTTTTATATTTACTGAGATAATGGAGACTTGTCCAATATCATACATTGGTAAATGTTGAACCAGAACTCCAAGTCTCACATTCATCTTAATATATTATATTGCTTTTCTTTTACAGACATATAGTCCCCACTTGCAGTGTGTTTTCACTTTCATGTAATTTGGTGAATTATGAGACTACAATTAATTCTGCCCATGTATTACCCCATTAACCTAAACCTAATGTTTAAACTTCCAACAGCAGGGCTCCTTTAAGCTAAATTATGATCTGCCATTACAGAACAAACATTCCTAGGAGAGATACAAATTTCCAACATATCAGTTTGAAGAAGGCTATTTTTAATAGGGCACAGAATAGAGTGATGGCATCTCAGCACAGAGATAGTGCCTAAAGGTGACAAGCTTGTGGTAGGGCTCTTGGGACACTCAAAAATATATTTTTTTATATAGATTATATAGAGAGTTTATATATATAATCTATTTGGATCCTTTGGCATGAGAGTAAGGGAATAAAAAGTGATTCAGGGTTTGAGAAAACACTATAGAACAATTTTGCTTTCTCCTGTTCCTGAGAGACTAGGAGTGGTAATTGCACTGACTGCCATCTCATTTTGTTCTCTGCTACATACAAGGGTACCCTGCTCCCAATGTTCTGGGTAGTTAAATGTGAAAGTTGAAACTGCTTGAATTTCCAAAGACATTTTGCAGTTTTTTAATTGCATTTATGTTCTTGTAACTTTTCTTTAAATAGCCATCACCATTGAAAAGATTCACCAATCAATATAAGTGCCGCAAAATATTCAAAGTCCATTACCTTCTTCAAGTAGTAGATCACATCTGAAATCTTCAAGCACTCATTTCTACTTATTTATAAAAGCTGTCATAACAATTTCAGAAAGTCTTTACCCATCAAACTTCCTTTCGGCTGGTCCGGCTAACAGTTAACGTTAGCTATTTGTGCAAAATACAAAATCCAAGACTAAATCAGAAGAATCTAAGGGACCATTTAACTCTAATACAGCAGGGGAGGGACCCAGTATCTGAGATCCCTCAAGGTATGGTGAGAAGGTGGAGACAGTCCTGCTTAAAGCCACCATGGAGCCTCCTATAAAAGAATTCCCAATCAAGAAAGAAGTGTTCAGGCATGACAAACTAGAGTCAGTAATGAAGCCTTGAACAAAACAGACGAGTAGCAATTGAGTATAATTTGTTCTCTCTCCCTTGGGTCTGTCCAAGCTCAGCTACCACACTGGACTCAGCTGAGTTTGGAGCTGGGAAAGGGACGAGTCAAACTTCTTATTAAAACCTAAAAGAGCTATTTCATAAAAAGTTTGTATATTCTATAATACTTTAACAGTACTCAAAAAGAGGATAAAACCGAAGTGATAAAGATTTCCTGCGCTCTTTGTAAGATCTTTCAAACTTCTTGAGCTCCAGTGCATTGAGGATAGTGCATGGGAAGAAGTGGAAATAAAAAAGACATACCTGTACAAAGGAGAAGAGGCACTTTGGAATGTAGTGTATGCTTTTTATTATTTTAGTATTACTGAATAAATTAAAAGTGAAATAAACTCCCTTAGTCTGGAAACTTTTAAGAAATACAAACTATTACTTTCACTTTTGTTCGACTGCCAATATTTTTGATGTTTCTATATATTTTGCTACGATTTTCCAAACAATAATATCAATGATGTAAAAGACAATAATTCTTACAAATCTATCAGCTCTTTAGAGTTGCTGAAAGTTTATTTTCAATAAACATGTTTATTATATATAATTTTAAGATGCTCATTTTAAACACCTGTCATTCTAAACCCAGAGATAAGAGCAGCATTCAGATTGTTATATGCTTTCTTAAAATAGGCAGCCAAACCAATTATCCCAGTCATTGACTAGAGGTGAGAGAGGAAAAAGAAAGTAAGGCAACTGAGTCTAATACTTTCAGAGACTAAGATGCTGGTAAAAAAAAAATAATAAAATAACAAAAGGTATTAACCTTTATGCAAAATTCAAATGAAAAGAAAATATCACACAAGGAAAAGCATCACCACAGAAGCTACTATACAGTTAGTTCACCTATGTTACAGCCTCTGTGTCAAATGACAAGCAAAGTCTATTCATCACAGGATTTAACATTTGCACTGCAAACTTCAGCTGCCTCTTCTCTTCTCTATCTTCCCTAGACAGTTTCTAAGATGGTAATCAAATATTTCATAGAGTTTCAATGGGATGTCGTAGAAAAAAAAATAGATCTATGGGTTGTTTCCCCAATGATATTATAGCAAATTCCTGTGGTTAATACCTTCATTCAAACTAAAATAAAGATTAACTAGTGCAAAGCAAGAAGGCTACTCATTTTATTCATTTATTGGAAGGAGTTCCTGTCTTCCTGAGGGCATTTTTTTCCTAATATATGTATGTTCCTAAATGGCGGTCCTATTCCTTTGCTCACTATTACAGCAACAGGCTGGAAATTCTAGAAATATGTATGTATTTTCACAAATGTTCTCTTGTAAGTCAGTGGCTGTCACTGAAGACATCAGGACCTTCATTATATTTATATTTGTTCTAAATATAATTATGTATACTCTATTTCCCTTTATATATACCTTTTCATTTTAAGATTATTTACAAACATTTGTTTAGATAGACCAGAACCTTACTTTATTGAGGTTATTTCTTATTTTTTTATTTATTTTTGAGACAGAGACTAGCTCTGTCACCAGACTGGAGTGTAGTAGCAAGAACTCAGCTCATAGCAACCTCCACCTCCCAGATTCAAGCGATTCTCCTGCCTCAGCCTCCCAAGTAGCTGAAATTACGTGCACATGCCACTGAGCCCAGATAATTTTTGTATTTTTAGTAGAGACAGAGTTCCATCATGTTGGCCAGACTGGTCTTGAACTCCTGACCTCAAGTGATCCTTCTGCCTTGGCCTCCCAAAATGCTGGGATTACAGGTGTGAACCACTGCAGCTGGTCTACTGAGGTTATTTCTATACCCTTGTGAGTACAGTGGGTTCACAAGCTTGAGAGATCTTAATACAGGCTTGCTTGCTTTTTTTTTTTTGCCTCAAGGAAATCTACTTAAAATGGTTCTTTTTTCTACTTCATTAAATTAAATTATTTCAATTATTTGTTAAGACCCATTAATACCTTTTCCCCTCAAAATTTAGTAGTACCTGGAAATATGCTGGTTTTGAAAAAATCTGGGTAGCTGTTAGCCCATCTACCATATTCCCTAAGGATGCCGGAGAGCTGCCTGAGCCCTTCTGTCTCCCTACACTGAGACCTTGTTTCCATCTCTCACTCAATGCACATAATTATTTAAGCTGTTCCTTCAGGATTCATTTTATATGACCATTTTTCATGAGTTCTAGAAAACACTACTTTTTTATATAATATGAAAAGTCTTTATGGAAAGACCGTAAAGTTCCTGCAGAGTAAGGTATTAAAACCCATAAAAGACTGATTTAAGATCCTGTACTTCTAAGGTTATTAATATTTCCATGCACATTCCTTTTAAAAGGGATATTATTCTTTCTTAAAAAATTGTACTTTAAGTTCTGGAGTACATGTACAGATCTTGCAGGATTGTTGCATAGGTACATACAAGGCAAGGTGGTTTGCTGTCTCCATCTCCTCCATCACCTACAACAGACATTTCTCCCAGTGTTAGCCCTCCCCAACCTCCCCACACCCCCACTGTCCCTCCCCCAGTCCCCCACCCCCCAACAGACCCCAGTGTGTGATGTTCCCCTCCTTGTGCCCATGGGTTGTCATTGTTCAACACCCGCCTATGAGTGAGAACATGTGGTGTTTGGTTTTCTGTTCTTGTGTCAGTTTGCTGAGAATGATGGTTTCCAGATTCATCCATGTCCCTACAAAAGACACAAACTCATCGTTTTTTATGGCTGTATAGTGTTCTTTTTAGATAAATGTGCTAAATACTAAACTTCTCTAAACCTATTTTAAGTTATGTCTAGATAGTAAAATTATTGGAACCAAATAATTTGCATATGATTTTTAATGATCACTTTTTTTCTTTTCATTGGTTTGGTAGAGTTTGTCATTGAGGCCCATACACCCAGTGAAGTCAGATAAGATGTTGTAAATAAGAAAGGGCTGAAAATATAACTTCATTAAAGAAATATTTATATTCTCATAACTATAGCTTTTAAGGTAAGCACAGGATCTCTCCTGTATACTACACTTGTTAATTTCTACTTTTTTCAACAAATTATGGATTAGCCCAAAGAAGACACATCTTTTGCTTTCAAGAAGCTGTCAGTCTAATGGGAGTGATGTTGGGGAATGAAAAACAAGAATATAAATAAACAGAATTCTATAACTGTCACTTTGAAAAAGAAGGAAGTTTTGAAAATTTCTACAAGTTACCAGGTGAAAATATTAACTCTCTGCCAAAGGCAAAGATGACTTTAGACATTTCTTCTGGAAATGGGAGTGTAGAATTTTTGGCAAAATCAGCAGGTGCAAAGTCACAAGAACCATGAAAACCTCATCTCTGCCTATTCTAGGAGCAGCACTTGGACCATTGTGACTGAAGAACAGGGATGAGAGTGAGGGGGCATGAAGTTAGGCAGGTGTGGCTCAGGCCTCCAGAAGTACTCATGGTTACCACACGTGGCATTTACAGACTTGGTGATAAAGAGCCATTTGAATATGAAATGTGACATGATCCAGATTATCTTTTAGAAAGACAGCTCTGGTGTTACAGAAGGGTGTAGTCGCCAGCAGAGTAGGCTAGAAGCAAAAGATTAATGTTGTAGTTCAAGCAAGAAACAATGAAATTCTGGATAAGAATTTAAGACCCGTAAAGTCATGTTGTTTGTTCTTTTAACAGTTGTATCCTCAACATCTAGGGCAATGACTTTCACTAGTTGACCCTAGGTAGATGTGTGTTGAGCTGGTGAATTGAAGTACACTGGCAGAGGAAATGAATAAGAGGGAACCAATTTGACAACAACTTAGAAGGTACAAGTGATGGAATTTGTTGGCCAATTTATATGGAAAGAAAGGAATGAGAAATAGTCAAGGTTACCAACAGCATTTCAAAGTTGAATGAACAGGTACATCAAATGTGTACTACTTGAAGCGCACTTCGTATTATGCAGAGATGTGATTCCGATTATCCGGTTAGTTTATTATTCCCAAAGACTGGTTACACAATTGCTTCACCTTCTTTTGGGTTTTCTCTGCTGGTAGTGGTGCTACACATAAACCTTTAAATTAATGGCTTTTCTGTGTTTCTGACAAACAATAAGCCTAAGAACCAGGAAAAATTAATTGTCAAAAGAAATTCTGAAACAATCTTTCTCTACAGGAATTCTGTGATGAGAATAACTATGTCCTAACTCATACATTAAAGATTACATTTGCTTAGGGACTGGATTCCTTAAAGGCAGTTTCACAACCATCTAAGAATCTGGAGTTAGAGGGATAAGAAAAAATAACTTTTTTATTATGATGGTAGGTATATTACACTGTAGCAGAATCACCCAGGCAAAAAAGTTGCAATATTTTTGAAGATTTGCTGTTTCTGGGGTTGCTGCATGTACCCAACAGACTGATAACAGGGATTCAAATTCATGTTTTCTGGGCAGACAATAACTCTGTATTAGTGAATATAGATCCAGACAGATTAAAAAAAATGTTTTGAAAGAGTACACATGTAAAGACATTTTATGCAGTACACCCTCCTTGAACAGGAAATTTTGGAGAAAAACATGGAGCAAATATATCATATAACCTGATATGGAACTCCAACCCTTCTTATTAAGGAAATGAAAGTCAGATAGGCTACCAGGATAAAGAAACCACTAGATCGGCTCAAGTCAATAACAATGATATGACTGCACTGGGTATAGGATTTTGCTCTTAGAAGTAAGACTGCAGATAGAGTCTTAGCTCCCATTACACAAAAATTTGAAAGATAACTGTAGGAAGAATAAGGCAAAGATATGGAGGCTTTTATTTTCTTATAAATGTTCTACCTGAGACGCTTAGGAACTTCATTTTTAAGAAAAGCTAATTCCTAGTAAATGAAGTGGTATGGAATGTGAAAAAGTGCTAATTAATGCTAGATCAAACATGGATTAAAAATAGACTCCATGAGAAAGCA
Source organism: Cebus imitator (assembly GCF_001604975.1). Lineage (NCBI taxonomy): Eukaryota > Metazoa > Chordata > Mammalia > Primates > Cebidae > Cebus > Cebus imitator. The sequence continues at coordinate 2,957,992 of NW_016107463.1, read as the reverse complement.
AAATGAAATGTGAGCATTCTCCACCACCCCTTAATTTTCTACTTGAGAAAAATGTTAATCAAGCTAAGGTTCAATATATCTAAGATCAGGTATTTTTACTGATATGTTCTGCCAGGAAGCTACAAATTTTATCACAGATTAAGGAGCAGATGACAGTTCATAAAAGATAATTTTTGCATGAAAATATTAATATCACACATGATCCTGTGTACCTAATGTTAATTATTTAAACAACACCATACTGTGCCAACCATATTCCTTATATCCTGAAGTATCAGGAACCAAAAAGATTGCAAGTGTAGTATCACATGTAATTTGACCTATGAAAAGAAGTATGGAGAAAATTGATAAATGTGTGTGCCCAGCTCATGCTCTGGTCAGAATGACCTGCTGTCGAACCGAGAGAACTGTCCTTCTGTATTTACTATGCTGAGAGAATACGCATGAAAACATCTACAACCATGTGACATGTGCTGAGCAAACAGAGAGCAAAGACCAAAATCACATATCACTATCAGTGATAACTGACTAAGGTAATATCTTGTAAAGAGAAACTTTAAGGGAAAACTTTATCCCTTTGACGTTAGGAATACAAATGTCTTTTTACCTTCGCATGGAATCTTAGCACTGGAAGGAGACGCAAATTATAGCATACTCTAAGGGTTGGCCAGCTATGGTTGTAGGCAAAATCTAGCCTGGGATCCCTGTTTTTGTTAATTAATTTCACGAAATATCCATGTTCATTTTTTTGCATATTGTTCATGTCAGCTAATAATAGAGTTGAGTAACCAAGACCACATGGCTTACAACAAAGCCAATCTGACTCTAATTCAATGTATGTATTTCATAGATAAAGGGACTAAGACCCGAAAACATTCAATAACATTTCAAGATTATATGATTAAATGGCTAAATTGTCACTAGTGTCTTAGAAGCAGATAATGACAAAAGCAATAAAAATTAGAACTAGAAAAAGACAGAAAAGAGTAGAATCATGTCTAGCCCTGGTGAAGAGGAAAGGCATAATAGGCCTTTGATAATCTGTAGAAGATACCAGGGGAAATGAATGCATATCTGAGAAAGAAGATCATCACATAATGTAAGGAACTGGCTTTCATGCATTCACAGAGAAATCATGAAAGTTTTGGAAGAAAGAGGGATTGTAGACAGCCATAGGAAGATAAAACTAGTGATGGTGAACAAGATACATTAATAAATGGAAAAGTGTAGGGTTGGAAGTAGGGGAAACAGTTAGGTCATCAAAGCAATATTCTAGCCACGGTTACATTTATCACATCCAAGTCTCATTTGTAACAAGAAATGTAACGAACACAATTGTGACAATGATGGGGATGGAGAAGAGTAATATTTAATGCATTTATTTTAAGGATCAAAATAAATCAAAGTTGTCACTTAATACCACATTTTTCATTAATCATGTGAAAAATTTGTTTTTTCTGCAACCCTTTTCCTTTTCATTGTAGCACAGACTTCGGCTGACATTTTCTTTGGTCTTATTGAAGTAATCAGCAATATCCTAGATAGTTTTGTGTAGAGAAAACATTGCAAATTGCCATAGCAACATATGCCTTTTAACAAAACTCTTGGTTTATTCATTCATTAGAATTGTCATTCATACATACACACACACACACACACACACACACACACACACATACACGTTATATTCTTGGAGCATAGGATAAAATCTAATCCTAGATTCTGCAATGGTAACCTAATATCATGTGGGATATACAGATATGTAGTAATAACCCAGCAAGTGCTCTCTTTTTCATGGGATAATCAATCCATACTTCAGTTGACAGAGAGAAGTCAGAAGCCACCTTACTTCTTAGCCCTGATGTCCTCTCCCTCCACCAGCAAATCCCTGGAAATTCACAAACTTTCTAAATCGCTATGTGAATTCAATTATTTTTGAAAATATGAGAGCAACACCTATGACAGAGGTATTAGATCATAAAATAAAATCACCAAAAACTATTTATTAAGCTAACTTTGGAAGGTAGCACTGTGCCAGGGGCTAATAACATTTTATTTCACAGGCCTCCCAAAATCTGAAGTGTCTATGGACATTAAAACTAGTTGAGGCCAGGTGTTGTGGCTCACTCCTGTAATCCCAACACTTTGGGAGGTCAAGGTGGGCAGATCACCTGAGGTCAGGAGTTCGAGCCCAGCCTGGCCAACATGGTGAAACCATGACTCTACCAAAAATACAAAAATTAGCCTGGTGTGGCGGCAGTTGCCTGTAATCCCAGCTACTCAGGAGTCTGAGGCAAGAGAATTGCTTGAACCCAGGAGGCAGAGGTTGCAGTGAGCCAAGATCATACCATTGCACTCCAGTCTGGGCAACAAGAGCGAAATTCCATCTCAAAAACAACAACAACAACAGCAAAAAACAAAGCAAATTGAAAGCCATTCCATAAATCTACTAAAGCAAAATCTCAAACTTTGTATAAGCCATTGCTCCTAGATCTCTATAAATCTAAAGAACTGCCTGTAATCACCTTCCTTAATTGAATTGTTGGTTCATGCACCACATTTGTCCTTGATAAAAAAGTTTTGTTTTCTACCAGTGATTTAACACAATTCACTAGAAGTTAAGCATAAATGAACAAATTCCTACTGCTTACCTGGCTTTCTTAGTACAAATATAATCATATTATCTAGGATTATAAAAAATTTTATCACCTTTACCAAAGAAATCATTTATTCCTATCATTACATTTCTCTTCTTTTTACTATCTTTATTTATCTACCTGTATAATCAAAGTAAGGTAGATCAAAATAAAATAATTTTTAAAACAAGTGTAAAATTGTATCACATAGGTAAGTACTCAATATCATAATTAGAATCACTCTAAATTCTATTTTTTAAAATAATTCTGAAAATACATTCAGAGTAATAAAAAAAGTTGAAGAGAGCCTGAATACTAAAAATTAAAGAAAGCTTAAAGTGAGCATAAGAGGGCAGACACACTGTCTCATTTAATCCTCATAATAAGACAGAGGGAAACTTACTATCCCAGGGGAGCATATGAGAAAGCCATGATGTAGAGAGATCATACAGCCTGCCTGAGATCACCCAGCGAGGACAGAACTAGCATTTGAACCTAAGCTTGACTCCAGTACCCTCATTCTTTATGCTATAAAGCATTCCTTCACAATCAAGACCATTCCTACACTTGACCTCAAGCCAAAAAGATCTGTGTGTATGTGTGTGTGTGTGTGTCTTTGATACAAACACACAGGTTTTGTAAGTGACATTTTTTTGGAATGTCAAAATAGCTTTCTAAGAATTCTTTCAAAAACAACATTTCTACAATGCCTTTGCCTGAATAAAAAGAAAGCTTTTCTTTCTTACTGTTGTTTTTTGTTTTGTCTTGCTTTGTTTTATAATAGGCCAGTTCATAGCAATAGCACTTTACAGAGTGAAACAGACCTGGTCAGTGTTTGAGATGATGAATCAATGAAGGATCAGTGACAAACAAGACGAAACAAATGGAGCACAAACTGTCCTGTCAAGTTGATTCAGTACTGACAGACAAGACAACATGATTCAATCAGCACTGAAAACAGAAAAAAAATAAAGTCCATCTATCAGTTTCAACATCCCCAGGGTCCTCTGCACCTCTACTCTTCTGTCAGTGAGTTCAGCTGGAAAGATCTCAACAGTCCTGTGGGACCTCTCCGTGGCTCCTTGAGTGACTGATTGATAGCTACAACAAATCTGCGGGTCAGAATTTACTTTATTTATTGAGGCTCTCTATGTTATTCATCTATGTATCTCCAGCACTAACAGGATGCCTGATACACAATCATCAGTCAACAAAATTTGTTGAAAGTTTGAATTAAGAATAAACTTGAAGGTATAGAAATGAAATAATTTCTATTTCATATTATATATTTCATAATTTATATTTTATAATTTATAGTGGTTGCATTATTTTCACTTTCTAGTAAGGTTCAAATATTTTTGAAAGTCATTCAACATAGCAGTCAAAGGATTTCCTTAGCTTTTGTATAATCTTTTCATCACCTTTAGTACACACACAATATAGAAATGTATTAATGCCTAGTAAACTCACATAATAGAAATCATATTTGTCAGGACTTAAGGTGGGCATAAAGTAATATTATAATGTAATTTGTGCATACAAATATAATAGCAGACACAAACTCAAAGATTCAGCAGGAACCAATTGTAATTTACTTTTTCTTTTTCTTCAGACTTCAAAGGGTACTTTTTAGGCCTGGTTTTATTTGACATCTCAGCAATATTTCACACTACGGACCGTTCCTGCCTTCTTGGAACTCTCTCTCCCCTAGGTCTGTGTGACATCAAATCCTCCTTGTTTTCTCTCCCCTGTTTGGCCATTTCTCTTCAGTTTCCTGATAAATTTCAGTAATTTAAAAATTTCTGGAGATAATTATAAGGTAACTTTTCATTGAAAAAATTCACATTAAACTATCTGGCCCTAAAGCTATATGGGGTAATATTATTTTATTTCCTCAATGGTTTACCGTATAATCACTTACTTAATCTAATTTTCAACTCAGATTAAATTTATGCGTTTTCAGAAAATCAAATCATAAAGATTGGTGGGCTGGTTGTAAAAATATCATGATGGCAATAATTATGATGATGATATGAAAAATAGAAATAGTTGTTCCTAACTCTGTGTACAGCGCTTCAATTAATTAACATGGTTCTAAGTACTTTCCGTACATTAACTCAACACCATGCACCTAATCCTAATACAGCCAAAAATAGAAATGTACTTTAACAACAAGATTATAATATTTTAGCTCAAAAATCCTGGATTATATTTGGGTTCTTAAATTTATGTTTATTTATATAGTATACATATAGAAATGATCATATATATGCGTGTTCCTGCATTCTAAAAGTCCTGAAGAATTTAATAATCATGAAACAAGCTTTTGGTTTTCTTTTGAGTTGTTTTAATGTATGTTATAGTATCTTTCTTTCCAGATCGATAAACCAAATTTCTTTTTCTTTCTAAATTTCACTAATTTTCTCTATCACTGAATGTTATTTTTTTTTATAAGCCAAAGTGATTTTCTAAAAATTGTGTAAGAGTTACTGCTTATGGGAAGATAAGTAAGCTCATGATGATCAACAGTATTAAGTGACTTACTTTCAAATACCAGCCTTACAGCTCATGTTTCAAATTTGTCTTAGAAACATTATATATTGTGGCTGGGTGCAGTGGCTCACGCCTGTAATCCCAGCACTTTGAAAGGCCAAGGCAGGTAGAACACAAGGTCAGGAGATCAAGACCATCCTGGCCAAAGTGGTGAAACCCCATCTCTACTAAAATACAAAAACCCAGCCAGGTGTGGTGGTGCACACCTGTAGTCCCAGCTACTCAGGAGGCTGAGGCAGGGGAATCACCTGAACTTGAGAGGCAAAGGTTGCAGTAAGCCAAAATTGGGCCACTGCACTACAGACTGGCGACAGAGCAAAACTCCGTGAAAGAAAAGAAAAGAAATGAAAAGAAGTTCAATTCAAAAATGTCAAATATCTACTTTATTACTTCTGTAATCAGAAAATAGTAAACATTATTTAAAAATATATCTGAATGTATTTCATATATCATATATATCTACATGTAGGCTTCGAATATGTAATAAAAAATGTACAAGCCTTCAAAATTTCAATTTAAGAATCCTTGAAAAATAGCATTTCTCTAAAGAAAACAAAATGCAGGGTACTTAATCATAGTTTTTAAGAGTAAAAAAAACAGTTGTCTTCTTATAAATTTAAAAAAACCATATTCAATTTTAGTTGTTCTGAGGTTTTTGCTTTGTTTTTTAATCTCACTGGGAAAAATAAACAAGAAAATACGTAAATATTGAGAAAAATAAGAGCAGTGAAGCAATGCGTACAATATCTGGTAGTAAAACAAAATAGAAGAAGTTGAATTATAATAGTGAGTATTTTGAACAAGACACCCCAGAATCAAACCCTAATAATTTTATATAAGAATTATTAAATGATAAAATACATTTAAAAAGTGAGGAAAAGGTACATTATTAATTATGTAGTATTTAAGCTTTTTGTTTTAGAGTTTGAAGAAAAAACTTAGGTCTTTATCACTTACTATATGCCCAAATATTTTTCAGGCATACTTTTGACGTAATTACTTTAATAATTTAATAACGTATAATAATCATTAATACACTAATTTATAATAATTTAATAACTATTAGTTAATATTTTGTTTGATTACTAATAATTTAATAATTACTTTAATACAATATGTAAATATATTTATGCATTATATATAATACATTATATTATATATAATATGTATAATGTATATGTGACTTGCAATATGTATAATTTTTAAACAATAAAATTTACAATATTATACAGGTTAAAATCATCAGAAATAAAATTACAAAAACCAACAATAATGGGGTTTAGTCAGTATTATAAGGGAATATTTCCTCTCTATAGACTCAATGTTTGTGTCCCCTCAAAATTCATGTGTTGAAGTCTTAACTCCCAATGTAATGGTATTAGGAGATGGGGTCTTTGGGAGGTGATTAAGTGATGAAGGTGGAATCCTCATGAATAGGATTAGCCCCTGTAAAGGACATCACAGAGACCTCCCGTGCTCCTTTTGCCATGTGAGGACACAGCAAGAAGACAGTCATCTATGAACAAAAAAGCAGGCCCTCCATCAAACACCAAATATGCTGGGACCACAATCTTAGACTTTCCATCCTCCAACACTGTGAGAAATAAATGTGCAGGTCACCCAGTCTATGGTATTTTTGTTACAGCAGTCTGAAGGAACTAAGACAGCTTCCAATGCATAATGAGCTCATACACAACAAGTTTTAAAAACCAGTACTCTACTAGAAAAATGAACAAAGAACAACAATAAAGAGTTCACAGTAGAGGATGCTCAAATGAATAATTAACATGTTCACCTTTAAATCTAGGGCCATTTTCTACTCTAGTTTTCACTTGTACCATCTCTATAGCACCTGCACATGTTCAGGTAGAGTTCATCTTCTCTTTGCTTTGATACACTTTTAGGCCATTCGTTTCTAAACCAATGAATTCACAATATTACATGTGTCTCTATAGCTGTCTCCACTATTAGACTATATGCACTTCAAGGTCAGGCAAATTTATTTATGTATTTCCCGGAGGTCATCTCTGCCAAAGTGCATCAAGAAAACATTCCTTTTACTTTTTAATGTTATTCAGCTTCTACTATGTACCTTGTAGTTTACTGAATCCTCTTTCTTTTCTTTGGCAACAGTTTCTGAACTCAGATTTATCTCAAAGTAGACTCACTGAGAACTAGGATGCTGAACTGAACTGCTTGCAAGTGTGAAAGACATATTGGTCTCTTTTCGGGAACATCATTTCACAGGATACAAGGAAAAGAGATGGCACATGAACACTTCTTAGAACTTACACTGTAAACCAAACAATGTTGCTACAAACGCATGTAAGTTAACATAGAAACAATGGAAGAATCTGAAGAAAACTCAGAGACAGTGAACAAAGCCAGGATAGGCTCCAAGATCAATAAACAGTCATCATTAAGTAGAAGAATGTCCCTGACTTGGCTACCTCTTAGTATCATTTTTCACTGGATTCCTCCTTGCTTCACACTCTACCCATTAGTTCTTTCAGATTCCTTTAACATGTCATATTCTATTTCACTGTGAGATTAGGCATTTCCTGCTCATATTTCTTGGAGCAGGCTTTTGTTTTCATATATCCTTAATACTTTCTACTTGTCCTGCTAGATTCATAGTAGGTGCCACTTTTTCCTGGCAACCTTCCCTAGTCCCCAGATTTGGAATTATGTGACTTCCTAGATAATGCACGTCTTCATTACTCAATATATATTCCTATCCTATCTCCATCTATGCACTTAAGATATTGGACGTTGGCATTTGTTTCTCCTCTTTCCTCTCTCTCTCTCCTCTCTTTCTCTTTCTTCTCTCTCTCTCTCTCTCATGACATTGAGGACAGAGGCACCATCTTATTGATGTTTGTATTCTTAATGCCTACCATGGCACTTGACACATATTACGTGTTTTTAAAGAGTTTCTTGTTGAAAAATTAAGCAAACGTTCTTAATCTATATGTTAAACATGTAGTTCAATGCAAGTAAGAATAGAATTTAGGTATGAAAACCCCTGCATTTGTTTAATTCTAAAGAATTTTTAAGTAAAAGAGGGAATATAGAAATTGCTTGAGCAAACCTAGGAGGCGACCAGACTTTGAGGAATCTTGACATGGAATCTTTCTTGTCTACACACACACACACACACACACACACACACACGTGTATATATAGTATTCATAGACCATTAATTTTGAAGTCAGATAACCTAAAGAGTTTTCTTAACATTCTGAATCTCTTATTTCTGGAAAAATGCAATAATTCCCATCTCATAAGGATTTTAAAAGTATGAGGTTTGTATCTCATGACAGTTCTACTACAATTGTTTAGTGACAGTTCCACTACAGTGATTATGGATATCCTTGGTATCAAAAGCAAGTATTAATTTATTCATATTTTTGAGACAAGGTCTCTATGTTGTCCAGGCTGTTCTTGAACTCCTAGGCTCGAATAAGACTTTTGCCTCAGCTTCCTAAGTAGCTGATAGTACAGATACTCCATTGTACCTGGCTATTCAAGCTTGTAAAGCAGAGATTCTCTAAATTTATCAATGAAGACTCTCTAAAAAGAGAATATACAATCTCAGAAACCCTGAGAGACACAGACTAAGGTAGCTCTCTAGAAACTCAAAATTTGAATCTCTAATAGTTTTTTCCTTTAAAATTTATGCAAATTTGGAATTCTACTCCAAAATATAATACTATTAAAATGTTCCTGTCAAGTCTTTCCATTTTCCAGTCACCTTTGCATTTGAGTGGAGCCATTGAATAAGTTCTAGCCAAAGAAGTATGAATGGAGTTATGGACTGTTTCTGAGGTAAGGCTTTAAGAAGTGCATTTAAGGCCAGGTGCAATGGCTCACGCCTGTAATCCCAGCACTTTGGGAGGCCAAGGCGAGCGCATCACCTGAGATCGGGAGTTTGAGACCAGTCTGACCAACATGGAGAAACCCTGTCTCTATTAAAAATTCAAAATTAGCTGTGCGTGGTTGCACATGCCTGTGATCCCAGCTACTTGGGAGGTTGAGACGGGAGAATCACTTGAACCTGGGAGGCAGAGGTTGTGGTGAGCCAAGATCACACCATTGCACTCCACACTCCAGCCTGGGCAAAAAGAGCGAAACTCCATCTCCGAAAAAAGAAAGAAGAAGTACATATGAGAATGCTTTCCTCATGCTCATCTTTATTGTCCCTAGGCTGGATGAGATCACAACATGTGACCATCACAGATGACAGATCAACAAAATAGAAAGAGCTGAAGCCCTGAAACCATATAAATGAGTCAGGCAACAACTAAAATCACCCATCTTAAACTGTTATATGAACAAGAAATAAACTTCTATAAATACATTTGAATTATTAAATATTTTGAGTCTATTTGTTGTAGTGGCTACTGTTATTCAAACCAGTGCACCCCACCAAAAAAGAAAAGTGCAAGGAAGAGGGAAGTCTTTTGCAATTGAAAGACATTCTAACATCCAAATTAAATATTTTTGCAAAGTCTATACTAATTACCTCACATTTATTTGCATTTGCCAAATAAGCATAGTAGAAATGTTCATTCAACTGTCTTAGACTTCCCTATCCATTAAGAACTTCTAATTAAAACATCTGCTCAGAATTGATCAATTTGCCAGTGGTTAAATGTAACATAGCATGAAAATTCAGACTTAGCATTTAGTTGTTATTCAAAAATACAGAGGAAAAAGAAAAGATAAATGGAGAAAAATAATTGGTGGCCCCAATAAAACTATGTCAAATAATTTGTAAATACCCTAAATAATAATTTTATGATCTTGGATTTTTAAAAATTTATTTGTATGAAAAATGTGGTAAAAAATACATTAAAATTCCATCCTGAAGCATTATTTTTATGCTCTCTTAAAGGACAAATATCTTTAACCAAAGCTAGACAGACAGATGTGAGGTAGGTAGGTAGGTAGACAGACAGATAGATATAGAGATATCAATGGTTTATGACTACAAAAGTATGGCAACATAATGAGACGCCTAATATGGAAAATCATGGCTTTTAATTACTTTATAACACTATATCCTTAACCTGTAAAATGTTATTTCTTTATTATTACATAACTACTTTTTATTTTCTCATAATGACTTTTAAAAGTCTAAAAACTAAAAAAGAAACTAAAGAATCCCAAAATCATTGAGATCAGAATTATCATGACAAAGTATTATGTGAACAAGAAATAATATATTTGAATTAAATACTTTGAGTCTATTTTGACTAAATGATTTTTCTATCTCCTCCAAATTCCTCAGTTCTCTTCTTTTATCAGTCTTATGTCATTTATCAGTCTTTCTGTCATTTTGGTAACAAATCAAACCTTGTGTTCAGAGAGCACACACAAGAGGACAGAATGATAACATTACCAAGGCGGAATAATTCCTTTGGGTTCCCTGGTCATCTTCCCCTCCTAAACACCTATTTGACCACCACAAACCCTATTTTCTTCACATTTCTAACAATACATTCCCCTCCTCCAACCACATCTTCTTTCTATAGATAAGCTAATCTTCTAGTTCCTGGAGATAAAAGAGGCAATCCAACAGAAATTTTTCTAAACTTACCACTACTCTAAATGCCAAAACATTTTCAACTAACCTCATTTTCTCTCCTGATGCAAGAGTTACCACTGGTCCCCTCTCTAAGACCAATCTCTGTGTATGTCCTTCGAATCCCAACACTTCCAGGCTTCCAGCTTTCTAAGAAACCCTACACTAGCAACTCTCTTCTACTTTTTTCTTTTTAAACCTCACTGGTCTCTTCTATTCTATCTCTGTAAACTCACCCTTTTCTAGTCAGTAAATAAATACGGAATCCTATGGCTTTGTCTTGTCTCTCTTTCTTTGTTTTCTGTATACCCCATCCATGCTCAACTTTTCTCTCTCCTTTGTGATCAATAAATTTGCCTCTTTTCTGATATCCATTGGCACTTTTATGTCTCAAAAACGTCTCAAAATTATGAGGTCCCACATTAGACTTTTTCTCTATCTCATTGTATGTCACTGTTACCCAACAAGTCATAATTCTAAAAGTGGATCACTCTTGACTTCTCCTTCACCATGGGAAGCTCCAATACAAACTCATATCATGTCTTGTAGCTTTTCTCCTTAAATATATCTTAACTACTCATATCTCCTAACTCTTCTACCATCTTACCAAGTCCAAACTATTATCTTTTACTTGTAATACTGAAATTTGCCTCGATATCACACTCTTTATACTCAGAGCAATCTTTAAATAATGCAAACAAAGATTATGCCACTTTTCTACTTAAAAAAAACTTCAATTACTTTCCTTTTTTTTATCTTTAACCAAATACTTAACATCCTTGACAAAAATCTGTGATATGGCCTACAAGTTCTGCCTTTTGTGATACAGCAATTGCAATCTTCTTTGTGTTCCCACAGTGTTGTGTAATCTTCTAACCATAGGGATTTCACACAAATTGCTCCCTTTGTATGTTTCTATACAATCCATAAATCTTAGCTCAGATTTTACTTCCTCAGTGACATTTCTCATATCTTCAAAATTCGGCCAAATCTATCTTACGTCCTCTTACCACCTTCTACCATGCCTTTATAAAATAAAATTGCAGAAATTCAGTCACAACTTCAGGCTCTACTTCCAATTGTAGTTCTTTTTCTATTTCCATCACATCTGTGTTTCTTTCTCCGCTGAAATCTTGAAATTCACAATAATCCCTGAGGATTGGAATCAACTTCTTCCAAACCCCTGGGAATGTTGATATGTTGAACTTCTATCAATCACAAGTGTTCTCAATGACATCTAGGACACAGAACACTTTCCAGAAGTTTTCAATTGACTTTACCACACTCACAGCCTATGGAACTGTGAGTCAGTTAAATCTCTTTTCTTTATAAATTACCCAATCTCAGGTAGTTCTTTATAGAAGTGTAAGAATGGACTAATATATCTTCCTTTCACTTGAACACTTAGAGGCCTTTATAGGAGTATTAATTATCTAAATTTCAATATCCATCAGAGAAATAATTATCTATGGCAGGTATAGCCTTTTGAAATGCATTCTTTTAGTAGTAAGACTTGAAAGTAGAAATTACTTCTTCATCCATGGGCTATAGAATTGGTATCATGTTAGCACACATGAAGACATTAATCTCCTTGTACATCTCCACCACAGATCTTAGATGATTAGGTACATTTTCAATGACAAGTAATATTTTCAAAGGAATTTCTTTTTTTTGAATAGCAGATCTCAACAGTGGGTTACAATATTCAATGAACCATGTCATAAACAGATTTGCTGTCATTCAGGCTTTGTTGTGCCACTTCTATAATGCACACAGAGTTGATTTAGCATAACTCTTAAGGGCCCTAGGATTTTTGGAATGGTAAATAAGCATTGGCTTCAACTTCAAGTCATCAGCTGCCTTAGACCCTAAAAAGAGAGTCAGCCTGTCCTTTGAAGCTTTGATGCCAGGCATTGATATCTCATCTCTAGCTATAAAAGTCCTGCATGTCATCTTCTTCAGATAGAAAACTGTTCCACCCACAATGAAAATCTGTTATTTAGTGTAGCCATCTTCATCAAGTATCTTAGTTAGATCTTCTGGATAACTTGCTGCAGTTTCTCCATCAATACTTGTTACTTCACTTTGTACTTTTATATTATGAAGATGACTGCCTTCCTTAAGCCTCATGAACCAATCTCTGCTAACTTTAAACCTTTCTTCAGCAGCTTTTGCTTTTCTCAGCCTTCATGGAATTAAAGAGAGTTAGAACCTTGCTGTAAATTAGGCTTTGGCCGAAGGGAATGTTGTGGCTTGTTTGATCTTCTGTCAAGTCCACTAAAGCTTTCTCCATTTCAGCAATAAGGCTGCTTTTGTTTTTAATATTTGTATGTTTGCTGGATTAGCACCTTTAATTTCCTTCAAGGTTTTTTCTTTGTATTCACAACTTGGTCAACTTTTTAGTACAAGAGGCCTAATTTTTTGGTCAATCTCCAGCAACATGTCTCCTTCCCTAAGCTTAATCATTTCTAGCTTTTGATTTAAAGTATGACTCTTCCGATATGGTTTGGCTCTGTCTCCCCTCCTAAATCTCATGTTGAATTATAATCCCCAGTATTGAGGAGGGACCTGGTGGGAGGTGATTGGATCATGGGAGTAGATCTCCATCTTTTTGTTCTCGTAATAGTGATAGAGAGTTCTTATGACATCTAGCACTTTCCCCTTCTCTCTCTCTCTCTCTCTCCTGTCACCATGTAAACACATGCTTGCTTCTCCTTTGCCCTTTGGCCATAATTGTGAGTTTCCTGAAACCTTGCCAGTCATACCTCCTGTACAGCCTATAGAACTGTGAGTCAATTAAATCTCTTTTCTTTATAAATTACCCAGTCTCAGGTAGTTCTTTATAGCAGTATAGGAACAGACTAATACATGTTCCTTTCACTTGAACACTTAGAGGCCTTTATAGGAGTATTAATTACCCCAATTTTAATATTGTTGTGTCTAAGGGAATAGACAGGATTGAGGAAAAGACAGAGATGGGATAATGCCCCATCAGTAAAAGAGTTAGGACATAACACAATATTGAACAATTAAGTTTGCCATCTTATATGTGTATGGTTTGTGGCACCACAAAACAATTACTATAGTAACACCAAAGATCACCAATCACAGGTCACCATAATACATGAAATAATGAAAAAGTTTGAAATATTATGAAAAGTACAAAAATGTAACTCAGAGACTCAAGCAAGCACATGTTGTTGGAAAAAAAAAAATTCTATCCTTACACTTTCTCCATGTAGGGGTGCCACAAACTTTCAATTTGTAAAAAAACCACAGCATTATGACTAAGCAGGGTAAAATAAAAATAAGGCAAAGAGTAGTAGTAAGGGATTTATTATATCTAAGTCTCACCAAACTATCAGAGCAGAGCTATGCACTAAGGGAAGAACTCCCAGGACAACAGAAAAGGTTGATTTGATGAGCACGGGTTCAACATTTACAAACGTGAATCAAAGGGTTGTCACAAACTTTCAATTTGTTAAAAAAACAACAAAACAAATAAACATACAGCAAGAAACCAAAACACAATAAAACAAAGTATCACTGTATATCTGCAGTAAAATTGTGCTCCATAAACAGGAATGACAAGATGAAAAAAAAATTCAGTGTTTATACTAATTCTTCCCTGTGATTTTCTAAAAATTTTACTTTTTAATTTATTCATTTCAGTTATTGCACTAATTTCTAAGATTCATAAGCAAAATTAAATGGCATTAATGCATTACAACCAAGCAGGGTGAAACAAAAAGGAAGGCAAAGAGTAGTAGTAAAGGATTTACCATAAGTCTCACCAAACTATCTAGTTATAAACTAAGGGCAGAACTCCCAGGACAACAGAAAAGGCTGATTTGATGAGCATGGGTTCAACATTTACAAGCTCGAATCAAAGCTGAGGAGTGTCTCAGCTCTCTCCTCTAATTTCTCCCTAATTTATTTTTTTGGACAAGTAACTTCTCTATGTAAAGATAAGTAACAGCAAAGGAAAACTAGTGCAGAACATACAGAAAAAACTCATTCATTCATTGAATAGAGAAAACATTAGCGCATTATGGATCAGCAGATCAGTACGTATTTGGTGGTTTGGCTACATCGGTAAATAATACAGACACCTGCTTTCTTGGAACTTCATTCTAGTAAAGATGACAGATAATACACAATCAACATAAAAAGCCAATTAAATTATACATCATGTTAAAAGGTGATAATTGTATAGAATTTTTAAAAATAAAGCCGGTAGGGGGATCAAGATTGCTGGAGCAGGGGTCAAGTCACAAATGAAATAGGGCAGCCAGGGAGGACATACTGAGAAGGTGAGACCTGAGCAGAGACTAGATGGAGACACAGACACTAAGGAACTGGATATACAGTAGAAGAGCATTTTAGGCAGAGAAAAAGCCCTGGGGTGCATGTTGCTGAAACATTTAAAAATCACTAGAGCAGGAAATTAAGGTACAGATGGGTAGGAGTTGAGATCAGAAAGTTGATGGGAGAGAAAGTAGGCTAGAAGGAGGGTCCTCAGAACATGTTGGCCCTTGTAAGCCATTGTGAGAAATTTGGCCTTTAATCTGATGGAATTGGGACTATATTGCAGAGTTCTGAGCAAAGAATGACAAGATCTAAAATTTCTAAGGGAAAACACTGTTTTCTATGTTGAGACTAGTCTGCTGAGGAGAAGAGATCAATGCAGGAAAATCTGTTAGAGCTACTTCAGTAATCCAAGTGCAAAATAGTAGGTAATGGTGGCTCAGGCCAGGGTGATGGTAGTTCAGATAGTGAACAGTGGTTGGGTTCTGGATGTAAGGTGAAAGGGCCAAGAGAGGCTGTGACATATTGAAAGTAAATTGTGAAGTTCTAGCAAAGAATATGGAAAAACAGAGCTGTCATTAATTAAGATAGAAAAGACTGACGTTGTTTAGCAAGAACAAAGAGAAAAGAGAGAAGATCAGGGGTTCGGCTTTGGAAGTACCGAATTTGAAGCATTTACCTCCCTAATAATGTATCCAGGTGAAGATGTCAAATAGGCCATGGAACGTATGAGTCTGGAGTTCAGCAGAGATGTGGGCTGAGATATCAATTCAGTTGATGTCAGCTTTTAGATGATATTTAAAGCCGGGATGACTCAGAATGATGAGCTCACCAGAGAATGAGTGAGACTAGAAGCATGAGAAGTACCAAGACCTGAGACTGGGGCATTTCAAAGTTAAGAAGTGTAAAAGTACAGGGGAAAAATACAGCAAAGTACACTGCAAAGTTTTGGCCAATAAGAAAAAAAAAATTAGATGAAGAGGATGAGGAAACTCTGGGATCTGACCAATGAATTTGAAACATGGGGGCCTTAGATAACCTTGAAATAAATATATTTGTGAAGAGAAAGGGGGTAATGAAAACATAATTGGTACAGTTTAAGAAAGATTGGAAAGAGAATTAAAAGTGATTTCAGGCAAATCTTGCAAGGATTTTGCTATAAAGAGTGAACATAAATGGGATGTGGAAGAAGGAGAGTCCAAAGAAAGTGTTGAGTATTTTTTTTAATCTGAGAGATAACAGCACTATTTGTATGGTGGCAGAAATAAAATTGATGACAGAGAAGAAAAAGGAGAAATTGCTTCTTCATGTCCTTGAATAGCTAAGAGGCCTAGAGACTACAATAAATGAAGAGAGATTTAGACAAGAACATCTCCTTTGTTGAAGAATTACAATTATCTCATTGCATTAAATTTCATTAAATTTTATTAATTCAAGTAAAGTTAGCCTCAATAGCAATATTTTTAAATGCTATATCTTGTATTGTCTATTTTTGTTTGTCTCTCTAACTTTTCACTAATAGAGAGAAAAGTAAGACTTATCTGATATGGTTTTTTTTTTAAAAAATATGATTAAAATAATCCTTGAGCATTAATATGACCTAATTTGGGATTTTTTTTTTTTTGAGACAGAGTCTCACTCTGTTGCCCAGACAGGTGTGTAGATCTAAGCTCACTGCAACCTCTGCCTCCAAGGTTCAAGCAATTCTCGTGCCTTCACCTCCAGAGTAGCTAGGATTACAGGCATCTGCCACCACCATGCTCAGCTAATTTTTGTATATTTTTTGTTGAAAATGTTAACTTTAGCATTTAATTTTTTTAAATTATATATTAGCTTCTGGGGTACATGTTCAGATCATGCAGATTCTTGCATAGGTACATACATGGCAATGTGGTTTGCTGCCTCCATCCCCCCATCACCTATATCCGGCATTTCTCCAGGTTATCCCTCCCCAATCTCCCCACCCCCCACTGTCCCTCCACTAGCCCCCACAACAGACCCTAGTGTGTAATGCTCCCATCCCTGTGTCCATGTGTTCTCATTGTTCAACACCCACCCATGAGTGAAAACATGCCGTGTTTGATTTTTTGTTCCTGTGTCAGTCTGCAGAGAATGATGGTTTCCAGATTCATCCATGTCCCTATAAAGGTCATGAACTCATCCTTTTTTATGGCTGCATAGTATTCCATGGTATATATGTGCTGCGTTTTCCTTGTCCAGTCTATCATCGATGGGCATTTGGGTTGCTTCCAGGTCTTTGCTATTGTAAACAGTGCCACAATGAACATACGTGTGCCTGTGTCTTCGTAACAAAACAATTCATAATCCTCTGGGTATATACCCAGTAATGGGATTGCTGGGTCAAATGGAATTTGTATATTGTATATTTCTAGGTCCTTGAGGAATTTCCACACTGTCTTCCACACTCCCACTAACAATATAAAAGTGTTCCTTTTTCTCCACATCATCTTCAGCATCTGTTGTCTCCAGATTTTTTAATGATTGCCATTCTAACTCGAGTGAGATGATATCTCAATGTGGCTTTGATTTGGATTTCTCTAATGACTAGTGATGATGAGCATTTTTTCATATATTTGTTGGCCTCATATATGTCTTTCTTTGAAGTGTCTGTTCATATCCTTCACCCACTTTTGGATGGGTTTGTTTTTTTCTTGTAATTCTGTTTTAGTTCTTAGTAGATTCTGGATATTAGCCCTTTGTCAGATGGGTAGATTGCAAAAATTTTTTGCCCATTCTGTTGGCTGCTGGTTCACTCTAATGATTGTTTCTTTTGCTGTACAGAAGCTCTGAGGTTTAATTAGGTGCCATTTGTATATTTTGTTTTTGTTGCCAATGCTTTCGGTGTTTTAGTCATGAAGTTCTTGCCTGTGCCTATGTCCTGAATGGTTTTGCCTAGGTTCTCTTCTAGGGTTTTTATGATGTTAGGTCTTATGTTTAAGTCTTTAATCCATCTGGAGTTAATTTTAGGGTAAGGTGCCAGGAAGGGGTCCGGTTTCTGCTTCCTGCACATGGCTAGCCAGTTTTCCAAACATCATTTATTAAACAGGGAATCCTTTCCCCATTGCTTGTTTTTGTCATGTTTGTCAAAGATCAGATGGTTATAGATGCATGGTGTTGCCTCTGAGGCCTCTGTTCTGTTCCACTGGTCTATATCTCTGTTTTGGTACCAATACCAGGCTGTTTTGATTACTGTAGCCTTGTAGTATAGTTTGAAATCAGGTAGCGTGATGCCTCTGGCTTTGTTCTCTTTGCTTAGGGTTGCCTTGGCTATGTGGGCTCTCTTTTGGTTCCATATGAAGTTTAAGGTGTTTTTTTCCAGTTCCATGAGGAGGGTCATTGGTAGCTTGATGGGGATAGTGTTGAATCCATAAATTGCTTTGGGCAGTATGGACATTTTCACAATATTGATTATTCCTAACCACCAGCATGGAATGTTTTTCCATCTGTTTGTGTCCTCTCTTATTCCCTTCAGCAGTGGTTTGTAGTTCTCCTTGAAGAGGTCCTTTACATCCTTTATTAGTTGTATCCCTAGGTATTTTATTTTCTTTGTAGCAATTGTGAATGGAAGTTAGCTCTTGATTTGGCTCTCTGTTAGTCTGTTATTGGTGTATAGGAAAACTTGTGATTTCTGCACACTGATTTTGTATACTAAGACTTTGCTGAAGTTGCTTATCAGTTTAAGGGGATTTGGGGCTGAGATGATGGGGTCTTCTAAATACAAAATCATGTTGTCTGCAAATAGGGACAATTTCATTTCCTCCTTTCCTAATTGAATACTCTTTATTTCTTTTTCTTGTCTGATTCTCTGGCTAGAACTTCCAATACTATATTGAATAGGAGTCTTGAGAGAGGACATCCTTGTCAGATTTCAAAGGGAATGCTTCCAGTTTTTGCCTGTTCAGTATGATATTGGCTGTGGGCTTGTTGTAAATAGCTTTTATTATTTTGAGATAGGTTCCCTAGATACCTAGTTTATTGAGAGGTTTTAGCATAAAGTGCTGTTGAATTTTGTCGAAGACTTTCTCTGCCTCTATTGAGATAATCATGTGGTTTTTGTCTTTGGTTCTGTTTATGTGGTGGATTATGTATACAGACTTGTGTATGTTGAATCAGTCTTGCATCCCCAGGATGAAGCCTACTTGATTGTGATGGATAAGCTTTTAGATGTGCTGTTGCAATCAGTTTGCCAGTATTTTATTGAAGATTTTTGCATCTATGTTCATCATGGATATTGGCCTGAAGTTTTCTTTTTTCTTTTTTCTTTTTTTTTTTTTGAGTCTCTACCGGGTTTTGATATCAGAATAATGTTGGTCTCATAAAATGATTTGGAAACTATTTCCTCTTTTTGTATTGTTGGAATAGTTTCAGAAGGAGTAGTACCAGCTCCTCTTTGTCTGTCTGGTAGAATTCAGCTGTGAACCCAACTGGACCTGGACTTTTTTTGGTGAGTAACCTATTAATTGCAGCCTCAACTTCAGCCCTTGTTTTTGGTCTATTCAGGGATTCAACTTCTTCCTGGTTTAGGCTTGGGAGGGTGCAAGTGTCCGGGAATTTATCCATTTCTTCTAGGTTTACTGGTTTATGTACATAGAGATGTTTGTAGTAATCTCTGATGGTAGTTTGTATTTCTGTGAAATTGGTGGTGATATCCCCATTATAGTTTTTTATGGCATCTATTTGATTCTTCTATCTTTTCTTCTTCATTAATCTGGCTAGCAGTCTTTTTATTTTGTTGATCTTTTCAAAAAACCAGCTCCTAAATTTATTGATTTTTTTGAAGGGCTTTTTGTGTCTCTATCTCCTTCAGTTCTGCTCTGATCTTAGTTATTTCTTGTCTTCTGCTAGCTTTTGAGTTTTTTTTAATCTTGGTCCTCTAACTCTTTCAATATTGACTATAGGGTGTCAATTTTAGACCTTTCCTTGCTCCTCATGTGGGCATTTATTGCTATATATTTTCCTCTAGAGACTGCTTTAAATATGTCCCAGAGATTTTGGTATGTTGTGTCTTCGTTCCCATTGGTTTCAAAGAACATCTTTATTTCTGCCACCATTTCATTGTTTTTTCAGTCAATGTTCAGGAGCCAGTTGTTCAGTTTCCATGAAGTTGTGAGGTTCTGTGTTAATTTCTTATTTCTGATTTCTAATTTGATTGCACTGTGGTCTGAAAGACTGTTTGCTATGATTTCCATTCTTTTGCATTTGCTGAGTGATTTACTTCCAATTATGCGGTCAATTTTAGAGTAAGTGTGATGTGGTGCTGAAAATAATGTAGATTCTGTGGACTTGGAGTTGGGAGTTCTGTAGATACCTATTAGGTTTGCTTGGTCCAGATCTGAGTTCGAGTCTGGATATCTTTGTTAATTTTCCGTCTTGTTGATTTGTCTAATATCAACAGTGGAGTGTTAAAGTCTCCCATCATTATTGTGTGGGAGCCTAAGTCTCTTTGTAGGTCGTTAAGAACTTGCTTTATGTATCTGGGTGCTCCTGAATTGGGTGCATATATATTTAGGATCATTAGCTCTTCTTGTTGTATTGATCCTTTTACTATTATGTTATGCCCTTTTTTGTCTCTTTTGATCTTTGCTGGTTTAGTCTTTTTATCAGAGACTAGGATTGCAACTCCTCCTTTTTCTTTCTTTCTTTATTTTTAATTAATTAATTAATTTATTTTTTTCTCTCCATTTGCTTGGTAGATCTTCCTCCATCCCTTTATTTTGAGCCTATGTGTGTCCTTGCAAGTGAGATGGGTTTCCTGGATACAGCACACTGATAGTTTTTGGCTTTTTAATCCAATTTTCCAGTCTGTGTCTTTTGATTGGGGCATTTAGCCCATTTACATTTAAGGTTAATATCATTACATGTGAATTTGATCCTGCCATTTTGATGCTATCTGGTTGTTTTGCCCATTAACTGATGCACTTTCTTCATTGTGTCAATGCTGTTTACCATTTGGTACATTTGTGGAGTGGCTGGTATGGGTTGTTCCTTTCTATGTTTAGTGCTTCTTTCAGGAGCTCTTGTAAGGCAGGTCTGCTGGTGACGAACTCTTGGCAATTGCTTGTTCATAAAGGATTTTATTTCTCCTTGGTTTATGAAGCTTAGTTTGGCTGGATGTAAAATTCTGGGTTGAAAGTTTTTTACTTTAAGGATGTTGAATATTGGCCCCACTCTCTTCTGGCTTGCAGGGTTTCTGTCGAGAGATCTGCTGTGAGTCTGAAGCGCTTCCCTTTGTGGGTGACCTGACCTTTCTCTCTGGCTGCCCTTAACATTTTTTTCTTCATTTCAACCCTAGTGAATCTGACGATTATGTGCCTTAGGGTTGCTCTTCTTGAAGAGTATCTTTGTAGTGTTTTCTGTATTTCCTGGATTTGAATATTTGCCTTCCTTGCTAGATAGGGAAGTTCTCCTGTATAATATCCTGAAGGGTGTTTTCCAGCTTGGATTTATTCTCTCCATCACACTCAGGTATACCTATCAAACACAGATTAGGTCTTTTCACATAATCCCATATTTCTTGGAGGCTTTGTTCATTTCTTTGCACTCTTTTTTCTCTAATCTTTCCTTCTCATTTTATTTCATTGAGTTGATCTTCCATCTCTAATATCCTTTCTTCTGCTTGGTCAATTCGGCTATTGAAACTTTTATATGGTTTGTGAAGTTCTTGTGTTGTGTTTTTCAGCTCCATCAAGTCGTTTATATTCTTCTCTACACTGTTCATTCTCATTAGCATTTTGTCAAAACTTTTTTCAAGGTTCTTAGCTTCTTTGCATTGGGTTAGGACATGTTCTTTTAGCTCGGAGTAGTTTGTTATTACCCACCTACTGAAGCCTGTCGCTGTCAATTCATCAGACTCATTCTCCATTCAGCTTTGTTCCCTTGCTGGTGAGGAGTTGTGATCCCTTGGAGGAGGAGAGGTGTTCTGGTTTTTGGTGTTATCATCCTTTTTGTGCTGGTTTATTTCCATCTTCATGGCTTTATCTACCTGTGGTCTTTGTAGTTGGTAACTTTCAAATGGAGTCTCTGAGTAGGCATCCTTTTTGTTGATGTTGAAGCTATTTCTTTCTGTTTTTTAGTTTTCCTTCTCACAGTCAGGCCCCTCTGCTGCTGGACTGCTGGAGGTCCACTCCAGATCCTACCTGTCTGGGGATTACCCACAGGGGCTGCAGAACAGTAACGGTTGCTGCCAGTTTCTTCTACTGTTATCTTCGTCCCAGAGGGTACATGCCAGATGTCAGCCTGAGCTCTCCTTTACAAGGTGTCTCTTTGGATATACAGGGGTTTGGGAGCTGCTTGTGGAGACCGTCTGTCCCTTATAGGAGCTCAAGTGCTGTGCTGGGAGCTCTTGTTCCATTGAGAGCCGTTGGGCAGGTATGTTTAAGTCTGCTGCAGCGGAACTTATAACTGCCTCTTTTCCCAGGTGCTCTGTGCTGGGAAGGTGGCGCTTTATTTATAAGTTCCTGATGTGCTGTTGCTTTTTTTCAGAGATACCCTGCCCTGCAAGGAGGTAGTCTTGTCACAGTCTGCCAGAAGAGGTGTTGCTGAGCTGCTGTGGGCTCTGCCCAGCTGCTGTGTAAACTTCCTTGCAGTTTTATTTACAGAGATACAGTTAGAATTGCCTCGGTAATGGTGGACTGTCTCAGTGATGGTGGACTGCCTTGGTAACGGCAGATGCCCTTCCCCCAATCAAGCTGCACAGTCCAGGGTCCAGCTGCATTTGCTGTGAAACTCTCAACCCTTAGTATTTCAGATTGCTGGTCTTTGTAGGTGTGGGATCCATTGAATCAGATCACCTGGTTCCCTGTTTCAGCCCCCTCTTTTTCAGTTAAATGGGTGGCTCTGTCTCCCAGGTGTTCAAGGCACCAGTTGAAATGGCTGCCCAGATTTGTATGAATTTTTGTGTTGAAACCAGTTGCTCTAGCTGAAACAGCTGTGCTGGAAATTCATAGCACTTTTTTGCCCAGGAATCTCCTAGTCTGCAGGCAGTAAAAACTCATTTGGAAATGTGGTGATCACTCACCCTCTGCATTGTTCTTGCTGGGACCTGCGCTCCAGAGCTGTTCTTATTTGGCCATCTTAATTTTTGTATTTTTTTTGTAAAGATAAGAGTTCAAATGCCTGACCTCATGCAATCCACCTGCCTTGGCCTCCCAAAGTGCTGGTATTACAGGCATGAGCTGCTGCATCTGGCCTGATTTGGGTTTTTGGTTTTTTTAATATCTTCTTTTTAGTTATTAATTTTAGTAGTGAATATGACTTCGTTTTATTAAAAATGATACACTTTTTAAAAATTAAGGCAATCATCTTATTCCATATAACCTTAAAAAGTAGGGTAATAGGAAGCTACCATAGGCTTCTAAAGATGTTATGCTGAATAATTAAAACTATTCAGTTTTATAACCCTATTAAAATGGAAAAGCATTTCTTTCAAATGCAGTATTTGAAAGAATGTTAAAAACTGGCATTTTAATACACTGTCAGTGAAAACATTAGAAAAATTTTCCTTCTCAAAAGATCTGAAGTACTACAGTATCTTGTTTTCCTATGAAATCGCTTTCTTTTCCTCTCTTCCTCCCTCCCTTTCTTCCTCCCTTCCTTCTCTTTCTTTCTTTCTTGTTTCTCTATAGTTATATACCTAGGAGATTCACTAAAAATACTCAGAAATTTCAACAGAGGTTATCTCTGAATGGTGAAAACATTTATAAATACATACATACACACATGCATTACATTTTTTCCATTTGTAGATTTAGTATCCTACATTAATAATTTAGTATCCTACATCATATTCTTCATATTTTCACATTCCTGAAATCAACACATCGTAAAATTAGTATTATCTTATATTTAAAAAAGTGATAATTATTTAATTGAAATATTTGAGTATTTAAAACAAAAGAGGGACAACGATTGGAGACATCACACAGGATAGTTTGTCTACATAGCTTAGAAGTGATTTAAAGGTGTTTCAAAGATCAGTAAGGAGAAGATAATTTGATTGTAGGTGAGGTTGTTTTGTGCAGGCTTGGTAAAATTAAGCCATTAAGGACATGTTCAATAGGAACGAAGTTATTTACCATAATATGCAAGATGAGAAGAGTGAGGATTTTAGATGGACAAGAAAACTTTATAGCATTTCATTTGAATTAGAGGGAGACATTATGAGATGTTTTAGTCAGAACAAATTGAGAAGGTGCTGGGAAAGTGGTCTCATAACCACACTGTCTTTCAGAATAGGGCCTATTTTTAAAATTACCTACTCCTGAAATCCCACCACCAAATTCTGAACTTCTTTCTTGCTCTTGCATAGATTAATATATTTTACTTACAAATTTGATCAATCTACTTTCTGCAATTCTCACATAAAGTAACCTTACATTGAATTATAGGTGACCTTACTTCTCTTCCTGCTTAATCTTTGCTATTTGCAATTCTATTCAAAACAGTTTCCTCAAACCATAATACACCTTGGATTTGCTTTCTCTCCTTGATTATGCCATATGTAGAAGTTATTTCAATAATATATTTTCCTTGCCCTTAGAACAGATTCTTAAGGACATAGTGACAGGAAGTAAGAGCTAGAAAATGATCATTTTGTCCCCAAAATGCCGAGTTAGACTTTTACTGGACTTTAAAATAATGACTAAATAGTATCAAGGTTTAGATCATTTTTCATTTATATCACAATCTCTCCTACAAAAGGGATTCTAGCATTTAAAACACTACATATTCTTATTTCCAGTTTCACTTTCCAAAAGCATTACAGGAGTATTTTGTTTTAATTGCCTTACCCAGTGAGTTTGACTGCATGTGTCTGAAGCTTTCGAAATTTTTCTGATTCTTTATTTGTGCTGGTAACATGTCTATATATTCCTGTCTTATAATGGAAGAAATCCTCATGGACTTTCATTATGGCTAAAATAAAATCCGACAGAAGACAGCATTAAAACATCTTTAGAAACCACCAGAAAATTTCGTAGAATAATCAATGGGTAAATTGCAAGGAGTTGAATCTAAGAAGGGATTGTGCAATTCAGCCTTATTTTCTTTCCTACTTAATTTAATTAGTTGAAATATCTTTTGTTATCTTATAAAAACAACTTTTAACTATTTAGAATTATTAAGTACACACTATGCTTTTAAAACACCATCTAGTCTAATCAGCAGAGACTCTACTACCAAAAATTAAGGCCTTGCAGCAAAAGCACACTATACTTGGTCTGTGATTGCTATTTCTCCATTAACCTTGTGCTTTATCACAAGCCTCTTGAAACTCCAATTAAGCTAGCAAAGCCTAGCAAACTGGGGTTAAAACAATTGTCTTTAATCCTCATAAGTAAATACGAATCTTTCTTTGGTGAGCTGGAATAAAAAAAGCAAACTCCTGGCAAAAGAAAACTTTGACAGGATTTCATCCTCCCAGCTCTGGAGAGATAAGCAATGTTGTATACTTGGAAAAGTGGAGTTTACACTTTAGACACCTGTCCTTCATTCCCTCACCTAGATTACTTCATTTCTCTATTGTGTGTTTCTTTGTGGAAGGGCTGTGGCAATTCAGGATGAAGACTCTAAACTTCTCTTCTAGAACATATGAATTTAAAATTTTTTAGTTGGGATTAGATATGTATATCTTGATAACTGTGTAAAATGCTTGTCTAATTAAGACAAGCATTTTAAACAAACTAACGTAGTGTTTGACAGATCCTTAAAACAAAAACTTATTCTCCAAAGTTAAATATAACTTTGTAATGTTCCACTTTTTGTTTCAGTGTTCAATGTTCCATGCCTTTTCTGATGCTGTGCAAATAGTCACAAAAGGTTAAAACTTCTTTATCTACTCTAAAACATATTCCTTTAGGATTTTAAGAATTTATGTAACTGTACTCTATGCAGATCTCTGCTTTTGTTCTCTTTCCATCACCTATATTTATTTTTAATCCTACAGCTTTTAGAAGAATGTACGCAATGTTATTCATTCAGGGTTCTATTGCCTTTTACACTCTTTTGTGCTGAGACAGGGGAAATGCTGTATGCAAGGCCGGACAATAACAAGCAGGCAATCCCATAACATCGATAGCAAGAAGAGTCAACCAGCATTCTATCCATTTATAAAAATGTAAACATATTGC
The DNA here is from genome assembly GCF_001604975.1 of Cebus imitator. NCBI lineage: Eukaryota > Metazoa > Chordata > Mammalia > Primates > Cebidae > Cebus > Cebus imitator. The sequence continues at coordinate 2,931,761 of NW_016107463.1, read as the reverse complement.
TATGGTTTTTCTTTTCTATAGAACCATTCACTCTCTTAGGTCTTATGATTCAACATTTCTCTAAGCATCAAAAAAAATATATTCATTATTCCTGAAAAACACTGCCAACTAAAAAAAAGGATGAGAAGCCATTATAATTACCTGAAAGATGGCTTCTTTCTGCAGTTTCTGATACCAAACCCACTTAATTCACAAATATAACTGTATAAGTTATGATCACGCAATTTTACTTTTGGAAAATTACAGTAAACTCGTGATACAGAATTTTAACATGGATGAGAGCCTTAATTGTTGTTCATCTCTTGCTCCTGGCTTAGGCGGGTGGGAAGCAGGTTCTCAAGAAACCTTTGTAAATTGGGTGTTGAATAACTTGCATTTTTGCTTTATTGCTTTTAAATGTTATTCTTTATTTCTGATTCATTCTTTGAAATTTATGAGCATTTCAGTATATGGCCATAAAATAAACCTAAGGTATTTACATCTTCTCAATTTGAAATAGTTACAATTCAAAATTGTTTGTCTGATTTAAAAAAAGAGGGAGAGAGGGAAAAAAAAATGCTTGAAACGATGGTACAATGACTTGAAGATTCTGAAAGGTTAAGTAAATTGCCCAGTTATTTAAATAGCAAATGCCAAAGTTGGGATTTTTAAATGTAACCTTGAGTTCAAATGCCTGTGAGCCTTTAAATTTGTCACACAAGCACCACTTAGTGGAGCATGCCTTGAAATTAAAGATTATTCCCCTTACTCTTAAAATGACCAACAAATACACAGCTTACAAAGCTGTAAGGGGGAACAGAAAACTTCCTTCATTTGTTTCAGGTTTTACATAACGTCCCACAATTTTTAAAAATTAAATTCAGGACATGTTTATGTAAGCTGTGGTTCCTAATAAATGCCAAATGGTGAAAATGATCAATAAAAATTCATCCCACACAATTATAAAATTTATGATTCCTGTCTATATATATGTAACCAATATAATTAGATCAGTGTTCAGAAAAATTAAAATTGGCACTAGTTCCTTAAGTATGCACCAAATGTTTTTACATTTAATTTTGGCCTATTTTTTATTCCACTTTATTGATAATATATTCCGGGCCCTTCAGAATTCACAACGCAAATTTTCATTTTTGGGCTCATTGGATTTGTTTTTCCATGCACTTCAAGCCAATGTTTATACAGGGAATACATTCTGTGAATTTACCCTTATCCAGGCCATTGGTGCAAAATAAAACTCAACAGGTAAGCAGAATAAATTATTATCAGAGATAATATAAATCAAAGGCAATGTACAATAAGTAACTGTTATTTTATTATTTACTGTTAGTTTACTCCACATAAAACATTTACAGAATTGATCAAATTCGATAGCCTTTTGTAAAATGCAAAATTATACCGGTGTACTTTATTTACTTTGAGCTAATAGAAGGAAAATATTAATCCTCAATTTGTTTTAATCCACTACGTAATCCATTTAAACTGAAGACAAGAAAACACTATGTATGATTCTTAAATGTGACTGAATAAAGCAAACTTCATTACAAATTAATCAGTTGGCATTTCATGTTTGACTTTCTGTTGGCCCATGATCACTCTGAAAAGACTCTGGAGACATTCATCAAATATGTAGTATTTAAGAGTTCAATTTTTAAATTACTCTATCTTCTGAAAATCAAATGGCAGCTAATTAAGATATAGTTAAGCATATCTCTCAAAACTGCACTAATTTTATAACTGTTGAACCCTTTTGAATACTCTTAAAGTGAAAATTTTCTTTCTTTTATTAAACTCCTATTATGCGAGCTCAATGTAATGTTGCTTATTAAAAGAGTGAATAAGATAAAACTATATTTCATCCAGGCTTACCTTGAACTGGCCCATTTTGCAGGATTTCTTTCATTATCTCTGCTTCCTGGATGGAAAAATATGGATGAGCAATATCATTATCAGAGCATACTAAACATATTGATTGGTGTACAATGTTAAGTGTTTGCAATTCACTCCCAATTGTCCTTTGAAAAACTCATGTTATTATGCTGCATTAATGAAATTGTTAAAGACAGGAAGCATCCATTTATTTTAATGACATTTATCACTAAATAGTAATTTTGGAGTGGAGAGAAAATACAATCTCTTTTTATGGTTAAAAAAATAAATAGCAGGGCCGGGCGCGGTGGCTCAAGCCTGTAATCCCAGCACTTTGGGAGGCCGAGGCGGGTGGATCACAAGGTCAAGAGATCGAGACCATCCTGGTCAACATGGTGAAACCCCGCCTCTACTAAAACTACAAAAAATTAGCTGGGCATGGTGGCGCTTGCCTGTAATCCCAGCTACTCAGGAGGCTGAGGCAGGAGAATTGCCTGAACCCAGGAGGCGGAGGTTGCGGTGAGCCGAGATCATGCCATTGCACTCCAGCCTGGGCAACAAGAGCGAAACTCCGCCTCAAAATAAATAAATAAATAAATAAATAAATAAATAAATAAATAAGGTAAGTTAAAACAATATAGTGGATATAGTGGAGATTAATAGTACCTCTAGTCTTTTTCTCACAAGAACTATCTCAAATGATTGTTTAGTTGTTACAGTAGTTTTAGTACAAATATGTCTATGATGTCTCCTAATGTATAATGCAGCCCTCTGCAGGGCGGCAGGGCACTCATTCACTCACTCTGTGCACGCTGAGCACAAAGTACATGCCAGAAACTATGACAGGAACACGTATTAACCCTGCACCTATACTCAAGGTATTTACATTTTGGTTGAATGACACTACTAATTCCATTATTATATAATGAGATCAATTGTAGAGACAAGCACAGTGTTATGGTTTCAAACAAAAAAGGGAAATTAATGCTGCCTAGAAATCAAGGAAAACTTCACAGAGAAGATAAAGTTTTTATCTGGGCCTTAACATTTGTTTGGCATTCTCGATGGAAAGGTTTAATAACCATTTGCATCTGAAGAATTATCACCTAGGTAAGTGGAAAAGTATAACACAGCATGGTGTATCTGGGGAACAGAGACTAGTTCCGTATATAAGGAACATATGTCCCTATAGAGCGGCAGATGCTGGCAGGACATAAGTGAACAAAAGTAGTAAGTCAAAACCAACTCATGAAAGGCCAGTGTGCCATGGTTAAATACTGAATTGTCTTCTGGAGATAGCTGGGGGGCACTGGAGGTTCGCAAATTCTGAAAATGAGAAGGCTTGGGTAACACTGATATGGTGAAGTAAATTTGCTGAGGCTTTTAACAGACAACCTAGAATCCACGGGAGTATTTTTCCTATTAGACCCAGGTCCTCTTAAATTATTTTGTTGAATGAGACAAAGGATTGGAAAAATGAGCTAACTCCACCAAAAAGTCAGTGAAAAAGTGTTTAACTTAGCTTTTAATTGTCAAGTTCGAATATGTTTATGTATACATATTACGAAACATAATTTTAAAACCCTATTTCCTTGGACATTTTTTTAATTGAAGTCAATTTTTACACTGCTAATATTACAAAGGTAAGACATGATACCAAAACTGAAAGTACTTAAAAATATTAAAAATCATACATGAAAATAATATAATTATTTTAGAATATAATCGTTTTAAATAGTTTTTAAATTGTTTCAGTTACAGCAGAGCTACATATGTTTGAGAAAGTCAACTATTCTTGTTTCTTTGCATTTACACTTACACTGGAAGAGACTCTGTACGGAGGAGAACATTGGTAGATCCTGTTAGATTTTTCTACGTTGTTGGGACACGGCTTTGTGGCATGCCGTTTTCCTCGTCCATCAGACCTGCTTGCCATGGCACATCCACTGTTTGTAGCATTTTGGTCCTTGAAAAGTGGATAGCATGCATGGGATACCAGCCTATGAGGAATAAGCAAAAACACAAAGGTAGTATTTAGGAAAATGCCATAATATCCTGTTTGTATTTAATTTTACTGAATTAAACATTCATAAATTATTCTGATTACTTACATGCATAATTTTCAAAATAGTGACTGATTATAGTGACTAATAATGACTAAAACAGTGACAGAAGCTCAATGACATTACACTCTTCCCTACCCTCCTATTACTTCATTATAATTTTAAAAATCTTGCTTCGATCAATTTTTAATAAATAATTGTATCTGTAGTATAGAATTTCCTAAAGTTAAAAAATGGCTGTCAATATTAAGTCTGTGGTAATACTAATAGGAGAAGGACCACTTCAACCTGTATATGTAATTATAATTTGGAAGAGCTAAATTTAATATAAATAAGACAATGAATCTGACTATTCCTAGATGGGATATTAAAATTATGCAAGCTGTAGCATTAAAGTTTTTATTTTGTTTTGTTTTCATGTTTTTATATTTTTATTAAGGTATAGATATGTTCACATAATACAAACTATTATATATCGGTGGTTCATGGTACATTGGGAGCAACAGCATGTTATTAATATAATATTTAAAGTTAATAAAGTAGTAAACGATCAGATGTGTGTATGATCTAAAAGACAGAGAAAATGATTTTCACTTCTGATTTTGAAACTAAACATAGCAAAGTACAAATTATTTGGCACGAATTCCAACTTAATAATATTGAATAAAAAGGTAAATGTAAGGAAAATAAAATCATAGAAATGATATTGTCAATATTCTGTGCTGAAATGGCCATAGAAGTATCCACTAGGATTGGCTCTTGAAAATGTAATAGTGTCCAACACAGTATGACTATCTGAGGAAAGAATATGACAAAAGCAAAACCATTGAAAACACTCAAACAACCTAAAATATATTGCATTAAATGCATTACATTTGTATTAAATGATGAGTGCTGTGGACTGAACTGTGTCAATTTAAAAAGCACCATGAAAATGGCCATACTGCCTAACGTAATTTATAGATTCAATGCTATCCCCAGCAAGCTACCATTGACCTTCTTCACAGAACTGGAAAAAACCACCTTAAACTTCATATGGAACCAAAAAAGAGCCCACATAGCCAAGACAGTCCTAAGCAAAAACAAAACAAAGCTGGAGGCATCATGTTACCTGACTTCAAACTATACTATAAGGCTACAGTAATCAAAACAGCATGATATTGGCACCAAAACAGAGATATAGACCAATGGAACAGAACAGAGGCCTCAGAAGTAAGACCACACATCTACAACCATCTGATCTTTGACAAACCTGACAAAAACAAGCATGGGGAAAGGATCCCCTGCTTAATAAATGGTGTTGGGAAAACTGGCTAGTCATGTGCAGAAAGCTGAAACTGGGCCCCTTCCTTACACCTTATAAAAAATTAACTCCAGATGGATTAAAGATTTAACTATAAGACCTAACACCATAAAAACCCTAGAAGAAAATCTAGGCAATACCATTTAAGACATAGTCATAGGTAAAGACTTCATGACTAAAGCATCAAAAGCAATGGCAATAAAAGCCAAAACAGAGCTTCTGCACAGCAACAGAAACTATCATTTGAGTAAACTGGCAACCAACAGAATGGGAAAAATTTTTGCAATCTACCCGTCTGACCAAGGCCTAATATCCAGAATCTACAAAGAACTTAAATTTACAAGAAAAAAATAAACAACTCCATCGAAAAGTGGGCAAAGGATATGAAAGGCACTTGTTAAAAGAAGACATTTATACAGCCAACAAACATGAAAAAAAGCTCATCATCACTGATCATTGGAGAAATGCAAATCAAAACCACTTTGAGATGCCATCGCATGCTAGTTAGAATGGTGATCATTATAAAATCTGGAGTCAACAGATGCTGGAGAGGATGTGGAGAAATAGGAATGTTTTTACACTGTTGGTGGAAGTATAAATTAGTCCAACTGTTGTGCAAGACAGTGTGGCAATTCCTGAAGGACCTAGAAATAGAAATACCATTTGACCCAGTGATCCCATTACTGGGTATATACTCAAAGGACTATAAATCATTCTATTATAAAGACACATGCACGTGTATGTTTACTGGGGCACTGTTTACAATAGCAAAGTCCTGGAACCATCCCACATGCCCATCAATGATAGGCTGGATAAAGAAAATGTGGCACATATACAGCATGGAATACTATGCAGCCTTGAAAAAGGATGAGTTTATGTCCTTTGCAGGGACATGGATGAAGCTGGAAAACCATCATTCTCAACAAACTGATACAAGAACAGAAAACCAAATACCGCATGTTCTCAGTCATAAACTGAGATGTTGAATAAAAAGAACACATGGACACAGGGAGGGGAACATCACATATGAGGGCCTGTTGGGGGATGGGAGAGCTACGGGAGAGAGAGCAGGAGGAGGAGGAATTCGGGAAGGATAAAATTAGTAGAAATACCTAATGTAGATGATGCGGGCATGGATGCAGCAAACCACCATGGCATGTGTATACCTATGTAACAATCCTGCACTATCTGCACACATACTCCAGAACAAAAAATAAAAAAAAAAAAAAAAAAGAAAGAAAGAAAGAAAGAAAATTGTATGCTGAAGCACTTATACCCAAAGTAATGATATTTGATGGTAGGCTTTTGAGAGATAATTCACTTTAAAGGATGTTACGAGGGTAGGGCCATCATAAGGTGCCATTAGTGCCCTTATAAGAAAAGGAAGAAACCAGAGCTCTCTTTCATCATGTGAGGACACTGCGAGAAGGGGTCCATCTGAAAGCCAGAAATAGGGCCCTTACCAAAAACCTAATCAGCCAGCAACTTGGTCCTGGATTTTGCAGCCTCCAAAACATCAGTGTTTGCTGTTTAAGTCACTCAGTCTACGGAATTTTGTTACGGCACCCCAAGCAGTCCAATACAATGAGATTTAGTTGGGTCTCAATGATAATTTACATTTTTAAGCTCCTAAAGGGCTTTTATTTTTTATCATAATACAAAACAGAAACCAACCAAGCACTAGTACACCAGGAAAGTATCAGCCTAAGTTGCCCATTCAAAGCATCACATTTTAGGCAAAACATGAAAAGATCTAAAGCAATTTATTGCAACCCAACAAAATATGACATCCACTATCTTCTATAGCATCTAACTGGTCCTGTAGCAGACCCAGAGCACTGGGTGAATGATGAAGAGCAAGTGAGCAGTACATATATACACCACTCTTTATCAGCAGCAGCTTCCTTAGTTAAATAATTCAGCTTTTTGGTGGATCAGCTCTTATAGCAGACAAAAGGATGTTATATGGGTATCAGGCTCCATGAGACTAAGGAAATGTAACCTCCCATTTTTTCATCGGATGGGTTGGAGACAATTAATGAACCATACTGATGAATTAAAACAACTGTAAATTATTTCTTTACATTATTATTCTTATTTTTAGCCTAATTTTACCTGGCATTATCTATTCATCAACCTGGGTAACTGAAAAGCACGGCAGAGAGATCTGCAACCCCGATTACTTTATTCTGTCTGTGGGGACTCGCTTGGATCAGAGTAACAAGAAGAAATACTTGCATCTTCAAAAGTAAAATTTATATTAATTTAGCTAGAAATACATACATTCTTTAAGAAGTATGTCTAATAGCTTCTAATTTCAATAGAATAACCAATATAGTGTATATTTAAATAGCATATTTATATTCATATAGATATAGTGTGTGTGTGTGTGTGTGTGTGTGTGTATTTAAATTTTTTTTGTTAAAATACTGTGGTTCTTTTCCTTGTTCTAACACAATGTACCACTCATAAAAATCCTAGAAACACGTTAGGCAGCTATTTACCCACGTTTTCTCAGGTACCACCAAGCCCTATCGATGCTTCCACTGTTGCATCCATGACGGTTCTTGGCACAGCAAGAGATCAAATTCTGAGGGGATAGATTGGCTGTGTATCTTCCCTTAGACTGAATTGCTATTCGGTCAGCAGCCACACCTGTTTCAAACAGAGTATCAATTAACATTCAAATGGTACATGGCATTCCTAATAACATACATAATCCTTTTTGTTTGAACCCTAAACTAGTCTTAAAACTGTGTATAATTAATAATTAAAGCCAAATAGCATTAATATATATTTATGTATTCCAACCAGTTGAACTGTGTCATACTTTGTCATAATTTTTGTCTTATTTTGATATTATTCCATTGTCCTATTTGCTTCAAAGATTTTTCTGGTTTCTTGTTCCTTTGATGTTCTATATACTTCTGAACTCCTCATCAAGGAATCTGTCAAGTGAAACTCTTGGAGGGCGAGAGCCATAAGTTCCTTATATTTCTATTTCCTGCACCGAGAACAGTATCTTGCATGTAGTCATGGGCAATGTATGTTTTCTAAATGAGTGTAACTAAACTGGAACTGGGGTAATCAAGAAAACTAACCATAGAAATATTAACTGGAAACTCATCCTCAGTCATCTACTATATTGGAATAAGATTGAATCCTTTGTTTTTAAACTGGTATCTAATTTAGCTACCCAGGAGACCATACTTAAGCTAATTGAGACTAATATGAATTTATTTTCTACAATATCTAAAAGCTACATTGCACACTTTTGTGCTCATAACATTATTATCTTAATCTTGTTTCAGTAGACATGGAATTCAGCTTATTTATACCTATATATAAAACAAGCTGAATATATTTATTTAGTTACAATTACTAACAGTTGTAATTATTAACTAATATTAGTTACATATATGATTTATCACATATAGCTATATAATTATATATACACTATCAAATAGCTATATATGTAATTGATTATATGTAATGCTATGTACAACTAGTAATATAGTTATGATACTCATATTGTTATATATATATATACACACACACACACAAACATTTTTATTATTAAAACTTCTTTTGTTTAAATAATTCCCTAGAATTGTCATTGTTATTGGTTCATTCCTTTCCTCAACACATTTATTAAACACCTACTAGCTGACAGGCACTGTAGCACTGGAAATTACAATGATAAACAAGAAACAAGAGAGACACTTCTTCCCTCGTAGAATAATAGACTAGGGAAACTAATCAACCAATAGCAAAATCCTACACATGTCATCATTTTGATCATGGTACCAAAATAAACTAATGTGAGTAATGAGATCACGAAAAAATTGGAGTGGGTACTACTTCAGTACAGACTTTTTTTTGTTGTTGAATATCTGGTACAGTCTTATTCTCGGTGCTTAGTTTCTTACTCACTTTTAATTAAAGGCAACAAAATAATAACCTTTCTTCCATTCATTCACTTTTCTTAGTGAAAGCTATAGTATTTCTCTCATCAGTGTCAGTGTCCTGAAACTCCTCAAGGTGCTAATTTAAAATTTTTCTAAAATAATTCATTTAATTAATTTACATATGTATCTTTGTATACACACGGTTTTAATGTAACTGCGGCATGTTACAATGCTGTAGGGCAATTGCTGGCATTCTTTAGATGTTCAATATGTGTTAAATTTGTAACCTCCAACTCCCTACTCGATTTCCGTCTACTATTGTACTAGGATATATTTCATAGGAGCAAATGACATTATACAACTTCTGATGGTGTCAAGAAAATAATTCCCTATTTCATCAAAGAAAGGAGAAATTTTTTAAAGCTTTGACATTCAGCACAAAGATTTAGAATAAAATTTAAATTTTTTAAAATGTTGGTGTAACTGTGTTTTCATTTAGAAAATACTTTTTATAGTGCAGATAAAATAGTAGCTCAAAATTTGGAAGCCTGGTTTCCAGGGATATCTCTGATACTTCTCATCTTTCGGCTTCAGGTAAGCCACTTTACCTACTTGGGCCTCCTTTATAATACTACAGGCTTGAAAAGGGTGACCTTTAAAATCTCTTCCAGCCTCATGAATCTGTAGATTCCATCTAAAGGATAAGTCTTTTAAATCCTAATGTTATGCAATAAGTTGCTCTTATACCGACATTTCTGAATCTCAGCGGTGGTTTAGTCAAAATTCACTTGAAATATTTAGAAAAGGTCAGAAGATTTAAGAGTGACTCATTTCAACCAATTGTTTCCCACCCTCTTCTTAAAAACTTTCACTGGACGTTATCTCTGAGACATGCTCTATTCTTTTCCCTGCTTATTTTATTCTGTCTTCAAATGTATGTGACACGTATTACTCCCACTACAACAAACACCTTCATCTCTTCAGCTTCTGACAAACAGCTTGAATTTGATTTGATTAATAACTTTTTCAAATATACGTGCATATTGTCAGAGTCTTATTTATTCCATTTTATAGCTTTTAGTTTCCCTGAGAGATAATCCTTTTTTGTAACTAATGCTTTCTGACATAATTTTTTAGAGCTTTATAATTTACTTTAACAACAACAAAAAAAAAATGCCCTAATTTATCATACTGAATACACAGGATACAAAACTACGTCCTCTGGAATCACAGAAGGAAACCTCTCTCTGATGATCCATGAATTAGGTAGGGGAACAGTCCTGACTTGGCACAGAGCAGAGGCTGTCTGTGGGGTTGTGACCTGGAACACCAAAATAAATCCTCCAGCCTAGCAAGTTGCTTTCAGCATTTCACCACTAAAATTTTTCCTTAGACATCTTCAGAAATATTGGCATAATGTAAATTTTAGACAAAATTCTTATTGATCACCTGCTAGGTGTAACACATTAACCACATGAACAAAAAATGGCAGATGGTTTATTATATTAAATCTCTCTCCACCCATCTGAAACAAACTTAATCTTCTTATCTTGTCTTAACTATCAATAGGCAAACAAACTTTGGCTTAGTAAGGTCTCCATGTGTGTCCCTAACACATCAAGGACAGCATAAGACAGCCAGAGAGGGGGTGTGGGCAGCAGTGAATTGACAGATGTAGCCACTTGGGGTGAGCTTGGCTACCATTATGGCACTAACAAAGGTATTTCTGGAATTGTCTGATTGATACCATAGAGCAATGATATTTAGACAAAGATATCAGCATTTCTCTGTTCCAGAATATGCCACCTTTCAGAGCTGGCTTCACCCTCTCGAAGAGCCTATGTGCTTATTCACAATCCTTCCATGACTTTAAACAGTTTTTGCACTGTTAAAAGTTACCTGCAAGCCCTAGAGCTTAGTTTTATGAAAATAATTTAATGAAGGCCAATCATCATCATGCTAGCTTTCACTTAATTGCTGAAATATATTCAGCACTCCTTTGAGGATAATTTTGGTGACCAAATTTGAGGGTTAGCCTGTAATTAATTTACTGGACTTGTGAACTTACATAAAAGTAACTATAAAAGAGTCACTGTTTATACTTTTTGAGTAACAGTAGACTTAATTTGGAAACTAATCTGATTAGAAGATCAGTTATGTTACTTTTGAGTCAGAACCTATATATTTGCTTATATTTATTTAAAATGAAATAAAATCCATTTGATCCATTATTAGTTTTAAAGTCTTACTTTACACCAAATTAGATTAATTACAGTTTTGCAAGCTATATAAAGTAAAAAGAAAATGAGGTTTATGTGGGTGTATCTATATGTATATTGGAATCATAAATAATATATGAATGAAGAAGAACCTTAATCATCTTTTTATTATCTGGCCTTAACTCTGAATAGACAAATGCATTTTAGCAATTTTATTTTGTCACTCTTTTGATTCACTCTCTATTTAAAACTGCACTCTAAAAATAAAATACAACTTTTAGATGAAAAATGGATTTTTTACATAATCTTCAGGTTGCTTTCTTCATTCACAATGAGATTTTATTTGATCATATGCTAATATTTAAATATTCTAATTGTTTAATTATTCTGTCAGTCTCTAGAGACAAAAGGGGTAGCTTATAAGGAAGGAATTAAAATGACTTTATTACTTGCAGTGGAAAATGCCCAGGATGCAGCACAATTTTTTTGATCCAATGGGCCATGAGTCCATCCAGGCCATTTATAAGAAGCAACAAAAAATTCTGGAAGATCAGTTGTTGCAGGCAAAGAAGCCTAAAGAAAAAGAAAAGGTACATGTATGAGATTTTCTCAAGTATGTCTCCATAGGAAAATGTCATGCCTTTTTATAAAGTTACAATTATTTTAAAAACACATCCAAGTTTCCAGATGAACTATAACTATGTGGAATTTCTATTTCACTTTATGGTTAAAAATGACAATTCAATGTGGGGACTCATAACCTAATACAAAGTCATGAGAACAATACATAGAATGGTTTTTCTGGGTTACCGCACAGTGCAAAACTATCAGCCAATGTTTCTGTCACCTTGAATCAGAGTTTTCCTCATCCGTAGGAAGACTACATGGTATTATTCAAATTTGTCCTCATAAAGAATGTTTACTTTTCTCTCCCATTTTAAAGAGTGTATGTGATTCTGAGATGAAATTAATTTTGAAAGGGTACATTTCTGACAATTATGTATTATACGTATATAGAGCCCCAAGGACCACATCAATTTTGCACCAGCTATTAGGAAATAAAACTGGGATGAATTGGTTGATATTTATAAAATCTGTGCTTACTTCAGCAGCACAAATACTAACACTGGAACAATATTTATAAAATTCTTGTATACTAAAAAGGACTTCAGGATCAGGCTTGGTGGCTCATACCTGTAATCCCAGGACTTTGGGAGGCCAAGGTGGGTGGATCACGAGGTCAGGAGTTCAAGACCAGCCTGACCAACATGGTGAAAACTCAACTCTACTAAAAATACAAAAAAAAGAAAAAATTACCCAGGTGTGGTGGTGGGCACGTAATCCCAGCTACTTGAAAGACTGAGGCAAGAAGACAAGAGAATCGCTTGACCCTGGGAGGCGAAGGCTGCAGTGAGCCGAGATCGCCCCACGGCTCTCCAATCAGGGCAACAGTGTGAGACTTCATCTCAGAAAAAAAAAAAAGGACTTTAGAAAGTGTCTAAGAGCAACTGTGCAAAACCATGGTGTCTTAAGGGCCCAGGTTAAAGCCCTGACGAAGTCACTTTTGGCCGCCATCTTTCCAAGAAGGCAATTAAATTGCATGAAACTTGTTCTGGTCATTTCATTCAAAGAAAATCTAGAACACAATAACCTGTTATTTCCCAAACTTTTCTAAAGAGATGAATTTTACTTCCAAAAATAATCAGGTTTATAAACAATTTATTAATTTTTCTATCAGTTGCGTATACATGTTCTCACCCACATACAACACACACACCAATTATTTCTGAGAGTTCTTTAAAGTTTTGAAAGTGTGTTAATGTTTTCATACTGATTATTTTATGTTCTTAATATTCCTATGTGATATAATCAGGGACAAATATTATTAGCTCTATTAATGAATGAGAAAACTAACTTTTAACAGTTAAAAGACATGTTAAGTCCCTCAGCTAAACGAGACTGGACTAGGACTACACCCAAGTTTCAAAATTCTTAACTTTCATTTCTATTGTTTCCCTACTTTATCAAAAATAAATGGATAATTTGCAGCAGAAGTAAAATGTCTGTAAAATACAAAATTCTACCAATGTAAAAGTTTTATGATTGTGACTTGAACCAGTCATATTACTGATCTGTTTGGTATCTTGCAAAAAAAAAATTACTTCTAGTATAAGTACGTAACAGCTTCCAAGCCTAAAACAAGGAACATTTAGAATTTACACGTCTGCTTGAAAAGAGTTTCATCCAAAATAATTTATCAATTTGTATTTTAATAGGGGAGTTCAGTTTTGATTTAGGGAACTATTACCACCTGAACTATATCCTAAGTTCCATTACTCCTATTTAGATGATGTAAGAAAACTCCAAAAACATCAAGCAAATCATTGTGAAGTGCTTGCATGATAACTTGAAGGATAGTATCATAGAAAACCAAGTGATTTGGAAGTTTTGATGCCATTAGATGAAATGCATTGCAGAATCTTAGATTTGAGGCAAAACGTATTTATTGCTCTGGGTAGATAATTTGAGAGATATAGACTCAATTCGAAAGGTACCTTTCTAGCTGAGACAGAAATATACATATCTTAAAACTCATGCCTTCCAATTTTATATTATTCGTCAGTGCGCCTTTAAGCATTTATAATACTAGGTTGCCTCATGTTTTCAGAGAAATGGAGTACCAGTTATTATTTTATTGCTTTAAAATTTCAAAAAAAACGAAAAATAATAAAATTTCAATTTAATGACAAAGCTAGGGCATGTTCCTTCTGCTCTATTGATACAATGAACATATAACTATTACTTTAAATTAATTAACAATTAATAAATTAAAAATTAATTCAGCAGGATTGGTTATTTAGAATTTGACCTCCACATTTGAAAGCCTACCAGAGTGCTTTGCATATGGGAAATACTCAATACATATTTAATAATAATAATGAAATACATATCTATCCGGTAAAAGTATGTTTTCCTCCAGTCACATTAAGTTAAATTATAATACCAGCATGTATTTGTAGCTTTTATGATTTTTTTCCTTAAAAATTAAAAAAAAAAAAGGGCTAATCCTTCTCATTAAGACAAGGCAATAAACAACAAACAAAATGACATTTTTATTCAAAACATATTTACCAATCCACTAATACAGATCAACTTATGAAGCTCATCTGTTGGATTTTCAAGATTTTTACATTTATTACTGCTTTTCCTAAAAACGAGCTCCTAGGATTTGAGGCCCAGCAGGTACATATTTTTTATTTACCTCATGTTATCAGCTAATATGATATTGTAAAAACACAGAAAATTTTCTATCTCATTATTTCAAAAATACTGTTTTCCTCTGTTAAGTAAGTTTTTTAGAGTTTCTAAATAAAGGTAAGCATCACAGTATAACAGCTGTTAGGAATTGGTAATAGAATTGTGACCTTAATGAATGATACATTTGTTTTTAATTAATATTTTTTGGTTAATAAAGCAAAAGAATCAAGAAGATCAGCCGATAGTGACAGAAATTCCAAAATGGCACTAGCTTAAGTAGATAGAAATTCATTTTTAAGAGATGAATTTCATATAGACATGCTTAATTCTTTTAATCGTAATGTTGAAAAATATTTTAATCAGGATCTAATTATATTTTCAAATCAGTATTAGCCAAATTTGAGGTTCAATGTGAATAGTCTCCCTGCTTCAGTATTTCCATTTAAAAATTAGAAATTAAAGATACTGTGGGCAAATATGAGGATTAAATATGATACATACTGGAGAACTGTATAACTTTTGCATTTAATCAAATTAAAATCTCTAAAAGCATGGTGGAAATGCCATCACAGAGTAGCTGGAGACAAACTGATCAATTTTCTCAGGAACCTCAGAATAAATTCTAGACATTCTTACAATTGAGTCTCTATCTGTATAATACCCCATGTATGAATCAGCCCCTCTATCTTTAGTTGTATTTCCCCCTACCCACTTAAACTTGGATGCTCATAGTGACCTGAGAAGCAAATGAAGCAACAGAGAATGTAATTATGGTATGACCTTTACAATTGAAGCCCAGGGACCATGAATACCAAGAGATTTCAGAACTATTTGATACTGGGGATGAAAGGGCTAATTTTCTAGTTGCTAATGGCTAAATGAATTTCTCATTTTCAATATTTGTCCTTATGCCTTACCTTTAAAAGAGGTATCCTTTGATATGTCTCTAGTTTTTTATAATAGAGTAATTTTTTAATGATCTTTTTCCTGTAAAGATCAATATGTACAGTGACTGCCCTATGGCAGGTAGTGTTAGCTCATCTCCAGTTCTGCCTTTTCTTCACAGGAATAGAACTTTTATCTAGCACATTCAGGTTCAAAAAAGTGACTATGTTTCCCAGCCCCACCTCACACACCCCCATCAACCTCCCTACCCAGGCTGCTACCACTAAGCCACACCCTAATGGAATGTAAACAGAAGTATCATTTGGCAGCTTCTGAGATCTTTCCTTGAGAGATAGCTGGCCCCTGACTTTTAATCCTTTGTCTTGATCTTTTGTATTTTTCTGCTGGCAAAAACACTACTGGCATGTTTGTTCAGTAGGCATTATAGATTGACATACAGCAGTCCCCTTGAAACATTATATGACCTTGGAGATAAAGGTGCTGGGTGATGGAGCAACAGGAAGAAAGAAGTGTGGGTATCCAACACCATAGAGGACAATGCCAGCGCAGGGCTACCCACTTCTAGATTCACGGGTGAGCAATTGGTTCCTATCTTATTTAAGGAATTGTCATTTTGAATTCTTGTCACTCTCAGCTGAGCCTAATCACAACTAAAACAGCACACATATTTGCCATTAAAGTGGCTAGGGCAATGTCATATTTTCATTGAACCTAAGACATCATCAAATTTAGGAAAGCATCTCAATTTTAGAGGTGTTAACAAGTGAAAAAAAATGTGCATCTGAAAATGAATGAACTGTGATATTTCCCTAAATGAGTTCCTTAGAACATTAGTTCTGAAGAATTTTAATACATAATTACAAAGGGAGTTAATAAAATAGTTCTGAGAAACACCAGCTTTGAAAATTAGATTTTTGACTTCACTCAGTATTTTTTATAAACTGCTAGTGTACGTGAGCTCTAAAACATGGTAATAATGTTCACGATGTTAAATGGTTAGGATCTGGCCCAGTGCAAAATATATTATTTTATTTTATTTACTTCATATCATTTTTATTGTGAAGCAGATCAATGAACTAGTGTTTTATGAAACGTACTTTAGGACAAGACAGACCCAGACATGGGGAGGCCAGACAGTAGGTGCCTGTACTATGAACACACAAAATCACTTTAGGGAGCTACTTTTTAACAACCATTTATTCATAGGGAATAAATTAATAAATTTTTACATTTGTTTGTGAAGATTTGTTCTGCAATAATCAATTAGGTCCTACTGTGCTGTTCAAGCCACACTCAATTTTACCACAGTGTTGTACATCACACTGTGGCTGGCGCAGAAAAATCAAACTGGAAACCTGAAAACTGATTTGAGATACATTCATTCTGCTACACTGCTGGTAAATAAGGAGTGAGGCCAGGTGTATATTTTCTAAAGTTTACCGAAGGGTGTGAGGTTCCATTCTGAGAGGGACAGAAAATAGTAAGAAGAAAGACAATTTGATACTCTTTGAAATTTAAAATTCTTAATTCAGTGACAGCAAGAACAACTATCATCCTATTCTATCATCAGCTTTTCCCTACATGGATGAGAAAATTCTGAGATGAGCTGAAGGAAACATGTACAAACACAGACTCCACATAGCATCTGGCCCTGTCCCTCTTCTGCGGCACCATCAGTCTTCCTGTATTCCAGAAGCCTGATGCCCTTTGCCTTACGCTCATGTGTGTGGGAGCTAAACAACAATTTTGTGGAGAAAATGGTCATTATTGCTCAATATTATATAAAGTATATAACTATATAACTGTGTTTTTCATTTTAATACTCAATGTTTCGGTTTCTAGAGAGGCTTCTGTTTATAAGGGTGGCATACAGTATTGTGATCAAGTAGGAGATATTTATTCAGACAGGGTTATTCTTAGTCAAAACAAAAATTTCAAATCCTAGCTGGGTACCATGGCTCACACCTATAATCCCAGCACTTTGGGAGGCCGAAGCAGGCAAATCATCTGAGGTCAGGAGTTTGAGACCAGCTTGGCCAACATGGCAAAACCACATCTCTACTAAAAATACAAAAATTAGCCAGGCTTGGTGGTGGGTTCCTGTAATCCCAGCTACTCAGGAGGCTGAGGCAGGGAGAACTGCTTGAACTCAGGAGGTGGAGCTTGCAGTGAGCAGAGATAGCAGCACTACACTCCAGCCTGGGATACCAAAGCAAGACTCTGTCTCAAAAAAAANAAAAAAAAAAAAAAAAAAAAAAAAAAAAAAAAAATCAAATCTCATCAACAGTGAAAACTAAACTTGGAAAATTCACTTTGAGATGTTCAAAGGTATTTCTCATGCCTCAATACTTGGCTGTCATTGAAATATATTTCTGAAAGGAAAAAAAAATCCTTGTATTATAACAAATGACTAGAGAAAAAAATCTAGTCAGTCGGCTGCTATGTGTAAGAATAAAGTGCCCAGATGATTAAAAAACATTTTCCATTCCTCATCTCAAAAATCAGTAGCTTTAAAAGATTTATTATAAAATAATTACTTTAATTTCCAGCAAACTATAGAAAGCATAAGATTATTTTTCTTCGTTAGCTAATGCCAATATATTGGATGACTGAGAAAAGATGCCATCCTGGTTGGCTATGAGGTTGATCCAAACAATTTTAGAATGTTTTACTTACATCAATCTGATATTATATAATATAGTATACCAACAGGTTTTAAATGCCATACTAGCCTTAATATTTTAATTGTTTCCAAATAGTTCCGCCTTAGACATAATATTTACAGTTAATAGCTTTAGTAACCTAATTTGTCTCCTTGGGGAATAAATAATTTCAAAATTGTTAAAGAAACAAATTTTAACGGAGTCAAACATATAAATGAACTCTTAATTTTCACATTTCTGTGTGAAAACATTATTTTTTCAAAATATTTATAAGAAGACATAACACAAGTGAAGCTTCCTGGCACTATCTCCCAAATTCAGAAGCACTTGAACATTATGTCTGACAAAACAATCAGGTACAAAGTTGATTTTGATTTGATAGGAGAGCATCACAGAACTCTCAGTTCACCAGAAATATATAAGCTGTATCAGAGCCAATAAATCCAGGGCTACACCGTTATCAAACGAAATGCTCCAAATAATGAAGGTTTTAATAACTTAGTCCTTACAACATTAACTTATCTCAGAACACTGCTATTCTCCCAAGGTCAATACAAGGGAGAAAGAACAACTTTATATTATATAATAGCATTTAATACTTTACTATATTAAAGTACTGTGCTAAGCATTTCTCATCCAGTGTTTGACGGGACTTATGCAACGCTATGAGCTAGATACTACCACCATTGGCATTTTGTGCAGAAGGAGCCTGAGGCAATAAGTGGAGGAGCCAGTAGACACATTATGGGAATAATGACTTAAGCTAAGGAATGAAGCCAGAAAAGCAGCCAGGGAAGGAAACAGCTTTCCCAAGAATTCAGGATGACTCATGGCTCATCTTTCCCACCCAGAGATAATAATTTCCCAAATCCCAACTCTTATTTAAGCAATATGGCCAAGGAGATATTTGGAGACAGAGGTGCATGGAAATTTTTCAGTATGCTTTAAATCATATGTTGGCTACTGCCTAACCCTAGCTATATGTATAGTATGTATGTTGAAAACAGTTTTTTAAAAGTTGGAAAAAATCAGTGGGGGGGCGAGAACCAGTTATCCAGAAGAATTCCCACAAAAAGGAATTCATTGTCACTGTACTTGGAGGTAGTTTGATATCACATATTGGGTTTTTCTATGTAATCAACAGGCTAAGAACTAGCTATATAGAACTAAATAGTAGCTACAGCTTCCTATAGTTTCCAGTTCAACTCAGTTCATACTTCAAGTTCTTCCTAGAAATACCTGCTATTATTTCTGATTCTTTTTCACCTGGCCAGATATTAAAATATCTCTAACATTCAGAAATTTTGTCCTTAACTACTGTGCCCTAGAAATAAGATGCATTTCCTTGACTTATATGCTAAGTGTAACAGAACTCTTATTGGTTCAGTTAAATTTTTCTTATTGCTTTCCTGGAAGTACTTGGCAATTCCAGGAGTTGTAACTTATTACAATAATTCAAAGCACTAGGTAATTTAAATTCTTCCCAACTCATAATTAAGAGTTTTAATTTAAATATCACCACAGTGATTTTTATGCAAACAAATCCCCAGGAGCCAATAAATGATTTTGAATTAAATTTCTTTTTTTTTTTTTTTTTTTTTTTTTTTTTGTAAAAATTTGTTTTTTTATTTTTTTTTTTTTTTTTTTTTTTTTTTTGCTATAGTGAGTGGAAACTTGGGAAAGAAATGTAACTCATTTTCTCTAGAACATAAAATATTCCAAGCTGCAGAAATTAGTTTACAAACGATACATTAGAAATAAAATTTTCAGGAAATATATAGACACACATAAGTGAGTGTGTGGCCCACCATGGCCCTCAATAAAAGCAAGTGAAAGAGCAAACCTTATAAAAGGCTGTCCCTTTTTCTTAAATAATGCTTGCTGCCTATTATTTTTTTCCTGCTGGACAGGAACAAAAATGAGACATAAAACAGAAAAACGTTACTCTTTTTCAGTTGACCATACGGTCAGGTCACTCAAAACCACAAATTGGAGCCACATCTCTAAAGATGTAAATCTTCCTTATTGTAGGGGAGACCTAAAAGTAATCAAAGCTGAACATTTCAGAAAACTAGCTTTGGTTAAGAGATTAAGTCTTTTTACTACTTTGAACCTGAATTAGCCAACGCTTATTGACTCTACTGGAACTCTAATAACTTTTTAGAGGGACAGATTTTTCAGATGTGTCCTGGCTACGCAATACAAGTAATTCTGGGGTGGCTCTTAACCTCTCTCAATCTCAGCATGATTTAACTTCCCAATCTCAATTTGCCTGCCTTTAAAATGTGAGTAATCATAGTATCCACTACATCATGCTGCTGGGGAAATTAAATGAGATCATGTATGAAATTGCTAAGTACTTTAACACACACCTACTCAATAAATGTCTGTTATTAACTTCTCTGATAATAGTTATAATTTAGAGGGCCCTGCTACTGGAACTTGAATCAGAATAATAACTCAGGTGATGATCACTCAAAAGCAAAGTACATTAAACATTTAAAGAGAAACCCGTGCATTTATAACTCATCCAACAGCAAACAACAATCCTGCTTGCTAAAGATGCCGAGAGCTTCCAGGCAGCCAGGACCAGAAGTCTTCATTGGGGAACGGAGAGTTTACACTCCAGCAGCCTGGAAGCACCACTCTGCCCTGAGCATTCATAACAGGCCTTGAAAACAACCAACATCTCAACTGGGAAATACATGTGCCTGGGGAACACCACACACTGGGTGGTAACATTGCAGCTCTGAGAGTAAGAGGTTTGTAATAACAAGTGAGGTAGAAACTTCTTTGTGCAAGGTACCTATTAGCAGATGATGACGTCTCTAAAAAGTGAAAGGGGAAAAACCAGTATAATCGTGTAAAGTATACGAATGTTAGGAAAATTGAGGTAATTTTACAAGGGAGTTTGTGAGGTCATTAGACAAAATCTGAAGATATTCTTTAACAAAAATATTGAGGATTTTTGAGGATCAACTTTTACTAATCATCATAGCATATATGTCTGAAGATACCAACATTTATTTTATTCTGATAATGGATACTCCTACAGACAGGACAAAATGACTATGTTTAGGTAAAAAAGAAAAATAGGAACCATGATTTGCTGAAGCATTGGCATACTGAAAAACCAAAAATCTGAAATTGTTATTTGTGTGAAGTCATTGGCAATGTAAATGAACATTCAATTGTGCTTTTTTGGATTATCTATTTTAATTTTTTATTACACTTTAATTTCTGGGATACACGTGCAGAATGTGCAGGTTAGCTACATAGGTATACATGTGCTATGGTGGTTTGCTGTACCCATCAACCCATCATCTACATGTGGTATTTCTCCTAATGTTCACCTTCCCCTTGCCCTTCACCTCAATAGGCCCCGGTGCATGATGTTTCTCTCCCTTTGCCCATATGTTCTCATTGTTCAATCCCACTTATGAGTAAGAACATGCAGTGTTTGGTTTTCTGTTCCTGTGTTAGTTTGCTGAGGATGATGGTTTCCAGGTTCATCCATGTCCCAGCAAAGAACATTAACTCATCCTTCCTCCTTTTTTGTGACTGCATAGTATTCCATGGTGTATATGTGTCACATTTTCTTTATCTAATCCATCACTGAGAGGCATTTGGGTTGGTTCCAAGTCTTTGCTATTGTGAATAGTGCTACAATAAACATACATGTGCATGTGTCTTTATAGTAGAATGATTTATAATCCTTTGGGTATATCCCCAGTAAAGGGATTGCCTGGATATCACCAGAGGGGGCTGCAGAACAGCAAAAATTGCTGCCTGCTCCTTCCTCTGGAAGCTTTGTCCCAGAGGGAAACCTGCCCAATGCCAGCCAGAGCTCTCCTGTATGAGGTATCTGTCAACCCCTGCTGACAGGTGTCTTCCAGTCAGGAAGCACAGAGGTCTTGAGGAGGCAGTCTGTCCCTTAGCAGAGCTTGAGCGCGGTGCCAGGATATCTGCTGCTCTCTTCAGAGCTGGCAAGCAGGAAGGTTTAAGTCTGCTGAAGCTGTACCCATAGCTGCCCCTTCCCCCAGGTGCTCTGTCCCAGGGATACAAGAGTTTTATCTATAACTCCTGACTGGGGCTGCCACCTTTCTTTCAAAGATGCCCTTCCCAGAGAGGAGGAATCTAGAGAGGCAGTCTGGCTACAACGGCTTTGCTGTGCTGCAGTAGGCTCTGCCCAGTCCAAACTTCCCAGTGGTTTTGTTTACACTGAGAGGAGAAAGCTGTCTACTCAAGCCTCAGTAATGGTGGGTGGCCCTGCTCCCACTAAGCTGGAGTGTCCCAGGTTAACTTTAGACTGCTGTGCTGTCAGTAAGAATTTCAAGCCAGTGGATCTTAGCTGGGCTCCATGGGGGTTGGATCTGTCAAGAAAGACCACTCAGAACCCTGGCATCAATCCCCTTTTCAGGGGAGTCAGCACTTCTGTGTCACTGGCATTCCAGGTTATGGAGGAAAAAAAAAAAAAAAAAAAAAAAAAAACTCCTGCACATAGCTCGGTGTCTGCCCAAATGGCCACTGAGTTTTGGCCACTTGAAACCCAGGGCCCTGGTGGTATAGGCATCTGAGGGAATCTCCTGATCTGCAGGTTGCAAAGACCATGGGAAAAGTGTAGTATCTGGACCAGATAGCATGGTTCCTGATGGCATAGTCCCTCATGGCTTCCCTGGCCTAGGAGAGGGAGTTCCCCAACCCCTTGCTCTTTCAGAGTGAGACAACACACCACCCTGCTTCTGCTCACCCTCCGTGAGCTGCACCCACGCTCTAACCATTCCCAATGAGATGATCCAGGTACCTCAGTTGATAATGCAGAAATCACCTGCCTTCTGTGTTGATCTCACCTGGAGCTGCCAACTGGAGCTGTTACTATTCAGCCATCTTGCCAGCCCACTCAATCATTCTTAAGGAGACAATGTCTAATTGATAACAGTAAATTTGCAAAGCCCACATGAAAATTTTGAGGGATTTAACAACCATTGGGGAAAGGATTTTTGTATTTACGTGACAAAATTATGACTCTGAAAGCTGAAAACTCATTATTTTAGTAATTTTAAACTGCTTTTGATGTACACATGAACACACTTATACAAATACATGCACATACATGAATCAGAAAGAACACTTACTGTCATTTCATTCATGCTCAGGAGCATGGGACTAGGTGGCAAGGTGCCAAGGCGAAATTTGAAACCATCTTCTAAAGTCATTCCCCAAAATTGGCTGTAGTTCTGTGCTGTCCAACTGCCTTACAGATGAAAGAGAAAAATATATACAGGTTATGTGACATCACTTTTGTAAACACACATTCCTTTATATTTCTGAAATTCAACAGCAATTCTCACATAATGAGAATTATTGAAGGCTATTCTTTATGTAAATGATGCATTATTATTTAAAAAATCAAGGGTATGAGATACTCTTCCTAAACAAGATCCATTTTACGAATTTTAGTGACTCATATGAGGAACACAAGGCCATATTCATATAGGCTAATGCTAAGAAATTGAAATTTTTACATACATATTAACACTTACAAAGGGATTAAGTGTAAATAAGGCCAATATATGCAGCTTCCTTTAAATGCCATTAAATGCATCTTAGAAAGAAGCTTAAATATACAGAAATATACTTATACATTAAATAGTTTAATACTTTTTCTTTACAATTTAGATTTGAAAAGAAATTGACCAGGTAAAAAAGTATACATAAAAAATGAATGACAAAATAGTTATAATTTTAAAAAATGACATCAGTGCTAATTAGATATTGACATATTCTATATTATATAATAAATGAATTTATTTAAGTGCTCAGTCATCTTAGTAATAAAAATCAATTGATGTGAAATTAGGTAACAAAAGTGCATATTTTTGTAGAGACATATTTCGTGCCATTGATTAGAAAAAAAAACTTTCTCTTCAAAATTTAATATTGAAATTTGAAGACGACAAAAATTTTTTACAGATGATAGTAGATAAAAAATTAGAAATATGCAAGAAACTTAATCATTGGCTATTCTGAACTATCTACAACTTGAGGTCAATATATTTTCAGTACTTTTGTCAAATCTAAATCCTGTCCTGTTATGTTTATCACCAAAATTGTTTATAATGTGATAGGCTATTATGAAACATTGAAAATATAACTTATTTTTTTGTTGTTGTTTTGAGACAACTTTATGCTTTTGTTGCCCAAGCCAGAGTGCAATGGCGCCATCTCAGCTCACTGCAACCTTCACCTCCGAGATTAAAGTGCTTCTCCTCTCCTGCCTTAACCTTCCGAATAGCTGGGGTTACAGGCATGCACCACCACACCCAGCTAATTTTTTGTGTTTTTAGTAGAAATGGGGTTTCAACATGTTAGCCAGGCTGGTCTCAAACTTCTGACCTTAGATGATGATATGCCTTCCTCTGCCTCCCCAAGTGCTGGGATTACAGGCATGAGCCACCTCACCTGGCCTACAACTTAATTTTTAATAATATACCTGGCAATCCCAAGATGGCTGAATAAGAGGCAGCTCCAGAAAGCAGCTCCCAGCGAGAGAGATGCAGAAGCCGAGTGGTACCTTGAAAAAAGGTACCATGTTCATTTTGTGGGTCGGGTCAGACAGTGGGTATAAAGCAAATAGGGCATTTTTCAGCAAGGTGGGGCACTGCCCCACCCAGGAGAAGCGTGCAACCAGCTGGAGGACTGGGAGATCCCCCTGAGACCTCGGTTCTGATACAGTGCTCTACCCAAGCCCTCTACAACCCACAGAACAGGAGATCTTCGCTGGGCTGAAAAGCCTTAGCGAGCTGCCTGAACAGAGCAGAACAGCAACTTCAGCCAGCTGGGGAGTCAGCATAGATCTAGGCAGAAGCACCAGCAGACGCTGAGAAAGCCAAAAGGCCAGTGGGATGGAGCTACCCGTCCCCCTGGTAAGAAGGGAAATGGAATCCAGGGAAACAGCCCAAATGGCAGGATCAGTCCCCCTGCCGCACAAAGCCCAGCAAGTCAAAAAAGCCTCACTCCAGAGTTAGACACCCAGAATGTCAGTTAGAGAGTGACCAGGAACTTATCCAGCTCAGCAGGTGGAATGGAAGACGCCTTTGCAGAAGCCAGCCTAATTTTCCTGAGTAAATAAAAGATGCAGTAGCTCTACTGAATCTGTGGCAGCCCAGCAGCACCTCCACAGGCAGATAAAGGAAAGGCTGCCTCCCCAGGCAGCTACCTGAGATCAAAACTATAAAAATTCAAGGGATGAGGAGAAACCAGTGCAAGAGGAATGAAACCATCAAAAACCAGAACGTCTCTCCCCCACCACGAGTTCACAACTCCTCACCAGCAAGGGAACAAAGCAGGACAGAGAACGAATTTGCCGAATTGACAGAAGCAGGCTTCAGAAGGTGGGTAATAACAAACTTCTCTAAGTTAAAGGAACATGTTCTATCCCAATGCCAGGAAGGTAAAAACCTTGAAAAAACATTAGATGAAAGGCTAACTAGAATAACCAGCTTAGAGAAGAACATAAACAACTTGATGGAGCTGAAAAACACAGTACAAGAACTTCATGAAGCACACACAAGTTTCAATAGCTGAATAGATCAAGCAGAA
>NW_016107463.1:2823062-2905340 GCF_001604975.1 Cebus imitator | reverse complement strand
AGAAAAGAACAACCAGTACCAGCTACTGCAAAAAACGACCAAATGGTAAAGACCAATGAGGCAATGAAGAAATCACACCATCCAAAGGGCAAAACACCCAACCAGTAATACAATGGCAGGATCGAATTCACACATAAAAATATTAACATTAAATGTAAATGGACTAAATGCCCCAGTCAAAAGACACAGACTAGCATATTGGATAAAAAGCCAAGAACCATTGGTGTGCTTCATTCAGGAAACCCATCTCATGTGCAAAGACACACATAGACTCAAAATAAAGCGATGGAAGAAGATTTACCAAGCAAATAGAGAGCAAAAAAAAGGCAGGGTGGCAATCCTACTCTCTGATAAAACAGACTTTAAATGAACAAAAATCAAAAGAGACAAAGGAGGGCATTACATAATGGCAAATGGATCAATACAACAAGGAGAGCTAATAATCCTAAATATGTACTCACTCAATACAGGAGCACCTAGATACATAAAGCAAGTCCTTAATGACCTACAAAGAGACTTAGACTCCCACACAACAATAGTGGGAGACTTTAACACTCTACTGTCCATATTAGATCAATGATACAGAAAATCAAAGAGGAAATCCAGGACTTGAATGCAGATCTGGACCAAGTGAACTTAATAGACATTTACAGAACTCTTAGCCCCAAATCCACAGAATATGCATTCTTCTCAGCACCACATCGCACTTACTCTTAAAATCGACCACATAATTGGAAGTAAATCACTCCTCAGTATATGAAAAATAACTGAAATCATAGCAAACAGTCTCTCAGACCACAGTGTGATCAAATTAGAACTCAGGATTAAGAAACTAACTCAGAACCGCACAATTTCATGGAAGCTGAACAACTGGCTCCTGAATGTTGACTGGGTAAATAATGAAATGAAGGCAGAAATAAAGATGTTCTTCGAAACCAATGAGAATGAAGACACAACATACCAGAATCCCTGGGACACATTTAAAGCAGTGTCTAGAGGGAAATTCATAGCAATAAATGCCCACATGAGGAGCAAAACAAAGTCTGAAACTGACACCCTATCATCAAAATTGAAAGAGCTAGAGGAGCAAGATCAAAAAAGCTCAAAAGCTAGCAGAAGACAAGAAATAACTAAGATCAGAGCAGAACTGAAGAAGTTAGAGACACAAAATACCCTTCGAAAAATCAGTAAATCCAGGAGCTGGTTTTTTGAAAACATCAACAAAATAGATAGACCACTAGCCAGACTAATAAAAGAAAAGAGAGAAGAACCAAATAGATGCAATAAAAAATGATAAGGGAGACATCACCACCAATTCCACAGAAATACAAACTACTGTCAGAGATTACTACAAACAACTCTATGCACACAAACCTGTAAATCTGGAGGAAATGGATAAAGTCCTGGACACTTGCTCCCTCCCAAGACTAAACCAGGAGGAAGTTGAATCCCTGAATAGGCCAATAACAAGGGCTGAAGTTGAGGCAGCAATTAATAGCCTATGAACTAAAAAAAGCCCAGGTCCAGACAGGTTTACAGACATATTCTACCAGACATACAAAGAGGAGCTGATACCATTCCTTCTGAAACTATTCCAAACAATACAAAAGGAGGGAATCCTCCCCAACTCATTTTATGATACCAACATCATCCTAATACCAAAACTGGGCAGAAACACAAATAAAAAAGAAAACTTCAGGTCAATATCCATGATGACCATCGATGCAAAAATCTTCAATAAAATACGGGCAAAGAGAATGCAACAGCTTGAATGAATCAGAAAGCTTATTCATCATGATCAAGTAGGCTTCATCCTAGGGATGCAAGGCTGGTTCAACATATGCAAGTCTATAAATGTAATCCATCATATAAATAGAACCAAAGACAAAAACCACATGATTATCTCAATAGATGCAGAAAAGGCCTTTGACAAAATTCAACAGCGCTTTATGCTAAAAATCCTCAATAAAGTAGGTATTGATGGTACATATCACAAAATAATAAAAGCTATTTATGAGAAACTCACAGCCAATATCATACTGAATGGGCAAAAACTGGAAGCATTCCTTTGAAATCTGGCACAAGACAAGGATGCCCTCTCTCAGCACTCCTATTCAATAAAGTATTGGGCAATCAGGCAAGAGAAAGAAATAAAGGGTATGCAAATAGCAAGAAAGGAAGTCAAATTGTCTCTATTTGCAGATGACATGATTGTTTATTTAGAAGATCCCACTGTCTCAGCCCAAAATCTCCTGAAACTGATAAGCAACTTCAGCAAAGCCTCAGGATACAAAATCAATGTGCAGAAATCACAGGCATTTCTATACACCAATAACAGACAGAGAGCCAAATCAAAAGTGAACTCCCATTCACAATTGCTACAAAGAGAATAAAATATGTAGGAATATAACTAACAAAGGATGTAAAGGGCCTCTTCAAGGAGAACTATAAACCACTGCCCAATGAAATAAGAAAGGACACAAACAGATGGATAAACATTCCATGCTCATGGCTGGAAAGAATCAACATCATGAAAATGGCCATACTGCCCAAAGTTATTTATAGATTCAATGCTATCACCATCAAGCTACCAATGACCTTCACAGAACTGGGAAAAACCACTTCAAACTTCATATGGAACCAAAAGAGAGCCTGCATAGCCAAATCAACCTTAAGCAAAAAGAACAAACCTGGAGGCATCACGCTGCCTGACTTCAAACTATACTACAAGGCTACAGTAATCAAAACAGCATGGTACTGGTACCAAAACAGAGACATAGACCAATGGAACAGAACAGAGGCCTCAGAAGCAACACCACACATCTACAATCATCTGATCTTTGACAAACCTGACAAAAAACAAGCAATTGGGAAAGGACTGCCTGTTTAATAAATGGTGTTGGGAAAACTGTCTAGCCATGTGCAGCAAGCAGAAATTGGACCCCTTACTGACAATTTACACTAAAATTAACTCCAGATAGATTAAAGATCTAAACATAAGACCTAACACCATAAAAACCTAGAAGAAAATCTAGGCAAAACCATTCAGCACATAGGCATAGGCAAGGACTTCATGACTAAAACACAAAAGCAATGGCAACAAAAGCCAAAAAAGACAAATGGGATCTAATTAAACTCCAGAGCTTCTGTACTGCAAAAGAAACAATCATTAGAGTGAACTGGAAACCAATAGAGTGGGAAAAAATTTTTGCAATCTACCCATCTGACAAAGGGCTAATACCCAGAATATACAAAGAGCTAAAACAGATTTACAAGAAAAAAGCAAACAAACCCANAAAGGGCTAATATCCAGAATCTACAAGGAACTAAAACAGATTTACAAGAAGAAAAAAACAAACCCATTCAAAAGTGGGTGGAGGATATGAACAGACACTTTACAAAAGAAGACATATATGAGGCCAACAAACATGAAAAAATGCTCATCATCACTGGTCATTAGAGAAATGCAAATCAAAACCATGTTGAGATATCATCTCATACCAGTTAGAATGGCAATCATTAAAACATCTGAAGAAAACAGACGCTGGAGAAAATGTGGAGTAATAGGAACACTTTTACACTGTTGGTGGGAGTATAAACTAGTTAAACCATTATGGAAGACAGTGTGGTAATTCCTCAAGGACCTAGAAATAGAAATACCGTTTGACCCAGCAATTCCATTACTGTGTATATACACAAGGAAATACAAATTGTTCTATTATAAAGACACATGCACACGTTATGTTCACTGCGACACTGTTTACAATAGCAAAGACCTGGAACCAACCCAAATGTCCATCATTGATAGACTAGATAAAGAAAATGTGGCACATATACAACATGGAAAACTATGCAGCCAGAAAAAAGATGAGTTCGTGTCCTTCATAGGGATGTGGATGAATTTGGAAACCATCATTCTCATCAAACTGATACAAGAACAGAAAACCAAATACCATATGTTATCACTCATAGGTGGGTGTTGAACCATTAGAACGTGTGGACACAGGGAGGGGAGCATCACACACTGCGGTCAGTGGAGGGGTCTAGGGGAGGGACAGCAGTGGTGGGGAGGGTGGGGAAAGACAAAGAAGGGAGAAATACCAGATATAGGTGATGGGGGAATGAAGGTAAAAAACCACCTTGCCATTTATATACCTTTGCAACAATCCTGCATGATCTGCACATGTATCCCAGAACATAAAGTACAATAAAAAAAAATAATAATAATATATCTGGCAAGTTAATGCTTTTCTTTTGTATAAGATCTGTTAGTTCATAAAATCTTTAGAAACTCAGCTACAATTTATAATGCAATCTTCATTACCCAAGGAATCTCAATAAAAGAACCTCTGAATATAAGAAATACTGTATAATTCGAACAGTTGACAGGACTTGCCTTGGGCAAAACTGTGACATCAGTAAAGTATGTTTTTGTTGCCCTACATTAGTAGGTTTCAAACA
Source organism: Cebus imitator (assembly GCF_001604975.1). NCBI lineage: Eukaryota > Metazoa > Chordata > Mammalia > Primates > Cebidae > Cebus > Cebus imitator. The sequence goes on along the minus strand of NW_016107463.1, from coordinate 2,900,879 downwards.
TCAGATCAGAAATATTCATAGGTTATTTAATTAAGCACTAAATTTGGTGAGCAGGGTGATAATTTAAGAAAATAAAATGGAAGATAGGTGAAATAATAGGAAATAGAGTTTATTACAAATAGTGAGGGTAAGTTCTCTGTGTCTGTGTCTGGGTGTGTTGTGTGTACACATGTGTGTGTACTAGATCACAAGTAAAATATATGTTCTACTGTAATATATGCTCAAAAAATGTGAGAGGCGTGACTAACCTATAACATCCTTCTTCATTTAGACTCATAACTTTCATTCTAATCCAATTTAGCACTTATTGAACTTTCTTAATTTATGTGTCATATTCTCTGATAAACACTGAGAACATAGATATGAATAAATTTCTCTACAGTCAAGAAATTCATACCTTAAGAAAGACTACAAAGATAGAAATGACTTCAGCCTGTGTCATTTATTAGCAGTAGATCAAAATATAATCAAAATATTCAAACATCACTCTGCCTGAAGGAGTTGGCACATTTTTACATAAAGCAAATTTAGTACTCTATCTGGAAGGCTGAGGATAAGTTTGGTGACCAGATATAAAAGAAGAGAGCATTTATTTAAAGTAAAGGCAACTCTTGAGCAAAGAACATAGGTTTGAAGTTGGATGGCATGTTTAGGGAATGACAGATAAGTTAAATTCTTAAACTAAGAGAGAGGATAGGGACACAAGGGCCGAAAATGGTATAAAAGATAAGGTAGTAAAAAAACTTTTGGACCAACAAGTTATTTATGCTAACAGCAACACTTATATTCCACAAGCAGCACAGTACCATTGAGAATTTCTGGAAACAAAGTCAGGTCATTTCAAATGAGGCTTGATAAAGAAATGCATTACACTGTAGTCTAGAATGGAAGAAGTAAATATCCAAGAGAAACTTTTAGTATGGCAGTTAGCAATACCTACTGACGGAGAGTAAAAGAAACGCAGAACCAAACTAACTTCGAATTTTCCAGTTAACCAGATAGAGCAAGATGCCAGTAAGTAAGAATAGGTAGGAGTTAATCACTGCAGTTTGGGGTGAGCTGGTTTTGAGAAACCAGTGAAAAATCAAAGCCAGCTTATCCAGTAGATCAAATTTTGAGTTCATAAGAAAGAATCTACTTACCTAGCCTTTGAATGTAAGCTGGTCTAGTAACTTGGTAAGTGGTAGAATTGATATTGTGGAAGTTTCAAGCATGAGCTTCAAGGGAGACTTGTGCACCTTGAACTTGTGCCTCATTAGAACAATAATTATGAGGAGATGCCAAAGCTAGCCTGCTGGAGACACATGGCCCAATCAACAACCAGCATCAACCACAAGACATAGCGTGAGGCCATCTTAGACAATTCAGCCTCTGTTGCGGCTCTATAGACACAAGAGTAATTCCAGAAAAGAGAAACCAAAGAGCGTCAGTTGAACCGATTCCAAATTGCTAATGTGAAAAGTTGAAAAGCTTATTGCTTTAAAATGCTGAATCCTAGAATGGTTTGTTATACACCAGCAGATAATGAAAACACGTATCTCCCTTTATTCCACTAACTTGCTGATTATTACTCGTGCCACTAATTTAGCAGTTATATTCGGCCCTATTATTAGAAATCCTTTTATAAAGGTAATGACAATGTTGGCTCCTCAACTAGATGGTAAATTCCTTTAAGACAGAAATTATTTGTCTTTTGTTTTGTTTTGTTTGAGACCGAATTTCACTCTGTGGCCCAGGCTAGAGTGCAGTGGCATGATCTCAGCTCACTGCAACCTTTACCTCCTGGGTTCAAGCAATTCTAGTGCCTCCACCTCCCAAGTAGTTGGGACTACAGGCCCGTGCCACCACACTTGGCTAATTTTTGTATTTCTGGTAGAGACAGGGTTTCACCATGTTGGCCAGGCTGGTCTCGAACTCCTGACCTCAAGTGATCCACTCACGTTGGCCTCCCAAAGTGCTGGGATTACAGACATAAGCCACCTCGCCAGGCCAAAATTATTTATTTGTATCCTCAGCAATGCCACCAGGGGGACATAGGTTTATTAATATCAACTGATTGCACTAAAAAGTAATACAGAGAATAAATAAGCACTGAAGTACATTACATAGAATAACTAAGGACTTGGATCTAAAATACTGTCAAGATGTGGGAAAGAAATGTTTTAAAGTAAAGATCACATATTTGACAAAGGCTATTTTGAAAAGCACTTAATAAATATTAAATGTCATGATTATATTTTCACGCATAAAAACAATTTGAGCATCATAAAGAGGGAATAGCTGAGAATCAGAACTTTGTATGTTTCCTTTTGCTCCAATTATCTTTCACTTTCTACTCTTTTAAAGTTCTGTGATGTTTTAATATTTGCTACTAAAATGCAAAGCTCATGCCTGTTAAGTAGTCCTAGAGTATGCTTCAAATAAATAAATCAGAGAAAGTAAGTTCTTCCTTCTAAAGGAGTTATTAGGTTGGTGCAAAAAGTAATGGTAGTTTTGGCCAAAATCACCGTTACTTTTGCACCAACCTAATAGCATTCCCAATAACTTTTGTAGCCCTAAGTGTACTTTCTTAAGTGTACCACATTGTTTTAGACTGCGGTTTCTCATATGCTTTTTAACAGTGGAAAGCTAGGCTGCTCTGTTTTGGTTTCTTGGAAATGTATGTTAATTAGGTCTAGCATTTGAACCTTTTCAGGAATCTGATTCAAATAATTTCTCAAGGTGACACATATTCTCATGTTCTTTGAATAATTTAAATATGATTTAGCCTCAGAAAATTATGTTTTCCCTAGAAATACTTAAAATGTCATCAAGTTATCATCTAAAATATTGGTTTAACACAAACACACACACACACACATAGGAACTGAGAATGGTTTAAGAATATTAATATCAACAAATGTGACTTTCTATATTTTGTATCTGCCAAGAAAAAAAATTTGAATACACTGAAATTCAGTGTTCCCATTATGCTAGGAAATAACATGTTATGTGTGGAAGGAGATTACACTTCTATTTTATAAAAATCCATCTCAAGAGTATTTCGCTTTTCTAACTGCTTGATAATAGATTTTATGTTAAGTATTTTCCAGAAATGTAGATGTTATCAAAGGTATATCAAGGTTCGATCAATGGCAGCAGAGAAATTCTGAAGCAGATGCCACCTAGCTTGTTCCTCTTCCTTTTAGTTCTGTAATCACAGTCAGTGTTGGTGCCTATATCTTTTTTTTTTTTTTTTTTTTTTTTTTCTTTTTTTGAGGCAGCATTTCACCCCTCATTGCCCAGGCTGGAGTACAGTGGCACAATCTCGGCTCACTGCAAACTCCACCTCCCAGGCTCCAGTGATTCTTGTGCTTTAGCCTTCCAAGTAACTGGGATTACTGGCATGCACCACCATGCCCAGTTAGTTTTTTTCTGTATTTTTAGTAGAGAGTGTTTCACTATGTTGTCCAGGCTGCTTTTGAACTCCTGGCCTCAAGTGATCCACCCTCCTGCCTCAGCATCCCAAAGTGCTGGGATTACAGGTGTAAGACACCTCACCGGGCCAGTGCCTATGTCTTAATTCCCTCTATTTAAATGGAGAAGCCACCTAATTTATCAGTTTGTACAAGAGCATCAGCTATTTCCAAAGTTTCAGTGTCAATCATCCCAATCTTTAGTGTACCAGCAAAGTAAAGTAGCTCAATCTGTCTTTTGATTCAACTGTAAGTGACATTGGATAGATAACCATTATTTCAGTGAAATTATTTAGATTGGCTTGTTATTTGGAGGGTCAAGATCGACTACCATCCTTTTAAGGTCAGATTCTACCCATGATAGCTAAGCATGTGATTGGCTTGGTCAGGGCAGCAGCAGAGGGAGAGATGGTTAATACGAATAAATCAGTTTTGCTGACTTCCTGATATTGACTAAATACTTATCCAAAGTAGCTTTCTCTACACTTCCCTTACCTACACTATAATGCTACTCTTTCCCAGATAATTTAGAGCTATGCTCTAGCTTTCTTATTTGTTCATGTTAATTATTTAATGTTATTTAATGTTTACCTTTGCATTCCAGTTCTAAATGTTTTCTATCTCCCTTCCTATTTCTCTCCCACTCTTTCTTTTTAAACAATGACCATTCATAGAAACCAAGCAATACACTGAAACCTGAAGAGTAAATGGGAGTGTCAAGAAGCATATAAAGCAAGATTTCTCTCACCCATAGTCTCCTTTGTTGACCTGTTCAATTAATTCTGGACGAACAAGGCATATGTGCTGGGAACATTTCCACTGCTGTCCTGAGCATGTGCTGCAAAGACACGACAGTTACAAAAATGGCTTGGTCTTTATGAAGTATATTTCATTTAGTAACAAGAATTACACATTGTTAAGGCATGAAATGTAATTTCTTGATTAATGTTAGCCATATGGTTATTTGATTCTTGGCAAAAATAAACGGTAAAACATACGTTAGCTACCACTCACGATGCTGTTATCCTCTACTCCAGGCAATTAACAAATGATATGATCACACATCCGTAAAGTTTGAAAACATAAGCCAATTTGGACAGTAGATTCAATGTACTTGTATTTGGAAACTTTCTGCAGGCTAGTCCTTTTAAGGCAGCCTGCTTTTATATAGTTATTGTGCTTAAAAAACACAATTTGCCTGTAGGATATCAGAATATTATAATTAAGAGGTATAATGAACGCAGACCTGCTGTATGATGAAGATTTATTATCTAGAACATCAACCTCAAACATTAAAACACATTCATGATTAAATTTTCAAAATTCCTTAAAATTAAATATACTTACAAAAAGGTACAGGTATATTATGTCTTATGACATATGATTCTGTCTATATGTACTTAAATATATGTTTTGTTTCACAAATATTTCTTTTATTGGAAGACAACATACACAGACAGTAGAACTCAGTTCTGTGCCACTTAAATTTATTACCAGGAGTTGCAGTTTTCTTTAATTACTGATCCCTCTTCATAACGTTGACCATCTTTGAAGCAACCTGTCAAAGTAACACGTAAACAAATCAAAATGCTAAACTAAGTAATAAAGTACATTCACATAAAAAGTAATCAAAAATCATGGTTAGCTTTTCAAATACGCAGAAATGTTTGGTGCCAAGCTGATAGAAATCCATGTCTGGTTTATGCCAAGGTTTGTGTATCAAATTCTTCTGGGCCTGTTTCAATGCTTTTATCCTTAAACTGCATATTATGTTCCAACAGGGAGGATTTGTAAAGCACGAAAACAGGATTACCAAAGAATTAATCACTATGCTCAAAAAATAATGCTTTTAAGTAAGTAAGCAATATAATAGTATTTGAATTGATTTATGGCATTTCTCATTTTAAAAAACAACTAATCAAGTCTCATAAGTGCTTAGTGCTTATAATTAATTGGATATGACTAGACCAAATAGCTCATAACTTTGGACTCAAAATATCAAGTAATTTCATGGAATTTATGTTACAATGACAAATTCTATTTTTTTTTTTTTTAAGATCTGAATAGGGACAATTCATGAAATCAATAAGATTGTAGCCATTTGCCTTCCAAATCCAAATGTTTCTTAACTATTAACTGAAACTAGTTATTGTTTTATGAGAATATATCAACTATTCAAAGATGATGAACAATGAATTATCACATAAAAACCTTTGGTAACATATTGTAAAAATAGTTCTCTGGTTAAAAATTTAAATTCCTTTTGAAAATATAATCTGTGCAAATTTAAAATTAACACTGAATTAGCAAAAGGGACTCAACTTTGTCTAGTGAAACTGTTTTTGACAGAAACAAGTAATTGATATTTTATGCCAATGGCCTCTAATTAAACAAAATGAATTTTAATCTTTTATTCATAAAATCATAGGGCAAACTATAGGATTAGAAAGCATTCTGAGAGACCTGGTTTAACTTCTAGCCACAATGTTACAAAGTCACTTAGGGAATTAGCTATCCTTTGATTTTCCAAAAAATATTTTAATAGGAAATATTTCATAACTGCCCCTCCCCTGAATGTTTTACAATTCAATATTTTACTTAATACATCTAGTGATTTATGTATTTGCATCTATGCTTCCCTTTCACATGGAATTTTGATAGTTCACAATCATGGTATAAGAAAAGAAACCACCTCTTTCCTGACCACAGTCTTCCTCATGCAGCAAGCCCAAGATGGGGGAAGATTGAACTTCACATCCAATTCATGGTTTTACTTGCTACGTAAGATTAGACACCTATCATAACTGAATTCACAGTATGTTTCTAATCTCAAGAGATCCTAGAATTTTTTAATCATCTAGAAACAACAGAAAATCCATGCAACAATTCAAGTTTTCATTCAAATTCAAGAGAAGTACTTTCTTAACCATTCTTAAAAATCAAGAGTGTGGGATAAAAACAAGGCTGATTTTTAATCATACTTCATGAATCTTGAGTGTTCAACTTATGAATTCCACGGATAAATGGAACAGAGCTCTCAAGAGTCTTTAAAGAAAAAAGACTGTCCTTTCTCTGACTTGTACTCAGCTAATAATTTTGAAGACAGGAGAACGCCATTACCAAGCCACCCAAAATCATCAGCACTAAATTTAATGTTAACAAAACCTCCATTTATTGGTCATCCATCCTTAATGTTGTGTAAGAGATAACTACGAGACACTACATTCGCTTTAATCTCATATGAGAATTAATCTCTTGAACAAAAGCCATACTCGGTTACACCTGACCCCGGTCCAGGTGCTGACACAACACCCAGACACAGTCCACTCTCTCCTTTACTACAAATCCTTCCCAACTCCAACGGATCCCTCATTTCCCACACGGCATCTACAGAGATCTTCAAAAATATACATAATGCTGCTTCCTACTTAAAATCTTTAAGTCGTTTCTCATCAAATTTAGAGTAAGACCAAACTTCTTATTGTAACCTATAAGGCCTTACTCAAAATGTCTCTGCCCTAATCTCCGCATTTATCACTCCTGTTGAACTGACTGGGGTGGAGGTTCCCAGAGGAATGAAGGATTAGCATAATAGTAGTGAGGACAGAGGGAAGCAGATGGATATAATTTGGAGGTAATGCAAAGGGACTCACTCCTGGATTGAGTTTGGTGAAAAAAGAAAAAGAGGAATCAAAGTTATCTCATTAGGACTTTGGTTTGAGTAAAGGAGAAAAACGGTGCAGCTATCACTAAGATAAGAAACAGGTTTGTGTCAAGAAATCAAGACTACTACATTGCATATTTTAGATTTACATAAAACTTAGGCTAGACATCCTAACAGAGATATCAAGTCGACAGCAGTTTATAAAAGACCAGAGTTAAGCCAAGGCTGGAGCATGAATTTGGGAGACACCAACATCCATATCTACTTTTTTAAACCGAAGACTAAGTAAGAGTCTTTTGGATAGAGTGTATGTAGATAAGACAAAGAGGTCCAGGACTGAGCTCAAAACACCACATTTTACAGACATTCAGAAGAGGAAACTGGGAAGAAGTGGCCTGTGAGGGACCGGGAATTGAGGAAAGGGTGGTGTCATCAAAAACAGGGTTACAAAAGTGTTTCATACACTCAAGATGGTCAGCTGCATACAGTAATGAGGAGAGGCCAAGAACCAGTAAACAGACATCTGAGTATTACATTTGGTAATGTGGGAATTGCCGAATAACCCTGCCAAGAGAGATTTCAGTGAAGTTGCAGGGGGTTCACCTCCTGTAGGAATGGGTAGATGAGAGACTTGGAATAAGAAGTGAAAGTTTTCTTTCGGTTATTTTGCCACGCAAGGAAAGAAGGGGATGAGATGGTACCTGGTTAAAGGCATGAGTTAAGGGAGAGCTTTTGTAAAGTTGGGAAAGAAAAAAACACATTTTATAAATTAACGGTTAATCCAGGTGTATTAGTCTGTTCTCACACTGCTAATAAAGACATATCCAAGACCGAGTAATTTATAAAGGAAAGAGGTTTAATGGACTCACAGTTCCACATGGCTGGGGAGACCTCACAATCATGGCAAAAGACAAAGGAAGAGCAAAGGGAAGCTTCATATGGTGGCAGGAAAGAAAGAGCTTGTACGGGGGAACTCCCATTTATAAAATGATCAGATCTCGTGAGACTTACTCACTACCACGAGAACAGCATGGGAAAAAAACCTGCCCCACGGTTCAATTACCTATTACTGGGTCCCTCCCATGACAGGTGAGAATTATGGGAGGTATAATTCAAGATGAGATTTGGGTAGTAACACAGCCAAACCATATCACCAGGAGAAAAGAAAAAAAAAAAAGATTCTTCAGGAGAAAGAGCAAGAAAGGGAGAGAGAATGGTAAAGATGGAAGTACTGAAAAGACAAAAGATGGGATTCAGAGGTCAAGACAGGGAATCAATTCAAGGTAAGCAGTAACCCAGACGGAGGTAGGTTGAAAACTCTGATTGTGAAGAGATGAAAGAATTCCTGTCTGGTAGTTTCACTTTCTCAGTAAAGTATGTCTGGGGCACCTCCGAGTGAGTTAATTAATCAATTGGTTACACACACGGTATATTGACCAATAAAATAAAACAAAGCAAAAACTAATGACTGTTGAAATTAAGGCAGTTTTGCAACTTTAACAGCCTTTAAAGTAATATTAGGCAAATCAAGTATTTGGAAAATTAAATAGTTTATCTTCTTGAATTGAGAAAAGATGATAATACATCGCCCATAATTTATTTTAAAATAGTTCATCACAGTGTGTTATAAGTATCTGTGCTGGTCTAAACGTCACTTCTTGAATTGCAAAAAGATAATAATATGTTGTTTATAATTTATTTTAAAATAGTTCACCACAGTGTATTACAAATATTTGTGCTCATCTAAACTTTACTGCAGGAAAGGCAGTTACTTGCCCTAATCAGGATTCCACCCCTGAAGGGTTGTTTAGTGGCATTCATTCTCAAAGGTAAGACTTTGGAGCAGCTGCTACAAGTGCTTCCATTATCCATATTTTGATCAACACTAAAGTATTAAAATAATAAATGTGAGAAATGAGTTTTACTGTTAAAATTTATGACTTATTAATCAGCATAATTTTGATAAATAACTACCTCCGATTGGTTAAATTATAATTTTTACTTATGAGGGTTACCTAAAATATGTCAAAGTCACACCCCACCTTCGTATCCCATAGTTTATATGTATCTCTTAAACTCAGAAGCACCTGCACTCTTAGGCTTGGTGCTCTAGGATTGATGTTTGTCCTGTGTACTGTGTCCAGTCAAGTAGGTAAGAGGAATTGTCGTTCTCTGATAGCCACTGTACAGGTAACAGAGTCATACCGCTGAAGTGTTATCACATGTGCCTCCAATAAATTTTTAATGCAATGTAGATGTGGGAACACCTAAAAGGACAGAAACTGGAGACTTCACGAAGCTTGCAGAGGTTGTATAAATTGGTTTGTGTCGTATTTTTATAAGTGTCAGCATATGTGGCAAAGAATGGACTGCGATTTATTGTCATTGTAGTATAGTTAAGGAGGCTGAGAAGAAGTAAATAACCCTTATCTGATTCAAACATGTCAGTGACTCACACACATTTTTTATCTTTTTTCTTTGATTAGGATTATACACACACATATTGTGCATAATCAAATTAGCTTAGGTCTGTTCATGACAGATGGTCTACTAGACTTTCTCCTTAAGATCTGCTGCACCAAAAGGTTATGTCTAGAAAATTCACTCTAGCTGTTTTCAACTCTACCACTGGTTCTCCATATCTGATATTTGGTGGTGTTTTTTTTTTTTTTTTTTTTACTTTGAAAGGGTCTCATGCTGTCATCCAGACTAGGGCACAGTGGTGGGATGATAGCTCACTGCATCCTCAAACTCCTGAGCTTCAGGGATCCTTCCACCTCAGCCTCCCATGTAGCTGAGACTACAGTGCATGCCACCATGACTGGCTAATTTTTATTTATTTATTTATTTTGAGATGAAGTCTTGTTCTTTGTATATTTTTGGTAGAGATGATGTCTCATTGTATTGCCAGGTTGGTCTTAAACTCTTGGCCTCAAGAAATCCTCCCACCTGGACCTCAAAGTGCTGGATTTACAGGTGCGGTCCACGACACCCACCCTGACATTTGAAATACTTTACTGGAAATTACCATCAGATATGGCAAAGAAAACATAGGACGAAGAAAGTAAAACATATTACCAGTATTTTTATTTTTCTAATCCTGAAGATAATGTACATAGTTTTAAATCCTTGATTTAAAGAGCTCTTAGGACAGGAAAAATAAGAGGAACTAGACAATACCCATATAACTAAATATCTGAAAAATAATATCTACGAGATCAGTGAGTGATCATAGAATCTCAGAGGAAAGTTCCTTTATAATGCAAACAATATTGTAAATAATATATATTGTATTTTTATCTTAACTACTTTTGCACATTTTTTCAATATTGTATAGCACTATTTTCTTTTCAAGTAGCTACTTTCAAAAGGAAGATAAAAGAAGAAAAATTACCTGAATAGAAGTGCTTATAGTCTAATGTGAACTTTTTGCTGCAAAATGAAATGATTAATTACTTCCTTTCATAGTGAATGGAGCAAAATCTATACCTGTAACATATGTTCTACATAAAACATAATGCTAAATTAAAGCCTTAGCAAAATTCTCGCTCTCAAGCAAAATTGGGTATTGAAAAAGTGGATATTGAAGAAAATTGGATATAGCAACTACTCTTTTGTATGGGCTATATGTCTCAAATAAGAAAAACTCTAATACACTTCAGCACATTAAAAACATTACAGCTCATGCTTTTAAACTGAGACTTGAAAAAAAATTAACAAAAGGCAGACATCCAAATAGTCACTGTGTTGTGATGTGGTTCTACATTCTTAATTTTTGCCAGAGATTGCTGGTTATTCCCAATACCATTCTCTCCTTTTTTTTCTTTTGTATCAGAACCCCATTCATAGCTAGGCACATTACCACATAGCTAAGCAAAACATCTCTTTGATGATTGGCATGGCCATGTGACTATATTCTGGCCAAAGAGATAAAGCAGAGGTGCTGGTGTGCTTTAGAATGTCTTCTCAAAATGTGAAAACTAAATTTTTATTTTCCCATTTTTTTTATTGGGACTCAAATATATTTTTGGAGCATGAAGAGCCAAACTAGATAATGACTACAAGGGCCATTTTCCAGCATGGTGAAGAAGAAGGCTGCATGGAGCCTGGTCTCTAATGACAAAGTGAATCCAGGCAAAATATCCTATGTGTTAGAAATAGGTATTTTAGTTAGAGTTGTCACCAATCGGACATATTCTTACATGGTGCATAAACATTAACCATTTTAATATACTCAGCTTTCCAGGGTTTTTTGTCTGCACAGGGCATACCAGTCACACAATGCTTCCTAATTGTTTCACATACCTAAGTCTCTTTACCTATGTAGATGCTAAGTTTCTCAAGGTCTGGAACTTTATAATACTGTTTTCTTATGACCCTCAATGCTTACCACAATCATGGAGATATGAAAAGTTTTAAACACTATCAATTACTCCTGTTAATGTTCCAGCATCCAAAATAATATAGAAATTGCACATTTAAACTACAGACAATAATACTTTGATACTTTCCAAATATCTTTTAAAAACTATGCATGAAAAGCTACTTATGAAAATATTTTTATTCTTTTAAATCATATAAGTACATTATTATTTAATTTAACAAATATAAAATTTGAAAGAAAATTAAAACCCTCTAAATATCAATTAATCCAAATTCAACCAATATTTACTAGGCCTCCCTCTTCATGGCACCATAGCTAGTATACAATAACTAAATCACCACGTTTGCTCTCAGAAAGCTGCTATTTAATTAAAATAAAGTAATATTCTATTAAACGATGAATAATTAAATAATGAATAAATGAATAACTGAAAAGTGCCTGGAACAGTTGTTGGCTCCACAGTAAGTATTCCATAAATCTTAGCTTGCAGGAGGAGGAAGAGTGGGTTCATTAAGACAATGGAAAACTTGCTACTCGGCCTTTTGGCTAAGATCAAGTGCAGAAAACTTGCTACTCCGCGTATGTTACAGAGGGGTCTGCTAATTAAGCATCTACCATACGCAGGTTCTATGAGGGATGAATTTCCTTGACTGCCCAATCTTGTCACTATTAGAAACTATACTTAAATAAGTACACTAACTAATCCTAGGCACAGGACTCCTTATGATGCCTTATGTATTATCATCATGTTATTAACATATATTAACTTGACCTATTATTTTAATGATCATGCCTACTTGACAAAATAGAGAAGTTCAACATTAAAATCACATTTTAAAGGTGTATTTTCATTGAACTTCTCTATTTTGTCATGTGACAATACATGCGAAATACATGTTTAATAGAAAATATTTTCTATTTTTAAACATACATTTTCTATTTTTCAATGAAATATACCTTCTATTTTCAAAGAAATCACCTTCTTTCAATTTCAAAATACATACAATAGTAATGGCCCAAGGGACCATGCGCAGTTGTGCAAGTTGTATATTGAACAAAAATGAGGAGCTCCACTTACAGAAACTACAGACATATTAACCCCTGGCAGAAATGAGAGAAGTGGGTCAGAGAGGAAATAGCAAGGGGTGAGGTATATGGTAAAATAGAAATTTACCAAAAGGTAAACGTTACCAAAAGGTTTCATTCACCACTCATCTCTAACTGATGGTTACCATACAAGACCCTGGACCAAGAACTGTCAGATATTTCAACTTTACAAGAGTAGCTAAATATCTGGATTTTTTAATAAAAACCCCTGGTTTAAATATTTCTAACTCATATTAATGCTATTTTCTGTTGGTTTTATTTTTTCTATGTAGAATATCACATTATCCACAAATAATGAAAGTTTTATTTCTTTTCTTCAAACTCTTTTACTTCATTTTTTCTCTAAGAGCATAACAAAAATCTTCTTGTTAAATGTAGCAAAAACGGTAGACATTCATGTTTTATTACTAGCCTTAAAGGGAACCTATACATAATTTCTCCATTATGTATTATGTTTACTTTGGAGTTTTGGCATAGACATCTTTACAATGATAAAGAAATATGTTATCATTTCTAGTATTAGAATTGAGAAAAATTGCCGCATAGGACATGAGCTCTCATGAATAAATAAGACTTATTCATAACAACAGCCAACCAACTATAAATTATATTTTTAAAATATGTGATACAATGCCTGAGCTCACGAGTTTGAGACCAGCCTAGGAAACATGGAGAAACCCAGTCTCTACTAAAAATGCAAAAAACAAACAAACAAACAAATAGCCTTGAATGGTGGTATGGGCCTATAGTCCCAGCTACTTGGAAGTCTAAAGTGGGAGAATCACTTGAGCCTGAGGAATGTCAAAGCTGCAGTGAGCCATGATGGTGCCACTGTACTTTAGCCTGGGTTACAAAGCGAGACCCTGTCTCAAAAAATAAATAAATAAATAAAGCAATACAAAATAAATCATAAAATATCCAGGAATAAACAAAGAGTATTATAAGGCTACTATGGAGACAAGTGTTCAATCTATTTAAGGATATTTTTAAAAATCAGAGTAAGTGGAGAAACATCCTATACTCTTTGATGAGATGTCATCACATTACGGAGTTCAACTATGTACAAATAAGTCTATAAATTTTATGTAATTCTATTCAAAATTTTAGCTAAAGTTTTTTGAGCAACTAGAAAAATGTATTCAATAACTGATTATGGAAGATTAATGTCTACATGACCTAAGTCATCCTTTAAAAAGGGGGTTGAATAAGTTAACTTGCTATACCAGATATTAAGTTGTATTACAAGGCTGTGGATGGGAAAAAGTAAGTCACAGGAAGAAGAGAGCAAACATTAATGAGCATATTATGAGAAGCTCAGACCCAGTAGAAATTAGAGAAACTCAAATTAAAATGACAATGAGAAATCATGTTTTACTGATTATGTAAGTAAAGGTTACCCGTCTGGATAATACTGTTAGAAACGTGTCCCCATATAGCACTAGGGGAGTATAAACTCATGCACCTACTTCTGAGAGCTATCTGGCAAGACTTAGATTAAATGCATAGCTGGGACTCAGCAATCCAAGTGTTGCCTGTATCATGCAAGTTGATGAGAAGGCATGCATGACGCTGTCCTTCATGGACTTCTTTATGATAGCAAAGAGCTGTAGACAACCTAGGTGTCCACCCACCATGGAGGAAGCAGGGAATTAGATGAGATGAAGGGATATCATAGAGAATTAGGCATCAGGCAGAAGCTACAGACTAGTCATACTAGCCCATGGAGACATGGGAAGAGTTTTAAAACACGCTGCTGTCTGAGAAAATCAAGAAACAGAATGAGGCCTGTAGCATAATATGGTCTATATAAATTAATAATTCAAGCACATGCTCTCTTCTTTTCTCTATACAAGATAAGGCTACATGCTGTAAAAGGGTATGTAAAATTTTTTTAAAAGGAGTTTCCCATTGGGGAAAGATGGGAATGGCTCATAAACATTAAAGGAATGAAAGGAAGGAAGGAAGAAAATAAAGAAGGAAAAGAAGTAAGAAAGGACATAGGGAGGAAGGAAGAAAGGAAGGAAAGGATGGATGTAATGGCTCATTCCTGTAATCCTAGCATTTTGGGAGGTCAAGGCAGGAGGATTGCTTGAGACCAGGAGTTTTGAGACCAGCTTAGGCAACATAGCAGGACCCCATCATTACAAAAAAATAAAATAAATTAGCTTTGGGGTATTGTGGCACACACCTGTAGTCCTAGTTACTCAGGAGGCTGAGGGAGGCGGACTGTTTGAGCTCAAGAGTTCGAGGCTGCAGTGAGCCATGATCCTGCCACTGCACTCCAGTCTGGGTGACAGAGCAGCAACACACATACACACACACAAAGTGACGGGAGGAAGGGGAAAAAAGGGAGAGAAGAATGGAGGGGTGGAGGGAAGGAAGAAGGAAAAGCTATTTATTGGAAAAATGTAAAGGCCTCGGATAAATAACAGTTAGGTGGAAAATATAAAATAATGCATATGTAAACACATCAAGAGGCATTTCCTAAATTTTACAAACAAGATGACATTATTGAGAATAAAGGGTATGGCATCTGGATTTTTTTTTTTTTTTGACACAGAGTCTTGCTCTGACTTTTTAAATGACATCAGGATTTTTGAAATAAGGATTCCAAGCCCCTAGTTTACCCTAAAGTGTCTTCTAACTGTGATTTCTAATCACCATCGCCCATTTACCACAGTGTGACAGAGACCTCTGATTAACCCTGAAGTTCTGCTGAGGAGATTTAATACGGTAAGAGACAGAAAAATAAAGCCTCATCTAAATGTAGTTGTAGAATTTTGTTTGATTTTGTGGCAGAACTTGGCTATATCAAATGCTCAAAATCCATAGTCATTCTCCTCTAATTAGATCAATAGTAAATACTATCATCCTCCTTACGTTGTGTTTATCCATTTAACCTTAGATATTTTCAACGACTTTGTATGAAATCCTCTTTCTTTTTTGATAATTTTAAAATTCCCAGACTAGAAAAAAAAATGAAGCAAAACAAAAATACACATGAAGAATATATTTGCTATTACTTAGGCAGAGTAGTACCACTTACTACAGTTAGGTGACTGACTTTATTTTATTTTATCCTAGTTTTAATAGCATTACTATTACCACAGTTTCTAATGCTAGTGCGTCTTTTAGCCCCTTGAAATAACAACTAAATCTACAGAAAATAAATCTTGCGACTTTTTTGAGACTAAGAGGTTACAAACAAAAAGGCTTGAGAATCCTGATGTCAATACAAAGCAGAGAGAGAGAAGAGAAGAAAGAATTGTAAGTAATCCTTATATAAATTGAGTGAGTGTTCAAAACTCACTGATCAGGATTCCAGTCAGCACTCAGGACTGTCAAATCAGAACTTACCTGAAGGTGCTGGTATTACACAGGAACCCCATATCCAAACAAAAGCACGTTAACAATCCAAATAAATTTATTTTCTCAATCACAGTAGTCGTTTTTATTTCATTGAAAGAAGGAAAAAAATAAAGAAGAAAAAAAGAGAAAGTTTTTCAGATCTTGTTGTTATGAACGAGGATAATGTTGAAACACATTCCCAAAGCCTACCTTCTGGATACCAAGGCCGTCTGTGAGGATCCCATTCTTTCTCTTCACGGCAAAAGGACTTGTAATCAGGACAGCAATCAGAATTTTCCCTGTCACAGAATTTATCACAGTAGCACAATGCATTTGCCTCATAGAACTCAGTGACACAGCCATCATCTCTGTCTTCACAACAACCAAAATTCCTACAGTATCTCCCTTGGAAAACGGATCTTTTGAATCGGGTACCTTCCAAAATGGTGTGATTCCTAGTGAAATAAGCTTCTAGATCCACTTCTCTTTGAGATAAATACTGCTTCTCCATCCAGATTTCTGTAGTAAGATAAGAGAAGATTAAGATCTGATATCCGGTCCACATTCTCTAAAAGTCAGGTATAGCTTCCACTTCCGTTATATCCAGTACCCTTGGCCTTGTGGGCTTCTGCTTGGAACCTGAATTCCAGTCATCAAGACACTTCAGCCTGAAACCTGAAACTGATCCTTTGCTTGAACTGAGTATACTTCTTATAGTTAAACATTAATCAAGAATTTCAATGTTTGACCAAGATAATGTATGTTAGAAATAAACTATTCTCCCAAAGTTAAAAACGTGTATTTCGTAAAAATTTTGCATCATCAATGTATCTGCATAAAATCTTATGCATAGAGGTACAATGAACATTGCATACCTCTCAAAAAATCTAGGTTCTTAAATCAAAAGCCTCCTTAGAATATACATGGCCCAGATTATGGCTGTAATAACCACTGGCATGGTGCAGGAAATTCAAAAGTCAAAAGTGCAATTATTCATTTCACCTGCTTGCATTGCAACCAAAATCCAGGCTCTCATGAGGTTGCTTGCTAGGATCTGTGATATCAATAACAGTTGCTCTAAATCATGCCCAGTCACACACTGGTTTGATTTCCCATCTGTACTCCATTTACCTACCAGAAACTTTGATTTCAAGGCTTAGTGGAACCTAATTCAGCAAGAAATTCCCTGAGGGTGACCTTAGTTCCCTCCACCTGAGTCCCCACTTAGTATAAATACTGGGATGCTTCAGTATCTTGAAGGCAGTTTATAGTCAAGAAAAGTCATTAGTCAGTGCGAATGAGCTGAGGGGAGGGCATTGTGAAGGAAACTGGAAGGACAAGGTGTCTTTTGTGTTTTATAGAGCTGTGCGTTTACAGTGGGTTTTGGCTACACTGTATTTATTCATTAACTACAATAATTTCCTTTGGAATGAGGATAAGTAACCAGCAGAGGATGATTCAGCAGGAGTTGCTGGGTGAACTAGTGGAAAGCACCTGTCTTGGCAATCAGAAAACCCGGACTCTGGTCCCTGAGCTATTGTTTGTTTCTGTAACCTTAGGTTCACCATTCATTTCTCTGGTCCTCAGTTATTTGTCTATAAAATGGAGTATTCCTTTCCCAGGCTATTTCATAACTCCAACCGTACAAACTTGTTCCTTGACCTTGCTCTATATTTTATTCAACTCACACTTTTGTCTTCATTGTGCCATTTTCTTCTGGCACCTTCCTCTCAGGCTATAAACCAATGTAAATCTCTCTTTAAAAAAAAATCTACATCATCTTCATGTCACTATCCATAACGCCCCTGTCTCTTCAATCCAACACCTGCTGCCTCCACTTCCTTGCTATCTACTGAGTCACTAAATTACTACAAAGTACTGCTTCCATTCCCATCAACTCTTGCCAATGACCTCCTACCAGCCACTTCCCATGGATCTACATTCATTCTAGTCATATAGGTGTCTTAGGAGCATTCAAGGAGGGTAGATGTTATGTGTGCTCACCAAAAAAAAAAAAAAAAAAAAAAAAAGAAAGGAAAAAAAGATGAAAGAGAGGGCGGGGCAGGGAAAGAAAGAAAGAAGAAAATGGAAACTATATGAAGTGATGGATATGACCATGAGCTTGATGGGGGTGATTATTTTACAATACAAAGCATATCAAAACATCAAGTTGTACACTTTAAACACATACAATTTTTTTTTTTTTTTTTTTTTTTGAGACGGAGTTTCGCTCTTTTTACCCAGGCTGGAGTGCAATGGCGCCATCTCAACTCACCGCAACCTCCGCCTCCTGGGTTCAGGCAATTCTCCTGCCTCAGCCTCCTGAGCAGCTGGGATTACAGGCATGCACCTCCAGGCCCAGCTAATTTTTGTATTTTTAGTAGAGACGGGGTTTCACCATGTTGACCAGCATGGTCTCGGTCTCTTGACCTCGTGATCCACCCACCTCGGCCTCCCAAAGTGCTGGGATTACAGGCGTGAGCCACCGCGCCCGGCCCAACACATACAATTTTTATTTGTCGATTATACTTCAGCAAAACTGCAGGGAAAAGAGAGGAAGGGAGCATAAAAGTTAGACTAATAGAATTCAAATCCTAGTTCTGCCACTGACCAGCAGCATGTCTTTGAGCATGTGGCTTATTCTCTCTATGCTGCAATTTGCTCATCTGCACATTTGGAAAATAATATTTATTACCACATCAGGTGGGTGAGAAATTTAAATGTGATAATAACACAAAGCACTTAGAACATCAGCCACGCTAAATAAATGTTAATTTTCATTAATAAGCATACCCCCTACCTAGAAACTCTTCATCTTTTGCTTTCTATGTTTTCATTCTCCTGATTCTCTTCCCATTCTTCACGAGGCTCCCAATTTACCTGCCCACTCTTGGATTCACTTCCTTCCCTTCTCAATGATCATTTGAAGTTTACTTTCACTGACATTCTCAACACTCCCGTGCCCCGTCCTCACACCTCATAGTCCCTCAAACTTTCAACACTGAATCAATTGAAAAGTTATGGGCCACAAGACCCTATCCAAAGTGGACTTCCAACCTTCTCTCTCTGAACTTAATTTATACCATTTTACTCCTTGCACACATTGGTCCTGTCCTCATACTGGGTTTCTTGCCCATTCCTCAAACTTACCATGGACACTCCTGTCTTAGCGCCTTTGCACTTGCTGTTTCCTCTGCCTGAATCATGCTTTCCAGAAAACTGAATAGCTAGCTCTCTTTCAACCTCTCAGAGAGGTCTTTCTCACACTCCCTATCCAAAATGAGAAACCCTCTTCCGTCTCAACAAGCTCTATCCCCTTCTCTGTACTTATCATGATATACTATAATATTATTAATTGGCTTTATTTTCTGCATTTCCCCTCCAAATGTGAAGTCTAAAAGACCAAATAATTTTGTCTATTCTGTCATGGTTTTATCTCAAGCTTCTTACACAGTGCCTAACACATAGTAGATGTTCAATAAATATTTATTTGATAAATAAATAAATCCTGCAATTTGCATTTGCCCCCTCTGCTTTCTCTATTGAGGGCTGCTGGAGATGATATACTAGAGCATAAAATTGCTGACACCATAAATTTTGGGTTGTTTTAGCAGAGCTTTTAAGTGCTACTTACATTTCTTTGTCTCCCCTTTCCCTTTGTGACTACTACAAACCTCCTTACCTTCCTAACTCACTTTCTCATTTTCTAGAGATGACCTCCTCCCAGAGGTTGCCAAGAAAACACACATAGCAAATGTTAATCCCACACCTTCCTGTCATAAATCCCATAAACCTATCTACATTTGCAGCCACCTTCCTTTCTTCTAGACTCTGAAGATAAGGTGCCAGGGTTCCCAGATAATTCTTCCATCTATGATTTTTATTCTGACACCATTTACCTTATTCCTTCCCTTACCTCTTAGGTCCCGTACACCATCAACTTTCCTCTCAGTCAGTTCCTTCAGTCCATTGGTAGGATAGTAGCAGACACCCTTGACCATTCACCTTGGATGAGGGACATTTTAGGGGAGAAGAAAAGTGCTGCAGTCCCTCTTATGATTACTTTTGCTACCTCCATTGCACAAGAAACAATGGAGGAGATTGCAGCCTCCTGATTTTATCTTGGAAAGAATGAAGCTTATCAAATAACCTCCTGACATAAGATTATAGCTAGATGCTGCAAAAATGGACTGAAAAGTAGAAATTGCAGTCATGTTTATAACTGGCAGTTTTCAGATATATTTAAATATGAACTGACATAAGAACAGAAAACCAAACACCGCATGTTCTCGCTTATAAGTGGGTGCTGAACAATGAGAAAACATGGACACAGGGAAGGGAACATCACACACCAGGGCCTGTTGGGGGTAGGGGGCTAGGAGAGGGATAGCAGGAGGTGGGGGGATTGGGGAGGGATAGCATTAGGAGAAATACTTAATGTAGATGACGGGGTGATGGATGCAGCAAACCGCCATGACGTGTATATCTATGTAACAAACCTGCACGTTCTGCCCATGTACCCTACAACTTAAAGTATAATAAATAAAATATATATATATGTAAAATGTAAACCTTAAAGAAGAAATACCATGGTCTACCAAGCCACTTTCTCCTATCTGTGTTTTTTGAGGGACATAATACAGTCCCTTTTTCAATGTAGAGCAAAACGGTGTGTGGTGTGTGTGTGTGTGTATGTGTGTGTGTGTGTGTGTGACAGAGAAAACAGGAAGATAGGCTTGCTAAAAACGATATATTGGATTGTCTTAATTTCTATCACTAGAAATTTATTAATTTCAATTATGGGGTGTGAAAAAATTTTATTTGGTAATAAGTGCTGTTTGGTAAGATAAGTAATATTAACTCACCTATGAAGGTCAAGGCTTGATCTCTTCAGCTTCACAAGATATCTAGGATGGTCTCATGAGGAGGTGAGAAGGATTGGTGGGAGTGGCACCAAAGAGTAGGGAAAATGCTTGCTGAACGCCATGTGCTCATTCCTCACACATGAGGCCATACATTAATTATTTGAAGCTGCCTTCTTCTTATTTCTATTCAACTGAGTTAATTCAAATTTTAGATAAAGAATTTTAAAGAGACATAAAAGAAGTCTCTGTCTATAGGATGCATTTATCTTTGAATTAAGCTGTTATGGGAGACTGGAAGATTGCGCACATTACAATTACAATATATATCTGTATATAGATATATAAATGCCTATTTTATACACAATACACACTAGGTATTAGCATGTATATATAATCTCACGTAATTGTTGCAACAGTCTGTGATGGCAAACAGTATGAGTACTGTTCCTATTTTAGGTTTTACAGATGAAGGACTGGCTCAAGTGCCTAAGCAGTATCCTACAGCCAGTAATGGAGCGTTTGTCAGCAAGCTCAGTGAGCATTTCCCTGCTCCATCCTATGATTGTTTCTGTCTACATATTTACCCTGGCCTCTTGTCTGAAGTCTGGTCTTAGCCTATGACATGAATAAATTTTCCAGAACCTTTTCAAATGCAGATATTACTCAGGTAGAGGGAGTATGGGAAGGGGACTGGGGGACAAAGGTAGAGATCTAGGGAAAGACTGTGGAGTTTTTCACTGATTGGTTGTGTGTTATACACTCAAGTGAAACTCCACTCTTCTCTGAAAGTTTATCAGTTAATGCAAATTTGGCCTCTAATCATACATTGCTGAGAAAAGTTTTAAAAAAATGAAGAACTTAACAGACTCATGAAATGGAAAAGAGTTATCGTGGAGTAGGTCCAGGCTTTTTGCAATTTTGCTCAAGGCCTTCTAACCTCTCATTATAACTATACAGGTACTTTGAGTTCTACTTTCTTCTTGTTTTTCACTTTTTTTTGCAACAGCAATTTCAACATCTTTTTCCGTTTTTTATTTCCCAACACAGAACTGCACAGTATGGTGATCTGTGTAGTATGCATTTGCAAATTAAGACAGCCTGGAGAGGACATTCGGTTTAGACCATCAAGCGCCAAAGAAAACTTCAAATAGGCCAAGATGATACATCCATTTGAGTCTGGAAGAAAGAGAAAAAGAGGCCCTGACAAAAACCTCATTTCACTGCCCACCTGACCAATCTCCACTCTGGTTCAAGGGCCTCCCATGGAGATTATGTTGCCAGTTCTTTGCCTCCATGTAGACTGTGTAGGAGCCATTCAAACTTGCTAATGACAAAACCCCAAAGAAACCAAAAAGTAAAAAATAAAAAATGAAGGAAAATGCATGAAGACGAAAAGACTAGCAATAGAGTACAATGGAGAAAAAGCTAACAGAAAAAAAGTTATTATGGGAAAAAATATGTGCATATAAGAATATCTCTTTTTACATCAAAATCTAATTTTAATATGCTTAAATGGAAAACATTATGGGAAATACAAAAACATTACTTCTAGAGCTAATAAAAATGTTTATTTAGTGCTTTATTTCACAAGAGGCACTTGAAAATAAGAAATAGGCCTGCTAGCTCTTTCTCTTAAGGTGCTTGTAGTAGTATAATGTTTTGGGGAAAGAAGTTCATTTTATTTACTCATTCTTTTATTTAAAAGCGTATGTTGAACTCCAAATGTATTGCAGGACACATACTATATTCTGGGAATATACTGACTAATGAAACCTGATTCTAATCCTCAAAGATCAAGCCAGTATGGCCAGAGATGCCAACTTATAAAGAAAGCATTGCATTGAGGCTTGATAAGTGTTATTACTGGCATATGTAGAGGGCGAACAGGGGCACAAAGAAAAGAGTAGTCAATGCTTCCTAGTAGCATTAGGGAAGACAATGCTAAAGAAACGACATTTCAGTTCAATCTTAAATGGTAAGTAGGATATTTGTAAAGTAGACAGAATTTCTAGACAAGAAACAGAATATAACTCATAGCATATTTGAAAAGCTGGTAGGGGCCAGATCACTTCGGGGCTTGAATGACAAAGATATCGTATAAAGTATAGACTTTACTCTAAAAATGAAAAAAAAAAAATGTGAGTTGTTTGTTTTTGGTCTCCCAACAATTCCTATGGCACATGGCCTTCTTTGGGGGATCTGTTCTTTTCCCACTTTGCAAAGTCCTGGTGAGACCATCAGTAATCGGTCTTTACCTTTATCACTTCCCAGAAGTGTCTGCACATGACATAAGCTAAGCCAATCACTCTCTCCTGACAATTTGAATCTTCGGTGGAGTGACTAGTATATAAAGCAGGAAGAGGTGAGTCATTCAGACACCAACACTTCCAAAACTCATCATAAGTTATAGACCAAGATCCTTGGTCATTCAACTTTTCTTTAATTTCTATGAATATTAGTGTTCTTCTAACAAGTTCCTTTTCTTTTCTTTTGGTTTAAATTGACCAGAGTCTGTGTCTTCTTTTAGCAAGCAAAGAATCCTTGAAATAGAAAGTTATTTCAAATTCATAACAAGGCAAGGATATGGTCAGAACGGCATTTTCAATAGATTATTATGCTAGCAGAATACAGGATGCATTGGATGATACTGAGCTGTGAGGCTGGGAGTGAGTCAGGAAACTATACAATAGTCTAGGCAAAAGATGATGATAACTTGCCCTTGAGAAGTGGTTCTGGAATAGAAAGTTAAATGAGAAAAGCATTAAGTGGGTCATATGTCAAATTGGCTATGGGGATAAGGGAATAAGGGTTGCCTAAGGTGAGTTTCATTTTCCTTTCATAAATGACTATATAGTAACATTAGCTTAGGAGAAGCAGTTTAAGACACAGGTGAGCTCAGTTTGAGACCTATTAAGTTTGATATTCTAGTGGGTTATCCGGATGAATATGTCTAATGAAAAACTGACTTCCGTCATTGCTACAGTGTAGATTTGGAAGCCATCAACACATAGCTGATGATAAAAGCCATGGAAATGAGTGGCATTACCCATCATCAGCCAGGACTGAAGCACGACTCTGTCAGTAAGATGGTTGAATAGTCTCAATGCGGTGGTAAGTCTTCGGCAAAGAGTTTTATTTTAGAACTTTATGGGCTCTATGGGAAGTTTGGGTTTTAAAAATAGTTTCTCTCAAACTATATGAAAATTCCAAACATCCCTCATGTATTTGTTTTATGAGAGACATCATGACATAATGGAATGATTCTTAGCTTTGGATTCAAATCAAATCAGATTGAAATCCCTTCCTAGCCAGGTGACACTGGTCAAGTTAGGTATTTTCGTAGAGGCTTGGTTAACTCAAATATCAAAATTGGAAGTATAATACCAAACTTAGGGAGCTGCTTTGAGAATTAAATAAGATAATAGATGAGAAAGTACTGGAACCACGCAGAAGCTCCTTTACTTGCAAAGAAATATTTTGCCAAAGGTTGATTTTAAATTGATGAGTTTCAAAGTCTGAAGGGACTTTGGAAAGTTTTTGACATGTGACCTCTAGATGCATTTACACTAAAAGGACTTAAAACCAAACATAGGCTTCTCCTCTTTGCTGATACATGTTCAATTAGGAATCAGTAATATTTTTCAAAACATGACAGTTTTATTTATATAAAAATATAAATAAAAGTGGCTGACTACATGCAGCCAGGAGGAGCATCTGCCACTGAGGGACGGGGACATCAGGAAGACTGGTGCACTCTGAACAGATTTTTGGAGAGAAGGCCTTGAGAATGAATGAAGGGAGGACACAGATGCTGGGCTTAAGAGGCAGAGAACTAGGAACCCTGCATGGGGCTACCATGTCTGGGACTCATTCCTGGCTCCCAATGACTCCTGGGGAGAGGAGTGAGTTGAAAAGGCAAGGAAGGACCCACTGTCACCAGGAACTTCTGGAATCCTGGCAGCAAGAGACCCCTACACCTCCTGTAGACACATGAGCTGCCAGAGAGAGCTGCTTAGAATGGTGGTAGGGACAGGACTTCAGCCTGTGCAAAGCCCAGAAGATTTGCTGTGGGAATGTCTACAGTGGAGAATGGCCAGGGATGTCCTTCCCCCAAGGCTTACCATGCAGAGCAGTCTTAGCAGAACTGTTGGACCTGAACAGAGCAGGGTGATCTTGCCCATGAGATGGCAGCCAGTTCAACCTGAGTCCCCGCTGTCTGCTGGCCCTTCCTGGGGTCCTAGCCTGGCTGAGTCTACTTGAAGTGCAGCCTCAAATGCCCAATCAGGGTGCCTCCCACCCCATTATAGCTCATGTGCTGGCAGACCACACCTGACCATTGGAGAGATCCAGCAGAAGGGCCCCAGCCTGTGTGCACCAGCCCACTGGCAGCCTCCCCCAAATGAAGCCTCCCCCATGCTTCTTTGCCAGCACACACTTGCCCACAGTCACCCCCTCCCATAGCAATTTCTCAGCACACATGAGCGTGAGTGGACCTCACCTCCCATTCCCTACCAGGGCACATGGACATGTTCACCATACATGCCACAGCTGCCAGCATGTGTGCACCTTGCTTTCTCCCAGCCTTGCTGTCATTACCAGCATGAATGCATGCACACACACAGAGACCAGTGGCCCAGCCTCTGCCCTGCACCACCATTGCCACCAGTGCAGACACACACACAGACAGCAACAGCCTGGCCCCTCGACCCTGCACCACCACCACCGCTGGGGTGAACGCATGCATGGAGGCCACCAATGCCCCATGCCTGCACTGACACTGCTGCCGGTGCAAATGCACAGATGGATGCCAGCATCCCTGCCTTCCTATGCTGCCACCAATGCCTCTGTGAACACCAGCATGCAGGAAGGTGCCCTCTGAACCAGCTAGGCCCCATCCCACCAGTTGAGTGAGCAGCCCACCACACTGCCACTGCTGCTACTTCTGCTGCCATGTGTGAAAGGGCATGGATCCTGTTGCTACCACCCAATGAAGCACTTCAGCTGGCCCTACCCGTCAGAGGGTTGTGGTCAATGGTCCAGGAACACCTTGGCCCCTCTACCACAGCAGGTTCCTAAACTCAAGAGGCCTGGAGAACAAAGCCAGGGGCCCAATATCAAAACCCCACAGTTAGAGTATACAGTTCAGGAGTGCTGATCTGAACCTTTTCCCCCTAATGTCTTCTAGTAATGAAGCCACTTGACTGAGCCCACTTAATACCACAAGCAAACACCCAAGGAAATCAAATAAGATAAAAACTTTGATAAATTCATCCAAAGAATAGCAACTTCAAAGCCTGAAAGAACATCAGCCCACAAAGATGAGAAAAAACCAGCACAAGAACTCTGGAAACTTAAAAAACCAGAGTGTCTTCTTATTTCTAAACAAGTTCCTCAGCACTAGTTCCCTAGTAATGGTTCTTAACCAGGCCAAAATCAGTGACATGACAGAAATAGAATTCAGAATGTGGATAAGAAGGAAGATCAAGATTCAGGAGAAGGGCAAAACACAATCCAAGGGTTCTAAGCAATATAACAAAATGATATAGGAGCTGAAAGATGAAGTGCCCATTTTAAAAAAGAACCAAGCAGATCTCATAAAGCTGAAAAACTCACTTCAAGAATGTCACTATATAATTGTGAGTATTAACAGCAGAATCAACCAAGCTGAGGAAAGAATCTTGGAGCTTAAAGGCTAGTTATTCAAAATAACTGTCAGATAAAAATAAAGAAAAAGCAACAAAGAAGAATGGATGAAATCTCCCAGAAATATGGAACTATGTAAAAAGACCAAACCTACGACTCACTGACACCCCTGAAAGACAGGGAGCAAAACCAGACAGCTTGGAAAACATATTTCAGAATTTCATTCATGAAAATTTTTGCAACCTTACTAGAGAGGCCAACATGCAAATTCAGGAAATGCAGACAACCCCTGTGAAATACTACTCAAGAAGACCGTCTTCAAGACACAGATTCTTCAAAGCTGAAATGAAGGAAAAAAATTTAAAGGCACCTAGGGAGAAGGGCTGGGTCACCTACAAAGGGAACCCCATTAGGCTAACAGTGGAACTTTCAGTAGCAACTCTAAAAGCCAGAAGAGATTGTGGGCCTATATTCAGCATTCTTAAAGAAAATAAGTCCCAATCAATAATTTTATATCCAGGCAAACTAAGCTTCATGAACAAAGGAGAAATCTTTCAGACACGCAAATGCTAAGAAAATTTGCTACCTCCGCATCTACCTTACAAGGGGTCTTGAAGGAAGTGCTGAATATAGAAAGACCGTTACCAGCCACTACAAAAACACACTGAAGTGCAGAGACCAATGACACTATAAAGCAACCACCCAAACAAATCTGAAGAATAACCAGCTAACAACATGGTAACAGAATCAAATCCACATATATTAATACTAACCTTCTGTGTAAATGAGCTAAATGCCCCAATTAAAAAGCACAGAGTGGTAAGTTGGATAGAGAAACAAGACCCATGGTGAGATTCTTTCCTCAGCTCGGTTGATTCTGCTGTTGATACTCACAATTATTTAGTGACATTCTTGAAGTGAGTTTTTTGGCTCTATCAGAGCAGCTTGGTTCTTTTTTAAAACGGGCACTTCATCGTTCAGCTCCTATATTATTTTGTTACATTGCTTAGAACCCTTGGATTGTGTTTTGCCCTTCTCCTGAATCTTGATCTTCCTTCTTATCCACATTCTGAATTCTATTTCTGTCATGTCACTGATTTTGGCCTGGTTAAGAGCCATTGCTAGAGAACTAGTGCTGGGGAATTTGTTTGGAGACAAGAGGACACTGGCTTTTCATGTTTCCAGAGTTCTTGTGCAGGTTTTTTCTCATCCTTGTGGGCTGATGTTCTTTCAGGCTTTGAAGTTGCTATCCTTCGGATGGGCTTATCAAAGTTTTTATCTTATTTGATTTCCTTGGGTGTTTGCTTGTGGTATTAAGTGGGTTCAGTCAAGTGGCTTCAACAGACTTACCTCATCTACACTGGCACCCATGGCTAAAAGTGAAGGGATGAAGAATAATCTACCAAGCAAATGGAAAACAGAAAAAAAAGCAGATCCTGTTATTTTAATTTTGGACAGAACAGACATTAAACCAACAAAAATAAAAAGAGAAGGAAGGGCATTATATAATGGTACAGGGCTCCATTCGACAAGAAGACCTAACTATCCTAAATATGTACACGCCTAACACAGGAGTACTCACATTCATAACACAAGTTCTTAGAGACCTGTGAAGAGACTTAGATAAACTATACAATAATAGTGGGGAGACTTTCATACCCCACTGACAGTATAAGGCAGATGACTGAGGCAGAAAACTAGCAGATATCCATAACTTGAACTCAACGCTTGACCAAATAGACCTAATAGATGTCTACAGAACTCTATACCCCAAAACTACAGAATGTACATTCTTGTTATGTGCACATGGCACATACTCTAAAATTGACCACACAGTTGTACATAAAATAATCCTCAGCAAATTCAAAAAAACATAGGAACAGAAAACCAAATAATACATGTTCTCACTTGTAAGTGGGAGCTAAACATCAAGTGCATAGGACACAAAGCAGAGAACAACAGACACCGAGGCCTGCTTGAGAGTGGAAGGAGGGAGGAGGATGAAGATCGAAAAACCATGCATCAGGTACAATGCTTACCACCTGGATGATGAAATAATCTGTACACCAAACCCCAGTTACCTGCAATTTACCTATATAACAAAACTGTACCTGTATCCCTGATCCTAAAATGAAAGTTTTAAAAAAAAGAAAATCAATGTAGTTCACCACATTAACTGAATAAAGAAGAAAAAAATGCATAAATAAGATCACTTTCTCAATGATCTCTACATAAGTGAAAGGGAACTCATGGGCATATGATAACAGCATTTATTGCCTTGTCACTGGTTTTAATGTGAGAATTTGAAGGGGCTTTGAGCCTATGGAATCCTTACTAGCTTCGAAGAATCATCCCCTATTTATATTATCAGCACACTCTCAATGCTTAAAAACCCTTTCATTCACAAACCCATAATCTCAATTCAGAACTTCTAATCCACTGTTTTTCACACTGGCTGAAAATGATAATTACCTGGAAGTAAAATCAAAAAAAAATAAAAATTAAACACTTCTTTCTCTATATCTCATCCTAAGGAATTATGATTTCATTTTTACAGGATAAGATGGAATAGGTTGAAAAGCAACTATTGCATTTACTCAAAAATTTCTTTGTTCCGGTCACATTTTCTTCATCTCTTTTCTATTAATTTCAGTAGTACAGACACAGGGTCTTCAAGTATTATTTCATGATTTGTGATATGTCATTTGGATTTATTCTTATTAAAAATGAGTTATCCCATACACTTATACAATAGCTATTCATTTCCTCATCACTTTTAACTTATAAAAATTATCTCTATTTTCCATCCCATCATGCCTTTTCTTTCTGGCATTTATTTTGTACTTATCAACCATGGAGTCATAGGAGGTGTTTCTTGAGTCATAGGATGCTGTCCTCCATGTGTCAGTTTTAAGGTTATTTGTGTTAAATTACCTTAACTACCCTAAAACTAACACATGGAGAGCAGCTTTCTCTAACTCAAGAAACACAATGACTAAAATGACCTAACATTATTAATAATCCATTTATTGGTGATGAGCACAATTAATTGCCAACTAATTTTACTCAAACAGTGAGCGTTCATAAACTGAAAACGTATAAGTTGAAAAGCTTCCATGCCAGATACATAATAGATGCTCAACCTGTATTAGTTTCCCCTCCAAATTATTTCCTTGATTTGCCCCTCCCTTTCCCATCACTCACCTTTGGATAATAAGATCATTAAACAGATCTTGTGTAATCTTAAATTTTAATTCCTAGTGGGCTATTAATATTCAGCAATCATATTTCTTCCTTTTGTAGAATAAAAAATAGTTTGTATTCATGAGTGGGAATCCTCAGGGTATTCACATCCCATTTGCTCACAGAGATGATGATAACAACCCATTAAAAAATGCTGATGTTCAATCAGAAGAGAATGAGGAAAATGACATGTAACACACTGTGTGAGACAAATGCACCCAGGTTGAGCAAAGCATGATAATCCAGACAAGGACAGCACTCCTTGTTTCTCACCAGAAGCAGGCACCTTTGGGCATATTGTTACAGAGAGGGTATTTTGTGGGTCCTTTCCTCCCTTCCATAAGGCAGGAACCATAGCTGACTGGAAAAGCTGAGTCATTTGGAGCAACTGCTCTAGTGAACACCAGAAGAGAGAAAGGAGAAGTGTTTCCATTATCGCAAGCAAACAGACTAATGCCTTTTCTAAAATGTTTTGGAGCTCCAAAGACCAAAAAAATGGGGATGGGAGGCAAAGTGCATTCCTTACGCAACTCAGAGGAATATAAATAACAGAGTCTGGGATTCGGAATCAGGAAATTGAATGTGGGTTCTGGCATTAGCCTTATCTTTTGACATACTCTTTTTAGAGGTCATTTAATCTTTCCTTGACTCAGTCTACAGGTGAAATGTTATATTTTCTCACATTTAGATTATTTGTACGAAGGACCTCCACAGTCTAGACCACGTTAGGTTGAACCAAGCACAATGTACTTCCCTGTTTTTGCTCCTCTTGCACATGGTGCAAACCTCGTGCTGCTGAACTCAGAGTCTTACATTAGGCATCTAACATCTAACTGTTAAGCAGTGACACACACATTTATCTGAACAAGAATAGGCAACAGCTCAAGCACAGTGCAAGCTGAATTCATATTAGATTCCATCTTATTTTATCCCCTCAAAGCAACAGAATCTGCAGAATATGAAGTCTGGTTGAATCATATAAAATTTCCATTATGAAATACCTTTTACATCTTCTGTGTGCAAAGTAGCAACATTCGGATTACTTTGTAGCTATCAACAATAATGTCCTAGTTTATTTTATATTTGTGTAACCAAAAAGCCCCTTGAAATTAATTTTTCAAAACAACTCTTGAGTGTGAGACATCACTTCCAGGGAGACAGAAGCGGGATGCAGATTTTCAATACTTGTTTGGCTTATCTGCTCTTCTACGAGGTTGAAGTTGGCTCCTCTACTTTTCAAGCAGGGAACCCAAATGCCTCGCAATCTCAGGAGGCGGAGAATAAAAGAAAATAACTTTATAATGTATGGTGATAATTAGGCTGACTTGTATAATAAATTCAATTTTTAAAGCAAAAGGCAAAGCTTCCTGGAATTCCATTGCTTTCTTTAAAAAAAAAAAAGCCATTACCAGGAAAAAATTTTCCAAATAATTTTACATTCAAGTGTTTACAATCATCTGTCACATGGCTTCACTTATGGACTATGATATTTTTCAAAATTTTTCTCTGGTCAAGATTTTGCTTAGAATTCTTCACCCATATTTTTAACTGCATACTGGATATGTCCACTGAAATATTTTTCAGTTATCTTAAACTCAACATTTCTAAAACTGAATTCACATTTTGCCCTTTCCACTCCCCTTTTTTGTACACACACACACACACACACACACAACATGCATACAAATTCCTTCTATGTTCCAGTGTTTATTAGAATAGGCTAACCTTATTCTGCAAGAACAAACAACTCCGAAATCTCAAAAGCATAGCATATAAAGTTTATTTCTAGCTCATACAAGGTTGTCGCTTTACTGGGCAACAATTCAAAGCAGCTGTGCTCCATGGGGTTACTTGGGGTTCCCAGCCGTTTTAATTCTGTGGCTCTACAGTCTGAACATATGGTCTCCCTGCTTCTTGCCAAAGAAGAAGAAAAAGACTGAAGAATAGTATAGGAGTTTCCATTGCTTCGTCCCAGAAGTAACATGTGTCACTTCCACTTCCACTGTGCGGTTTCTCCTCACTGCCAGGGTATTGCCAAGCATAGTTTTCCACGTGCCAGCAAGAAAGAATAGGAAACAAAAAGTACATGGCATTGTATTTGGTCAAGTTTCCTATTTCAGATTCGTGATTCAGAATCTGTGATGTTTATCCATCTTTCTTATCAACCCTCATCCAATTGAATACCATTGATAAGTGGATACCATGAATTCTGCTTTTTCTATATCTCCTTAATTAGTCCATCTTTCTTTGTTCCCACCTTCACTTAAATTCATACTTCCATCACGTCTCCCTTTGACGATCGCAACACCTTTTACCAGGTCTCCCTGCATCCAATATTCTTTCTCTTGAATCAATTATCTACACAGCAGCCATAGTGATCTTTTGAAAGTACAAACATGGTCATATTGATTTAACCTCCCGCTCAAAACCCTTCTGGAACTTCCCTTTGCTTTAAAAAATGCCAAAACCTGTAACTGTGATTTATAAGGCCTTTTATTCCCTATTATGTGCTTCCTTCTCTAACTTCATCTATTGCAAATGTACATGTTGTAGTGTGTGCTGTGCTGTGCCACCCAGTCTTCCATCCAAGTCAAGCCTGCGTTTCTCCAGCCACTGGATATTGCTAGTGGCTGATGGCTCACAGCTGAAACGCTTTTCTGAGAAGTGCCATAAACCAAAAGAAGCTCTTTCACCCGTGATTACTCCAACCTGAACTTTTGTCCAAGGTCAGTGAAGGATAAAAAGGATTTCCTCTTACCTCAACTGGGGACAAATGTGAAAGGCCATCCCAGAACTCACTATAGGGTTTTCTGAGATCTCTATTGTAACTGCATCCCAGGCCAACTTCTCCCACTATCCAACCCTGTCTTCTTTTTTACTCCCTGATGAATGTTGTCCTTGGAAGAACTTCCAAACAACCTTCTCCACTGAAATCTCTGTCCTAGAGTCTGTTTTCTAGGGAACCCAAGAGGTTCCTCACTCTCTGTGCTATAGCCATTTGAAATACAGCACCCAAGTTATGTTTGTGTGTTTGTTCCTGTCCACACATTTACATGTGTAGTATCTGAGGTCTGGAAGGCCAATCCTACCTTCCTAACTTCATTTGGGTCTTTCCTACTTATGCTTTAGGACTGGGCTTAAACATCACATCAACAAAGAAGCCCTCTTATCAATTCCATATTAGGCACTGCATGTATATCCTCTCTCCCCCATACCTACTCAGACTCAGAGCAATTCATTCTTCTTGTCAAACTACATTAGAACTCTCAGTGTAGTGGGGTTACAAATATCCTCAGATATGCAATGAAAATGCATTTAGGGTGATATGATAGACCCATGATTAAAATCTGTGACCCTGGTTATTTGGCTCAGGCTCAAAGCCCAGAATTCTTAGCCCCTTATTTCTGAACATAGGCCTCTTCTTGCTTTCTGAGCTCATTAGCATCTCTGATTCACCTAAGAATCTCTGGGTCACCTGAACTCTGAACATGGACCTTGGGAGTCAGAGGGCTACCTGGTTTTCTTCTGCAGCACCCTCATCCAGCCATGAGGGAGTCCGTTTTGGTGTGGCAGAAAACTGAAGGCTAGGATTCTTCCAGGAGTCTTCATTTCCTCCTATATTACATCTTTCTCTCCTGTCACCAAACTCAAGGCTGTAGAGGCTGGTTTTCCATATTCTCTCCTTATATTCTGAGATGTCTATAGCCCTGGCACTACCTCTTCAATCCAGTCTTTTAAATCTCCTCATGTTCTAATAAAGTAATTGAGAAAATTATTTCCTTTCTCGTGACCTCTTTTAGAGTTACTAACTTCCATAAAAGGTCACAAAAGTCAGCTTTAATATTTAAGACTAATTAGTGGCCTCTTTTCTGAGCAGTATCCTTCTTCTCCCTCTTGGGGGAAAAAAAAAAAAAAACCTGGTGGCTTAGCTTAGGAGAAGGCAACAAGAAAACACATTTAGAAAGGTCATGAAAATGTGTAAGTTTAATATTTGCAAAGAACTGTCCTTCATCTCTCATTGTAGCTATTCACATATCTGCTGCTCTACAGTGGGTTTTCTGTCAGTAATAAGCATTTTTATTTATCTTTGCAAATTCAGTGACTAATATAGTGCATAGCCCATCATAAGTGCTCAAACGTTATTTGTTGAAAGACACTCAGAACATCTCCACCTCCTACTCCAGGTTTATTAAGATTCTTCTCCTCTAGTAAAGAACACCACCTGGTTCATCTTTTTTAACTTATACCTCTATTCACTTTTAGTTTCAAAAAAATTTTTATTTCCAGAGACACCTTTCTTCTCTGTGTTCACCAATAATCCATATATTTGTATGTTTACTATAAGAAAAATAGGCTAGATCTTCATACATATGGTAAATATACTATTACTTTTAGTGTTAATCTGATGTATGGTATATATTCTAATTGCTTTTTTGATGTTTATTAATTATTTTTCATCTTCTTTAAGAACTGCTCCAGCTCTTTCATTAAACATTAAACTACAAAAAAAAAGAAAATCAAATTATTTTCTTCTATCACCTATCTTTGCCATATATAAAAATTTCTGCACATAATTAAAAATATGTCAACCAGCATGCAAAAATTTATAAGTAAAAGAATGAGATTTTAGAATTATACATAATTTCAGGATATTGATTCCAATTAGGGATTAAGACACACAAGAATTTTTCAATTGGGCTAAGGCTACATATCTATAATAATAAAAATAATAGTTAACCTTTATTGAGCTATTACTCTAAGCCAGACAACTTATTTTATATGTACTGTTTTATTTACCCTTCACTGCACTTACAAGGTTTCCAATAATTTTGTTCCCTTTTTATTGCAACTGAGACACAGTGAGTTTAAATAACTTGCCCAATGTCATACAGTTGCTAAGTGTTGAAATCATGATTTAAACTTAAGAGAATTTAATCCAAAATTTATACTTTTACTTATGGACAGTACTTCCAACTTTCTAAATAGTTGAGTAATCTTTTGGTTATTGCTTTGAAACACTGTTTCTACCATACACACTAGTTTTTCTAATGGGATCAAAGAGTTATGGTTGCCACACTGAGACTGTTCAAATTGATCTTCCAAGTTGAATACCTGATCTCCATCTAGAATCCTCTGCTTTGAATCTAGCCAAACTCTTCTTATGGTGTGCATTGACAGAAGTTTCCACAAAATGTTCCACATTACTCTAATGAATTACACTTTTTAATAAGTCTGAGCAAGCTAAAAGTGAACTGAAAAGCGCATGTATAAACATCATCAGAACATGGACAGAGTTATTAGGAGTAAAGAATGCTGCTGGAAACACAGACACAATAAAAGCTTTGCTAAAACACCAAAAGCAATGGCAACATAGCCAAAATAGACAAATGGGATCTAATTAAACTTAAAAGCTTCTGCACAGCAAAAGAAACTATCATTACGGTGAACCAACAACCAACAGAATGGGAAAAAAATTTTTGAAATCTACCCATCTGACAAAGGGCTAATATCCAGAATCTACAAAAAACTTAAACAAATTTACAAGAAAAAAACAAATGTGAAAAAGTGGGTGAAGTATATATGAAAATACACTTCTCAAAAGAAGACATTTATGTAGCCAACTAACAAATGAAAAAAAGATCATCATCCCTGGTCATTAGAGAAATGCAAATCAAAATCATATTGAGATGCTCATGCCAATTAGAATGGCGATCATCAAAAAAATCAGGAGACAACAGGTGCTGGAGAGGATGTGGAGAAATAGGAAT
Organism: Cebus imitator; assembly: GCF_001604975.1. Taxonomy (NCBI): domain Eukaryota; kingdom Metazoa; phylum Chordata; class Mammalia; order Primates; family Cebidae; genus Cebus; species Cebus imitator. The sequence continues at coordinate 2,865,402 of NW_016107463.1, read as the reverse complement.
GCTTTTACACTGTTGGTGGGAGTATGAATTAGATCAACCATTGTGGAAGACAGTGCAGCAATTCCTCAAGGAACTAGAAATAGAAATACCATTTGACCCAGCAATCCCATTAATGGGTATATACCCAAAGGATGACAAATCATTCTACTATAAAGACACATGCACATGTATGTTTTTTGCAGTACTGCTTACAATAGTAAAGATTGGAACCAACCCAAATGCCCATCAATGATAGGCTGGATAAAGAAAATGTGGCACATATATACCATGGAATACCATGCAGCCATAAAAAAGGATGAGTTCATGTCCTTTGCAGGGACATGATGAAGCTGGAAACCATCATTCTCAGCGACCTGAACAAGAAAAGAAAACCAAACACTGCATGTTCTCACTCATAAGTGGGTGTTGAACAATGAGAACATATGGACCAGCGAGGGGAACATCACACATTGGGGCCTGTCAGTGGGTGGGAGGCTAGGAGAGGGATAGCAGGGGGTAGGGGGATTGGGGAGGGATAGCATTAAGAGCAATACCTCATGTAGATGATGAGGGGATGGGTGCAGGACATCACCATGGCATGTGTATACCTATGCAGCAAACTTGTACATTCTGCACATGTACCGTAGAACTTAAAGTATAATAAAAATTCATTAATTAAAGCTTTGTGAAGAAGTTATTTGTCTCTAAGTGCTACAGTGGCCAATCAGATTTGCATGCTGTAAGCTTTAATATTCTATCAATCTGTTAAGCTTCATTTAGTTATATAGGCAAAATCCAACTTGAATTAATTTCCGCAAAAAAAATGAGCATATTTATTGAAAGGGTGTGTGAACGGAGGGAAGCAAGTGACCCTTGGAACTAATGAGTGGCTTCAGGCCAGGAGAAATTCAGGTTAGTCCCTCTCATCCGTATTTCTCTCCATGCATTTCCCTCATTTGTGGTTCTCATTGCAAATCACATTTCTCAGTTTACCTGTAACTGCTCTGAAAGCTTCTGTGATTATTCAATATCCAGCCACCTATTTAGAGAGATGGAATTAATTCTGTCACAACCAAATTTTTAGGGGAAAAGTTTATTTGTTCTGCCTGAGTTACGTGCTCATCAGGACCAATCAAATGCGGACCAGGCTAGATTTTTGAGCTGGGGTTTCATTTCTGCACAGTTCCACTGTGGTCTGTGTGCTGCATTAGAATTGCACATATATCACAGCTCTTGTAATGGCTATGTAGATGGTGGATCATTTTGCAGGTAGACCAGTTGGGGGAATTTCTAGAAAAATGAGTATGTGATAAATAATCAGATGTTCACCTCAAACAGGGAAGAAAGTATAGCTGTAATTTTTTGAACATAACACTGAGTATGTCATAGATCTTGAAGGCAAGAAAAAAAGAACAATATTCTAAATCAAAATCTCAAACATCAGTTGAACTGAGCATGAATTGGCATATATATGATATACTCCCTCCTTCACTTGGATCCACAGTTTGGCTGAGTGTGAGTAAGACTAAAAGAAAAACAAGGGTTAAGGACACATTTGGGGCTTATTCTTAGTAACATAAAGGAAGACACAGAAAACTAATATTTATTGTATACAGTGTGACACCAGCTCTTTTCACTTATTATCTCATTTAATTCTCCCTGCGACACTGTAAAGTAGGTATTATATCTCCATTTCTCAGATGCGAAAACAAAGGCTCTAAAAGATAACTTTCCCTGAATAAATTCTAATAAGTAGGAAAGAGTGTTTAAAGCTAAGTCTGTCTTATTCCAAAACCTGAGCTCTTCTGTTTTTACCACAGAAAAGCATTTTAGAATAAGAAAAAATAAAATAAAACTCAAGCATAGGAGAATTTGGTGGCAAAATATAAAATGTAAATAACATAGTAAATTATTTGAATGAAGAAAATATTACTGGTATCTGGACCGAGAACAAAAGGGGAAAAGCTCCAGATAATAAAGCTCATAAGCCAATAGAGGAAAAACAGATTTATCACATAGGTAACCACGTGCATTGATGAAATCTGGACCATATACTTTTTTCACAGCTGAAAAATTCCACTGCCCATTTCCTAAGAAAATAGTATCATATAAAGCAGTACTTGAAGATTTTGGTTAATGAATAGTTTGTCAGTGAACTTTGAAGCCCTGACTACAATTCCTTGGGCCTACATGTCAGGGTCAACAACCTCACTCAATAGTTTTATTTATTGTAATATTAGTTGGTACACATTAATCAGAGAATCTCAGAGTGTAAATACCAAAAGGGCTTCTGAGAGATTATTAGCAGGGAGGTCAGGGGAATCTTCATTTTATAGATGAGAAAACTGAGGCCCAAGGAGGGGCAGATACTGTGAGAGAAGAGAATGAAGCCCTGACAGAGCCCCAGACAGTCAGAGCTGAGCCGAAGGTAAGGCCAGCATGGCCCCAACAGAGACCAGTGCTAGCAAGCAAGGGGCACCTGGACTCATGGGCCATCATGTGGTCAGAAAGGACTTCCCTCATATCATCTGCTGTGGGTTTAAAGCCAGTTATCAAAACTTAGCTCAGAGCCTCCAGATGCACTCAGACCTAATAAAATAGTCATGCTCAATTGTTGCTCAGTTCTGAGAATAGTCTAATGTTCTTATTTAAAAAAAAAAATTAGAAAGAGTTTGAGTTCACCAAGGCCAACCTCCTCCTCAACAAGACATCACTGTCACATTAGTGATCTAGTCTCTCATACCCTTCTCATGATGGAAAGTTGTTACTCCTGTTTTCTGAAACTTTTAATAGTGCACTAAAACATGACACCTTGAACTCTCTCACACTGACACTAATTCAGCCTTCGAGTGCCACAGTGAGCAAACCCAGATGTAGTTTAATTTTAGTTCACATTGTTTCAGAGCCACCTACCCATTCTTCCTTAAATTTATTAACTCTGTATGTTATCCAATTAAAATGAGAGAGAGAGAGAGATTTTTGTTCATTGTAAGTTGAATTCATTCTAGATTTACAAATGTTTGGATTTAGTTTTGGTCTGGCTTGGTTTGGTTTGGTTGTTCTAAGGTCACTCATCCTTAATTAGGATATGTGTGGATTCAGTTGAAGTTTAAATACTGGAAAAACTCAGAAAACCTTTTCCATGTTTTTGATATGTACCCCCCTCATTAGTGATTGCAAGGCCTTCTTCACAGCTGCAGTTCTCTCTCTGCTAAGGCTTCCATCCTCCTCGGCCTGGAGAACTGGTCTTCGCCCTTCTGTCTCAGCTTAAAACTCCATTCCTCACTAAAATCGCACCTATCCCATTGCTAACCACTTCTATGGTACCTTCTGTCTTGCAGCAGTGTGAAGGCACATGGGGTCACTGATAGTAATGCTCCCAAGTGCCACTGCAGCACAGTGCCTGGGCACAGAGTAGGTGCTCAACTACAACAACAAATTTGTGAAATGAATCCATGAATAAATTAATTAATAAACCCAAAACACTCTTTCTGCACCATCCCCCTTGAAAGCTACTTCTGCTACCTGAGTCAGCTGGAAATTTTTCTTAGAGAAATAATATTCAACTCCAAGATGGCTTAGTATCTGTGTGAACTTAAGTCATATTACTTAACACCTTTGTGCCTTAGTTTTCTCATCTATGAAATGAAAAAAAAAAAACAGTAAATAACGATATAATATAATTAATAGATAACTTAGAGTGACGAGCGGCACATATAAAAAATTCAATTAGTGTTAGCTCATCGTTATTACTGTGGTAGTGGTAGTATTACTCTAGTGAATGTGTGATATACTTAGAATTTATAATTAGATGTTTAACCTTTCCATTTTTTCCAAGCTTACTGAATTATTATAAGACGAATACCCTTATAAACACCCATGCCAAAAATTAAAACTTTGGCAGCTGCACTAAACTCCTCTCTACATGTTCCATTCTAATCACAGCTTCCTCTCTCCCTCCAGGAGTAACCTGACTGCTGTAGTCATTGCTTCTTTGTGTTTCTTCCTGTTTTTGTCACCCAAATTTTTATTTATAAACCCTATTATTGTCTTTTTAAAAATGTTTTTACTGTCTATTTTCATCTATAGGCTTCTTCTCCATCTCTCTCTTGGTTTCTTTTTATTACAATAAACACGCTGAAGAGCTCAAGTTTTTTGTCCTATACGGTTTCCCACAGCCTGCATTTTGTTAATTGCATCCTCATGGGACCATTCAACTCCTTCCTCTATCCTGTCTGGCTTGGACACTGGCAGCTGCTTGGAGAAGCTTGATCAGACTCGGCGCCTATCCATTCAACGAGACTCTAGGGCTGTGGTATATTCTTGAATCAGGAGGCACACTGTGTCCGATTTTTCTTCCTTTTTTTTTTCGTTTTTACTATTGCCTAAACTTTAAACTTTATTTGGATTTTCTTCCATTTTGAAGTTCATTGCCAATTATGCTCAATTTCTAGATCCCCCCATTCATTGGGAGTTGCAAAAATGATAATCTATTATTTTATTTTTATGTAATTTTATAAGGAGAAGCTTTTCTTCATCGACTACTTAATCATCCATGTTCAATTCACGTAGGAGGGCCAGAATAGAGCTCTGATTCTTTCATTTTATTTACCCAATTTTCAAGATACATAATTCAAAATTAATTCAAGATAATAAATTAGTTTTCTGACATCTTCTGACATGATAAATGTACTTTTTAATATCATTATAAATGCCTGGGTTTCCATCCATTTCAGTTTCATCCTTATGGAAACTTAAGTTATTCCATCTTTGGTGAGTGAAAGCCTCTTCAAGTTGGCTTCTGAGTCCTTTGACATGACTCTAGTGGTCTTTGATAGTTTTCTTGCACATCACATAGTCATCAGGTACAAGAGTGTGTGTGTTTGTATAAGGGTGTATGTATGTGAGGGAGAAAAAGTGATGTGTGTGTGTGGTGTGTAAAAGTGTGTGTGCCAGGAGGGTGTGTGTATTGGAAAGTACGTTGGGAAACTCAGAGGCTGGGGAAATGTGACTAGATTAACATGGAAGACTGATTTGACAACCCATCTACTTTATTCCCTGCCCAGACCCCGGCCCTGAAACTGGGAAGGCACTAGCAGGCTGTGACACTTCCAAAGCCAAAAGCCCAAAATGACTGTCTAATCAGCTATCATGTCTGAGAGTTGGCTGAGAATGTTTTCCAGGAAAGCTTTCACTGAGATTGCGTCTATCTGGCCCTGACAGCAACAGGAAGCTCTCTTTGTTACAAATATCTGAAATTCTTTCCTCAGGGCAGTACAAAAACATAGAAGCTTATCAGGTGTACAAAGCATTTCTTTTTTAGTTAAATTCCTGCTCTAGGTATAAATGGAAATACAATGTGAACTGAAAGGACAATTCAGCCAGCTGCAGGTTTCCATTTATATCTTTTATTAATTGTAGAGATAAAGCCCTCACTTAAGAAATGGCCTGACATGTAAAATTTTCGTAAGCCTAAGAATATATCTTATGTAACCAAAATGACTTTGGGTTTTAGAGCTGATATGCAACCTTGGCCTCGTATATTCTGCACCATTTAAATCCTCTAAAGGAAGTACAACTTTCACATAGCCAATAGAAGCTAAAAATTTTTCTGGTCATTTTCTCAGAAAGTCAAGCTTACTTTCAGTGAACTGCACATTTCAGTGTTTCTCTGAATATTACTGTCTACATCTAAGAGTAGAAAGCATTAATTGCCTTTGCCACAGCTTGTTAATCCATGCATGACCACCAACTGAGACTCCCAAACAGTTCCAGTCTAGTGAACCCCTACTTTTTTCATGTATAGGTTGGCCCTCAGGCCTGAGATCTCCACAGCTGTACCAGAGACTCGAATAGGATAGAGGATCATCAAGCTGAGGGATCAGTCCCCCAGGGGAGTGTCATATCAGAACCCAGGATGTGGTCCAAACTCAAGTTGTTGATATGAAAGGGGCCTGGTAATGAGAGAGTTAGTGGCCAAGAATAACTGAGAAGATAGGAGGTCTGAGTATGCAAAAGGAGCTGAAGAGTAGCCCATCTTGGGAGCTGTCTCTAGTTGTCTCACCTTGGGTAGGGAGTGCCTGAGGAACAACTCCAGAAGGGACCAACACAACTGTTTTTGGTTTGGGTTTGGGGGTTCTTTTGTTGTTTGTTTTACTATGATAATTCCAATTTGCTCAAGTTTTGTGATATTTTCACTTTCTTTAAAGTAAGAAGGGGAAAAAAGCTGTGGTATACTTTTAGCTGAAAATTTTGGCTACTACCTTCTGAGGACTCATGGCATTACTTGTTATTATTGTACTTCTTGATATGGCTCTGAGGAAAGAGACTTTTTGTTTAGAAAAATCAATAAGCTATTTGGATGGATAGAGAAAAGAATTAAGAAAGAGATATTAAAACAGTTGTATAAGAATTAAGATGTACTCTGTGGATGGAACAAAGCTAAGGAGAGAGAAGATGAGAGAAGGACTCCAGACACCAAGGTGGAAATGGAAGATGCCAATTTGTCATAAATAACTCATTCCTTTTTAAGAACCAGAAAGTCTACAATACAGTTTAAATAGTCTGTCATTTGTTACCATGTAATAAGTCTTTCTCTCTCAGTGATCACAACAGCTCACAAATCTCCGGTAAAAGTCTAGCTTATACCTTGGTGGAGGGGACTTGTAGTTGGGGATTCTCAGGTAAAGGGAATGTGACCCACACTGAGGGCGTTCTAAGGGGCTATCAGCAAAATGCAAAGTATGACATGAATATTCCACAATAGCTAGAAATTTGCTCTGGAGAATGTGAAGAAAAATATAGTCTTTGGGAATTCGCAGAAATCTTGGAGAAGGCACTGAATTCATCTTAGCAAGTAGGGATGTGTTAAGCCAGTCTTAACTAGACGCAGCATTCTACATATTACTATTGAGAATGATTTAGCAAGTGTATTCGGAAGTGGTGAACAAATCACACTAGGTTTTCTCAATTCCTCAGGGAATTGTGTGATATAAGAGAACTTTTCAATATTAGAGTGGTAAAGCACTAGCATGTAGAAAAGAAGAAGGGCAGAGCAGCTGGCGTGCCACTGAAACACATGTAATCTCTAAATCCTCCTCTATCGTGATGGAGTGTCAAGTAAGGCAGAAGTTTGAAAAGAGAAATCAGAAATACAGAACTATGTCCATAGTTCAAGAAACAAGTCTCCTTAAAGCAGATTTTGTTAATTTAGGAAGAATTGCTTGAGCAGTATGGTGCCTATCAAGATTGTCTGAGAGAAGTGGACCTTCCTTCCCCAAAAGGAGTTTCATCTTGCATAAAGGAGGCTTTGGGCAAGGGGATCCAGAGGACAATATCCAAACATAGTTATTAAGATTTCCTGCTTGCTGGACAAGTGGAGACTTGAACTGTTAATCTGAAAAATCAGACTTGAAGCTATTTGCAGCCCGAGCTGTAATGAGGCTCCTACCTGTCATGAACTCCATTCATAGCTCTTACTGATGTACCCTTAGAGAAGAGACTGTGCTTTCCAAGGGAGCATTATCTGTTTGACTCATAGCAAAAGAGAAATGGAAAAATGGCTGTAGAAGAAAAAGACCTTTGGAGCAAGAAAGACCAAAATTCAAATCCAATTCTGCCTCATCCTAACTTTAACGTTTAATTTCCCTTACTATGACTACTGAGGCAATAATGCAAGCACAGTCTGTGAGCAGTGATAGGACTAGAAACTTAGAAGAAAATATACATTTTTGTTTTCTTCCTTTTATAGAAATATTATTTGTTTTATGCAAAAACAAAATTTTGAAAAATAGAATTTTTCCCCTAGTATATGATAATGAATGAAAGCTTCAGTCCTGGGTGGTATACTTTCCTAAATTCAGTTGAATCTACCTAATATTAACTAAGCACCACTTCTTAAAAATTCAGAGCCTAGCCTACTACACATTCTTCAAAATCTACTTCTTTTTCTAATCTTAAATGACTTAAGTAAAAGGTTTTACAAACTTTATCTGTTCGTTGGAAAAGAGAAGCTGCTAACTTTAATTTCTCCACAACTTCTGCTATTTTTACCTAAACTAGTATTGATTTAAAAAGAAAAACACAAAGACCAAATAGTGAATCAAAAGCAGAGTTGGCAAAATCTCTGGAATTTCTACTCCCTTAAGTGATTTAACTCAGCTCAAAGTTGAAAAGGCTTCTAAGCCTTATGAGAAATATTATCCAGTTCTAGTCACATTATTATCAGAACATTTTGCCTCTCTCTAAGTTCTTCCACAGAACCTGCTCTTGGCTAAACATATTTTTTAATTGAGTTTTCCGTTGTTTTAATTTAGATATTCTGTTCAATATTTTAAATCACAATCTGTAGCCTCCTGGGAAAATTTGTCTGTTTTTTCCTTTCCTTATTTTTTAGCATTTATGAATCTTCCTCTGCATGTTGTGAGGTTTCATTTTTTGAATTTATCCCCAGAGTTTTCAATTAAGTAAAAAACGGACTCAAGTGCTTAAGTGATATTGAGCAACTGCATATACATCCACTAGAAAGCTTTTATAAGAGATTAAAGCATTTTTATTAAAGTATAAAATGAAGAGAAAAGACTATTTCTAGTCAAATAAATTGAAAATAATAAATTTTCAAGTATAAGGAGAATATAACATTTAATTTTACAACCTGCCACAGGAATATTTGGACTGTCCCCCAAACGTACTATGTATTTTAAACAAATCCAGAAATATTTTCTAATTACTAGTTGATTATTCTAAGACCTCTGGATTTACTCTAAGCAAAACAATCTTTCTTTCTTATAAATCCAGTCACCGTCTCACACAGTTGATTTAATGTCTAGCTGATAAAGAATTCACATGTAGAAATCCACAGCAGTCTAGTTAAAGTAGAATTTTTGTTCCCGGTCTTAATTGCAGATTTTTCTGCTGGCCCAATAGAAAAAATTCTGAGAGTATTCCCTTGTTACTTAAGTTTTCAATTGGTTCTTTGTTTCCATACTTTACTTCAGAGACTATGAAGAGCAATATTCAAAAGACCATTTTCACCAAATTAAAATTTCACAAGAAAATAATGGGTTCCACTGGTGATGCATAATGAAAAGTCCAAAAAAACCAAAAGCTTTATAAAGAAGGAAGTCACAGCCATAGTCACGTAAATGTTAATAGTCAGGCTTTAGAATTACAACCCCAGTTTCCTTTCCTCTAAATTGAATGAACTCTGAGCGCTGTTCAACCTGTGTCCTCAAATTTATTAGTGGAAATAAACTACGGTTGCTCAATGTAGTAACCCGATTCCCTAGCTTACTTCCTCACTTCTTTATCAATGTTTCCAAGGATCATCTCCCAAATAAACTACTTATACTAAATCTTTGTCTTAGAGTTCGCTTCTGGGAGAAACTCTCAGTACCTGGCAATTCCATATCATCTGTCCCCATCTCCTGCCTCCTCAGAAACATCCATAGTCTTCCCAACCTCCTTAGTGCACCAAATGCACTGCTCACCCACCTGAAAAGTCACTGATTCATGTGCCATGTTCTCCCTACAATCAACACTTGCCCTTCCTGTGCTCATGCTCTTAAGACTCTGTTCTTTACTAAGGAACTGAACCAATAAATTAGACCATTATGTTCAGATGCAGCAATTTGTAGAAATAACATACTAGGAAAATCAAATGACTTGTGCTAGATTTGCCATTCACCAATTTGGTGTCCTCGGTCAAATAACCCATCAGATTCAAGTGTTTCAGCAACATGCGAGTTGGCAGAATAAAAATGGAGTCGCAAACATTTAAAAAAAAAAAAAATCTGACAGACCCAGAAATGGCCATGAAGAGAGGGCTTTCCTGCTAGTATGCCCGACAAAAACTACTACAGAAAACTCTACAAAAATCACAAGCATGTGTAAAACCCATGGAAACCTTATACCAAAAAGAAATATTTCTACAATGACAGCAACTGCCTATCCAAACTTGGACTGATGTCACCTTTGTTACTGATTTTTGTAGCTAAGGATAATTATTTCAAAATCATCATGTAATCCTCCTTATTTTTTCCTCCGAAAATCTTGGTTGTCCTTTACTTCCCTTAGTATGCATGCAAATAGTTTACTATAGCATATGTAAATCCACTCCAATATTCTATTCCCAAATAAATTTATTTTTCTTTTAGGAGCCTCTCTCTGTTATTTAGTTTGAGAAATGAAATGAAGATAATAATACTTAACTGAAAATTGCAATGAGTTAAAAGGTATAAAAGTCTTTGAGAACTGGAAAATATAGGATGAATAGGACACCATGTCAAACAACCTTCCCATTTTAAGAGTTGCCGCCAATGACAGTGGTGCCTAATGTTTCAAAGCTCAGACCTTCAAAGATGAAAAGGAACTTGGGGTTATAAGAGACCTAATGCATTGCTGATAGGAATAAAAATTGGTGCACCCATTCTAGTAAGCAATCCGGGAGGATTTCATCAATTAAGCATACCGCGAACTTTAGGATTAAACAATTCTATTCCTGTGTATATATTCCAGAGAAATTCTCACAAAGGTCCACAAGGGGGCACATGCAAGAATGTGCATCACAACAGATGGTACAAAAAAGCAAGCTGAGAGACCAAAGCTGGGCAGGTAGATAGGTAAAATGTGATGAGACTCCACCAGGCAGCTGTGAGACCACAATACACTAGATTTCTATAGAGCAATGTGTATAAAGCTTTAAAAATGGAGCTGAGTAGAGAAAAAATATAACAAATGTAAGCAATACTATTTACATTTATTAAATATATATGCAGACAAAACAGTGTACATCTTCAAAACATATGAGCAAAAGATATACATTAAATAAATATGAATGTGTGCCTACAGCAAAGAAGGGAAGGTAGAAATGATTATAAATGATGGTCATTAATCAACAGGTATACATGAGGGGGGCTTGCCCAAACTTACGATAGAAATCTGCCATGAACTGAGAAGTGTAATCAAGTCACCCTTTTACGCTGGAGATTCAAAAATGACTGCATAAATGACTACACAAATGATTGAGTAAATCATTATCATCTAGTCTTAGAATCAGATTACCTGGGCTTGAATTCTGCCACTGCCACTTGCTAGCTTAATTTGACCATTTGGAGGAGTCTGTTTTCACAAAAATAAAACACGAATAATAATATTACCAACATCACAGGCTCATTGTGGAGGCTAAATTAAATTCATGTAAAGCACTTGGTGCGGCGCATTGATCATAATAAGACCACAGTGAATGCTAGAGATCGTTACTAATAATCTAAAGTGATGCTTCACACAATTTAGAAGGTTGATAAATAAGTGGTTTAAGTTGGAGGAAGGAGAGATGAGCAGAGAGCTTCACCGTGGCTCCTTTGCTTCTCTAACACCAACAAAGGAGACGTCGATAAGTTTATATTTCCAGTTGTCAAATAATAGCTGAAAACGGAACATTCTAAAATGGCTATTAGAGAATGAAGGAGCCTCACTGCTCTTCTATAAGCCACTCTCCCTGCTTGGGTTTGGGGTATGGGATTGGGCAAAGAAGCATGGTTTAGGATCACTGTGGCTCAGAGCTGGCTCCAAGGGGAACATGGACAATGTGCAAAGAATGAATCAAGCAGGTTTTCCCAAGGCTCCTTTACCATCAGGGGTTCACTGTCCAGACTGCTTTTCTTTGTTAATGTGTGTTATCCTCAGCTTCTCAGATGAACAGAAAAAGGAAATCACTTACAGGACACTAGGATAGACTGCTGGGGATGACAACTGGGAAACAAATTTAAAACGGTCAAGGTGGGCACATAGTGTGCCTCTAGGGGACTCTCAGGATTATCATCAAGTATGCTCTGTGGTCTCTACAGCTCTCAGGATTTGGGGTACAAACTGACTCAAAAGTAGGCTTCACAAGAACCATGTGGTGACAGGCAGAGAGACAATGACCTCCCAGACACTCCAGTAACACAACGTTCATCAGCATTGGGTTGCTCCTGGCACATGGTCTGTCCCAGCAGCACAGAATTCCAACAGAAGAGGAAAGCAGTGTTTGTTAAACAAAATACCAACTTTCTGGTGTTCAAGATCTTACCAGTGAACCTCTGAATATTAGCATCTTCTGAAAGCGCATGATTTACTTTGGTAGAAGAGTGTTTTTTTATGTAAAAAATAAAAAGTGAAGCAAAGGGGAAGTAGAAACCTGACTCAATTAGTAATGTATGCATTAAATAAAATTCGTATTGAAAAACAGTCACAGCCATTCTTCTATTTACCCATGATTCTTCTTTATTTGGCTGCTAAATATAGGGGAATGTTAGTATTGCTGTCAGCTTAATATTAGATAGAAGGCATTAAAGGCTTAAACAGTGGTGCAAGAAGCTGTAGGTAAATCTCTCCTATGCTGGCTGTTAGCAGAGCACTGAGATGCTATGTAACTGCAGCAAACTTTTTTTTAGTTCTGCTGCACTGCAGCTCATAAAGGGAGCACACATTCTGGGAAAAAAAAAAAAAAGTTAAATCTAGCAAGTGGTTAGCACCAGCACTCCAAAAAACTTCAGCAGCCTGTGTTTTCAGCCTCTGCTCCAACTTCATTGCTGCAAAATAAGAGAATATAGTAGTCAGGTTAAGACGAATAAATTTAAAAATATACACCTGAAAATTATACATTAATATTTGGGCATAGCATCTCCTATAAAAAAGTGGTTTATACTATGATAAGAAAAGTTTATTTTTATTCCCTAAGTAGATCCTTCTTTGTTTCACTATTATTGGCATAATAAAGACACACAGCTGTACCTTTGCATCAGACTCCAATCTCTTGGAGCAGACCAGTTCTACCCTCTTACGAAGCATCATGACAGTTTTGAGGGGCTGGGGGTACCTTAAGGAACAGCACTGCTATATCCCACCCACACCTTTGCCCTTCCACTATTTGGCTGATGACTTCACTTTTGCATTGACTGCACCATTCCCCAAAATGCATCATCTAACAAGGAGGTAAAGTGAATAGGGACTGAATTAAATCCCAGCTTTTGCAAAAGGGAACATTACAAAAGACCAAGACCAAATAATCTCTTGCTTTTGCTTCATATATTGATTTGCTTGGCCTTACAATTTTGCTGTGTGGTAGAGGAGTGATTCCAATAATTTCTTTACCCATTCAATCTCTGTTCCTATGTGATAAGGTTGGACTGTCTGGAACAGATAAGATAAACTTAACGGAGTGGAAGATGGGTATTGCGTACTGTGAAGGCAGACTGCACAAAAGAGAATATAAAAGAAAGCATCAGAGATGAAGCAAGAAGAAAATTTAGTTCTCAGAAATTTAGTTCTAAGACATGACTCTGATAGAACAATGTGATGGAATAACACCAATGGAGGAAATGACCAGAGCTTTCTATTTCCAGGTTCTAACTTATGACTAACAAGGGAGCCCTCCGAAATTCCCAGTAGAAAATAAAGGTGGTCAGTTGCCTTTCTGTAGGCAACTTTCTGTGCTATGTCTTCAGCCAGATCATGAGGTGAAGAAGTCGTGGTGGTGACTTGGAGCTGGCCCCTATGTGCAAGGTGTATGTCATAGCCAAGCAGCCACACAGGATTGTAAAATATGGTTACATTCTGCATTATTAGAAGAAAGTACATTTTAGACTAAAAGAAGGAGACAGAGAACAAGCACTAACACAGGGGGTGGCTCCATGACTGCTCGGTTTATTCTGGCCATAGAAAATCAACAGGCAAAAAGTAAGAAGTAAGCCGTAGCTTTCACCATCTGGAATTCTCTGAAGTCCTGGAACAAAGCGAGGAAGTGACTCAAGCACATCTCCTCATTAATTATTCTAATAAATAAAAATTATCATTATTTTGCTTTTTTTGAAAGCACCAACATGATTTTTCTGAAAGTACCAGCATTTAGTAGTTAATATTACAAGAGATTTAAGGAGATGATCATCATTTGGCCAATACTTTTTAAGTACCATGTATTTTATACACTAAGCACTTTACATACATTAAGGCAGATCTTCACAATCATTTGATTCCATTTTACAAAGAATAAAACTGAAGTTCAGAAAGATTCAATATCACACCCAAGGTCATAGTGCTCCAAATTAAACCCCAGCGTATTCTGTGTTTTCTATTTGCTTTCGTTGTTCGCATAGCCGTTACTTAGTTTGTCTTAGTCAAACTAAAACATATATCGAATCTGGCTTGTGAAAATGGTGAACTCTGTCACCGGACAGTTTCAACAGAAGATATATAAGCATATATGTTGTAGATGGGATTATAACATTAAATAAAATACTGGAACAAATACCTTCTAAGTTCTCTCTCAAATATAAAATTTTATTATAATGGGAATCATTAACTCAGATTGAAGAGCAATAGGCAGATCATCCTCTGACACCATGCCAGCAAGCTCAGCACTATTGTTCAGCTCTTCCCGAACCCACCAGCAGATCAAAGAAATGTTTGGCCCCACAATTTAGCGGCTAGTTGGAAATGATGTACTATGCTACGACAGCTAGAGCCATCATTTTATAGACACTGTGTGAAGTTTTTACTTTTCTTTGCCAATCTCAGTATAGGTAAAGAGCTAAATAACTTGAAAATAACAAAGGTGGACATATAAGGAAAGTGAGAATCATTAACAAATAAATCAATCCTATTTTCAAACTAGCTTCCTGGCAGTTAAGGCTCAGTATTTTATCATATTGCCAGCGAAACAACACACTTATTTTGGATATAAGAAAATATAATTAGGAAAGAACTTAAGATGCTTTGAAAGTCATAATTCTGGAACACAGTCAAGCTCAACATCTTGTTTTTTTTTTTTTTTTTTAATTTAGAGTTAACTTCAGGTAATGGGTAATATATTCTTGTGAAACGTTAAGCCAATGTTACAGAAAGCATTTTTTAAAAGAATGTGCTGTGTGAGTTGGCTTTGCATTCCCTTGAAATGCAAAACCAAATATGCATACTCTTTCCCGCAAAATGAAAGCAAAATAATCTACATATATGTTCTTGTGAATATGAAATCAGGCTGCATGTATTGAGAACAAAAAGCCATTTCCAAGTAATGTATATAATATGATTAATACTGCATGTCCATTCTTTTATCTGAAAGATTTTAACTGTATTTTGTATATTTATGTAACTATTGACTTTGGTGTAAAAAGACAAGATCTGGTAGCAGAGTTTATTATCCATAAGCCAGAAGCCATAAAACTTTCAGTAATTAAGGTCCTATAAAGACAGCCTCATAGACAAAGAATGCAGGTAGAATGGACTCTAGAGAGTACAATGTTGAATCTGGAGCCAAAACCATGTGACATCTGGATGATGTGAGTTCCAGATAATTACTAACCCTGATCTTATTGTTTTGTTTGTTTCTCTTGGAAAACCAGAAATAGTCTTCCGAAGCCACCACACAGAGGACTCATAGGTCTTTTAGTTCCTGACTTCTGCTCAACTTTGCAATGACTCACTACAATATCAAACCCAATTTTCATCTACTGAGATGACTTTGAGGAGAAACCCCAAGATTGTCAAACACCCACTTCTATAGATTTAACTGAGTTTCTAGAAAAGAAAAATACATGAGACCTGTTTCTTTTGATTGGGTACTTCAGAGTCAGACTCCCTCTGATTTTAATTCTGGTTCTTGCCAACCAAGTGCAAGGACAATTGGAAATTCAAAATGAAAAGCTTAATTCTTTCCGCTGAACAGAAGGGGAGAGATTTCCCTCCCACTTCTTTTTCTTACAGCATTTACTTTAGAAAACTCATTATAAGTACTTTCTCCTGTCTTTGAAATGTATATAAAGTCTTTTGAAAACTAGGTAGGCCTTTTGTTAGGCCCAGAAAAGTCTCTTTCAAGAACTTGCAAACTATCTCTTGTAAATGTAAACAATCAAGGAAGACAGCATCCCTTTCTGCAAGTTTCCAAGGAGGGTAAGACTGTAAGTTTAGCTCAAGTCTGGCTCAAAGTTATCAAATGACCCCATGTTCTAAAGATGAGAAGTTTACTTTGCCTTGTGTAAAGACAGGCATAGATTGTCACCCCAAATTCCAGGTGAATTTAATGATGCTCTCATTTTTTCTTGACGACCAATTTAATTATTGTTGATCTTGAGAATATGTATATAATGGAGTCTATCTACTTGGCTATATGAAGGATGAGATTTTTTTCTTCTCTGCAATCTCTTAGCAGATTGCCTAAGATGCACATCACATTCTGGTTCAATGTTTATTCACTAACAAAAAGGGTTTTCTTTCTCTACTACCCTTGCAAAGGGAACTTCTGGGTTAGCAGAAAGGTTTTGTTTTGTTTTGTTTTTAAATTACATTTCCCCAACGTAGGCTGCGGGCTTGTAACACAAGAAAGTCATTTTGATGGGTCTATTGCTACCAAATCTGAATATAAGAATATTCTTTCCTTTATTATTTCCCTGCCCACTTGATGCCTGGGAAAGGTGGCTATCTACCCAGGTACTATATCAAGTATCTTTATTTTTATAAGACAAATTTACCCTGGCCCTGTAGCCATTTATCTATCAAAGCATAGAAATCTTCTTTTAAACAACAGGTAATAATATCAAGAGTCCCAATTCTCCCCTGGGATTACAACCTTTAACTCTCAGCAATCCAAGATGTATCAAAACTTCATTTTGAGAAATAATGTTTTTGGAAAATTGCCTGAAAAGAATAGAGTGGGCCTTTTTCTCTTGATAATTTTATTTTGACCCTTGAATCAAACCAGAATATGAGAGTGGCTTCCACGGGCAAGTAACTTATTTTCCCTTTTCTATGTTCTCATCCGAAGAATAGTCAGAGGAATGGGATGCCTGCTTTATAAGATTGGAATCTTAGACATCAATGGAGGTTCTGAAATTCAAAATAAAATAAACTCAGAAAGCTTATATACCACCAAAGTGGCAAATAAGTCATAGTCACCTTGCTAACAGAATTGTTATCTTGTTAAAAGTTTATAAAATATCTGCAAAGAGAAGGAATAAGGAAAGAGAAGAATTTGCCTAGTATGTGTTTTATGAGCAGCTAGTGAATGATTAGCTCTCAAGTTGTGTTAATAACAAATGAACCTGAAAGGTCAGAACCAAATGCATCTAATCACATTTTTGGTAATCAATTGACCTTCAATTTGAAAATAAAATACAGTAGTCAAGGGATGCACGTAGCAGGTAATATAAAAAGGGACAGTCTGTTTATATCTCATTCTGCAGTATGACTTTCACAATTAAGCCTGTAGAAGAAGAAGTAGGTTATGGAGTGGTTGTGGATAAAAGAGTTGCTGAACTCACTAGACAAGAAATACAATAAAACATAATTGTCACTACTAGAATTTAATTTTCTCCTAAGTAACTCAGAAATCATTTATATCAGTCAGGGAGTATGCTCTGCCTATATGATGTTAAATACTCACCTACTCAGAGATTACTGCTTTGGTGTGAACAGTAAAAATCTATGAAAGTATTCTTCTTTGAAAATCAGTTAGCTGACACAATGGTCAAATCAATTATTTAGGGATTTCATCTGCTTGCATGAAGGTGGATAGTGATCATGTATTTCAAGTGTTATATAAAGTACAAATAAAACACTGTTTGGAATGCACTAAGCCTCCAGACTCAGCTTGCACCAAATCCTATGCCAGCCTCATCCGAAGCAATTTCCAAACCTTGTATGGAATGTCAAGGAAAATAAAAATAAAGAATTAGATTTTACTAATGAAGTTATAGTGAATCTCAACATAGAACAGATCTCTCAAAATTAATCTACCACAAATTAAAGCATATGTTATTCCTTCATGCCACTGGACAGGAATTTGTCACCCAAGTTTTTAGTAATTGAAATCATTTATTGGAACAAAATCTTTTATGATCCTCCTACTTTTACTTTCTATTTTGTGTTTTCAGAGTTGAATGACCAATTTATTTGATTGGCCTGCCTAGGCTGCCAATGAAGGAGCAAAAATTTGAACATTGCTACCCTTGGTACATATTTGAATAACCTGAAGAGATTTTAAAACATACCAATACCTTTGTCACCTGCAAAGTTTCTTGATTTATTAATTTGTCTGCAGTGGATCCCTGTCATTGGTGTGTTTCAATAGTCAATTACAGGTGATTCTCACGTTCAGCCAGAGCTGAGAACGACTGAGCTAGATGATAAGTGAAACTGGTTTTTTTTTTTTTTGAGTTAGTTCCTTTTAAATGAACTTTAGGAAGGATGTGAGTTATAAAAATGATGGGTAAGTCAAATCAGATATATCTGACACATGTTTGCATTTAAATGAATTACTGAGTTAATTTTTAAAAAATAGTATCTATAAATTTTCTGATTTGATTCAAGAAACGACAGTCTGGTAGTAAGTAAGACAAACTAATGTCTTTAGGATATGAAAGAAAGACCAAGGGGAAAATTGTGAGATACCATCAAGGGCTCTTCCATAATTCTTTATTTGCACTGAGTTTGTAACTGAAATGGTTTATTCCTTTAGGCCATAGAGTCATAAGAACAGAATTGCTTTATAAAATTGATGTTTCTTGGTTGACTTTGAAAGTAAATAAATAACAGGGAAAAGGATTGGGGGAAATATATGGGTCAATATTAGTCTGACCACATATTATAAGAAGCTGTAAAAGTTGTTAAATTGCTCCAAAATGTGCCAGTATTACTGAGAAGTAATATACAGCACACTGGAAGCACAAAAAGGCCTTTTGCTTATTTACATTTCTTTTACTTCTAACAGTTACTGTGTCTCACAAATGTTAAACTTCAAACTCTAAATGACATTTTTCAGATATTCCAAACCTGAATCAAAATCATTTTATGGCAATCTTATTCACTATCTTAAGTTTTCTCTTGAGGGTTGTGATAATTGGTGTAAAAAATGCAAATACTACATCTATAATGTTCTCTTTAGTTCACAAAGTCTTTTGCATTGCCTAACATTCAGTAGTTCTCAACTTGTTATCTGAACTGGCTGTCTTTATAATTTAAACAACCATTGATTTTCTCTTTTTTGTGTAGAAACACTCTTGTTGTGTAGTTATAGCCTATGTGAACTTGAACCAAAATCAATGTGCAAAATTTACATAATAATTCTTCTATTTTTGGACATATATGTTTGTCTAATTTTTCACTATTATACAATTTGCCACCATTATACTGAAAGAGCTAACATATTTGACAAAAAGTTATTAACCTTAATATATAAAAAGGGAGTTTACTACTCAATAAAAATATATTACCAAACCAATAAATTTTGTTTTTGCACTTTTTGCCTGAGATAGTGAAAAACAAAATACATAAACAATAAAGACAAAAATAACAGAAGAAATACAGAATTTTAACATGAAAGTTAATATTGAAACATAACTTGCCCTTTTAATTTGGCAATATTTTAAAAGGCGATTTTCAAAGGAAAAGAATTAGATCACATAGGTAGAAATATAAATTAAAAAGAGAAATTTGGATAATTATATTTATCTAAATTAAACATCCTAATTTAGATGAATATAGACACTAGACAGAGAATAGTAGAGCACCCAAGAGGCATAGACTGCAGGCTTTCAGATTTGGATTCAATTTCTGATTGTGGACACACTTCCTATCCATTTGACATCAGGCAATAGACTGAGCTCCTGCAGCCTTAGTTTCCTCATCTCTAAAAGGAATTATAATAGTACTTGAGAATATTTTATGAAGATTCAGTAAAACAAAGTGCATAACACTGTTTTTAATGTATAGTACCTCTCAATACACTGGCAATTATAACAATTCTCAATGCTGGCAAGACTGCATAGAGACGGATATTGCTAAACACATTCCTCAAGGGGTAAATTACCACAATTTTCCAGGACAGAAATTGGGCTACATATGTTGAGAGTCTTTCATATATTCATACTCATAAAACCTATAATCCTATTTTTAGAATCTTATCTTAAAAAGTAACCAGAGATGTGGTCAAGGATATAAATGCATACCTATTCATAACACAACTTTATATTTTAATAACTAATGTTACAGCAGAAAGCCACATCAGTCTTCTATGACAGAGCTTTTTAAATTTGCAGAAATCAGGATGCCAATTTAGGAAAAGTAGATAATATGCCCTAACTTGTGGAAAACATGGTTCAGAAAAGAAAATTCAAATGATATGTGGAATTGTATCATTCTTAATTCTCTTTCATATTATGCTTGTTTCTTCCTGAACTTGGAGGCTGCAAAATTAAGCATACTTCTTTTGTGAGGGTATTTTAAATGAATGTGTGAGCTCACTCAGTCCCTTCTCAGAGATAAATTTTTCAAAAATCACTTTTTTTCTCCCATTTTCCACTATATCTGAGGGGATGTAGAAGAAGAAAATATTGTTCAGTTATTCTTGCTCTTGATGAATACAAAAGTAAACCATGAAGAGAATATTTCTTTACAGAAGTTTCATCTTTGTTTCTAGGATATAGTATTTTTAAAAATTTAAGAAAGTTGTTTGAATTTACTTTTTACTTATCAGCTCAAAACATTAAAATAGATAAACATTTACATGAAATGTAGAGGCTATCATTGAGCTAGTATGCCTTTGTCTATATGCTGCATGGCATATATAAAATTCACTTGGGGAAGGTGGAGTTGTGGGTACTCAGTGAGCCTAGCAGTCACCTTCCTATGAACTGAAACTGAGATACCATGAAATATCGTGTCTCTGACCCCAAAACACACCATATGGATTATGGGACATCCAATGACCCTCTAGAGAAAGAAGACAACAGTGATGTCACATATGAACCCACAAAGGAAGTCACAAAGACAGGCACTCAGAGCAGGAGTTGATATGTGGTCCAGCTATCACGCACAGGGAACTCTAGTGCTACGTTCTACATTGAGAGGCAGCATAATTTGCTTATTTCACTGTCAAATCCTTCTGACCTACAGAGTGGAAGAGCTAGTAATAATTCTTTCTTTTTTTTTTTTTAAAAAAAAGCACAATTTTGTTAACATTAAAAAAATAATATTGCTTTATTTCTACAATCACATGGGAATGGATAACTAGATGTCCAGTCCTCTCTTACATTTACCTCTTTGGAATCAAGAGCTTCATGTTCAGGAATAACCACCATTGGATGACTCAGCTTCACAGAAAAGATGCCCAGGATATGATCAGAAGTAAAAGTGAGAAAAAATAAATGTTTAAATTTCATTTAAATAGACTGACAGTAACATAAATATTTCATTGCAGATAATAGTGGATTATACCAAGTATAAACATTAAGATTCAATCGTCACTAAAAGACAAAGGAAAATATTTTGGCAGAGGGTGAGTACTTTGAGTATAAGACCACATCTTATTTACTTTTGTGTCACACATCAACTCTAACAGTGCTTAGCATATAGCATAGACCCTCATTAATTATGTATTTAATGAAGGAATTGTCAAAATGCACTAACAGATTTCACAGAGAGGAAACAAAATTAAATTTATGTTTCACCCCTCACATATAGGCCTCTAATTGAAAAGCTCCAAAGCAACAGCAACAAATCAAGTCCAGACCCACAGTAAATGTAGATGCATCTATAGACAGTACTTAGTGGAAATGTAAAATATTGTACTTTATTGTGACTATTAATAATCTCAATACACAGGGACTTCATAAACATTGCAATCTCACCAGGTGATGTTATTATAATGTAATTTATATCATAGTGACACTTTAACAGAAGAGAAGTTCTTTTCTTAATGTGGGAATTCTAATGTGGGAATCTTTATTATTGCATGGGTCTTCTGAGAGCTACACATAAACTTTATAAGATAGAAGAAAGTCATCGATACGCAAGAAAGAGAGAGAGACAAACTAAGACACACAGAGAAGGGGAGAGCAAACATTTGTAATGAAATCTGTTTATCCTTTTTTTTGGTATTAACCATTTATCCTAGCTCCAGCTTTAGAATAACCACAGATCCAGTTTATCAGGGACATTTCTTATTTCTGCTATCGTCCTGGGCAAACCCTGGCTATTGAAATGATTGGACCCCTTTCACTTTCAACAGGGTCTTTCTTGGGCAAAAAAGTCTGTGGACAAAGACCAGCTCTTAATTCTCCAGAGCAATTTGGAGGAGGCCAGCAATTTAGCCTGCCTTAGGGAAGACTCTTACCTTGGCTGCTAGGGAGGCCAAGGAGGTCTCCACCTGACATTTCCTTAGGTTTCCCTTCACTCCCACAGATATTCAAGAATGGAGCTAGTTTTTGTTTAAAGTTATAGGTTCATCAAATCCAAGCCCTTACACTCTGTTCCCAATGATAAAATCCTTTGGGTATCATAGCAACAGGACTCCTTCTAGCTGAGACCCTTTAAATAGAAGTATGATCTGGCCCTAGAGCCAACTAGAAATCTAAATAGCATTCCAAAAAGCAGCTGGAAGCACCTCCTTTCACCTGTTCATCAGAGTCTCCTGAGATCCTAAGTATGACTTAGGGTCAGACTCTAGGTACTGCCTCAAACTTCAAATCCAAGTAATTGATCCTGGAAATAGCATAGTCATTAGTACACCTAAGTTAAGTAGTACAATATTTATGTGAATCATCAGAGTTTGTACCATGTCAAATGTCCAACCTCCTAATCTCCTAAAACAGAAAAGAATCATCTTTGAAATTTTAAAATCTTGGTAATATCCCATTAAAGCACTCAACTGAGATTAGAAAAGCAATTGAGTCATTATGTGATGCCTATTGTTATATTCCATTCTTCCTTTCCAATACAGGTATATTCAGTAATTTTAATCCACTTTATTTTAATCTTGAATTTCAAAAACTATCTGTTGAATATCCTAATCAATGAAAGATAACCGAAAATGACTGATCCTAATTAATTGGTAATTCTCAAATCATTTATATATAGCTTTGGAATGCTTTCTTCTGCTTATGATTTTTTGTCACAGGTTGGCCTTTTTAATATTCCTAAGCTGACTAAAAATGTGATATTAATGTAATGTGAAAATTTATGGATTTAGTCATAATAATTTATTACATACTCACATAATAAATTCTTTATATGGGTTTGTTCATTTAGTTTTCACAATAACCTGGTAAAGTGAGTACTAGTAATACCCTGTTTCACAGATGAGGAAACTAAAGCACTGAGAGGTAGAATAACTTGTTCAAGGCCCAAAAGTAGTAAGTGGAACGGCCATGCTTGAATCTAGCCTGAGAGTGTAAGAGACTGTGCTCTCAAAGCAAGTGTGATGGAGCAATACGCCCATAGGAAGATATGCAGTAAAAGGAAGTGGGGAAGATAGACAGAGAGACAGCAGAAGGGAATGGAGTATGACTATGACATTTAGCAAAGGGAAAAGCCAGACACTGAAGTCAAGGATGTCCCATTCAGAGACCAGAAGATCTCAGTGATGGCTGGTGTCTCCATGAAAAGCCACAAGGAGACACAGTATAATGGAACTTATATGTCAGATGAGGAGTTTGAGCTTAATCCTCTTAAGCAGTGAGAAGTCCTTCAAGTACTTTAAGTAGGGGACATGTGTGGTCATATTTTCATTAAAAAAAAAAAAGTCATATGGCTGATGTACAAAATATGGAAATATGTGGATTGGAAGATATTTAAATAATGCATGACAGAAGTGGTGGTAGGACAGGAAAGTAGGAGAGGAGAAGAGTGCAAGGGAGGGGAGGGGAGGGGAAAAAAGTGAGAAGAGGAGAGGAGAGGAGGGACGGAAGATTTGAATAAAAATATCATCTCAGAGAATAGAAGACACTCAAGTTTTCTGGGTAACTCTAGGCTTCATACTTTCCAGGATGAACAAAGAAGCAGAGAGTGGATATGTTGCAATTTTGTTGACTAAGGAAGAAAAACGGGGAACAGAAAGAAATAATGAATGCCAAAATCTCTGCTGAATACAGAGACTTTGGAATGCACGAGGACTAGAGATGTCAAATGGGGAGGACAATAACACATAGTATGAAAAATTTGCCAGTCAGAATGGAAACATTGAAACTAAGCATTAAAACAAGTTCTACGTAGGTGAATGGCTTGCTATGCAGAGAGTAGATGAACATTACAGGGCAGAGACAGTCATCCAAGCTGGCATACCTGATGGTAAACACTGTGAAAAACAAACTACTATGTTGCCTCAAAGAAAAAAATAACAAAAATGTTACTAATGTTAGCATCAGAGCATTATTCAACATGGAAAGATGAATGAAATAGAAAGTTCAAGTGAAACGGGACAAAACATACTTTTATCCTGGATAGAAAATCCAGTCCTAGATACTATATAAGAGATTAACTTGACCTTCGTTCACTCATCACTGTTGGATAAACACATTTGAACAAAACATTCAGTTGATTTTCATTACACTGCTGGTCACAGCTGCCACTAAACTAACATAAAGCCTTGTGAAGTGTTTGTTACCACTGTAGGGCTTTCTCATATATATCACTGCCTCTGCTAAGGTAATATAAACAACTCCCACAAAGAGATAAAATCCCCTCACGCCAACTGAAGAAATGAGAATGTAACAACTAGAAAAAAAAATGCAAAATGTCATTCAGTCAGTTAATTAAGTCTTTAATGTACACAAGAAATGGAATTTAGAGCTTTAGCTTTTGTGAAACAGTTCCCTCTTGAGTGGAGATAAAATATGTTTTCTGGACTGCCAGAAATTGTGAAGCTGAGGGAGTGTTACAAGAAGTTTTAACATTTTAAAATCACCACCAGTGCCATACATTCCATCCAGAATTCACTTTTTTGGGATTGCTTTTATGTTCAACCACATCCTCTTGTAAACTTCCTTTACACCATTTGTCTGCAGTCATCTGTACCTTCTGCTTCTGTCTCTCCACTTAGATTTGTGAACTACAAAGATAGAGCATAACCTTCTTAAGACTCTCCCTCAGAAGTGGACATTACAAATTATTGTAGCAATACCCACTCAGAATACTGTCTGTTTCATAAGTATAATGTTGTCATTATGAGACTAGAAGCCATTGGAAGTCATAGATTACATGTAAAATGAACTCATGGTTAGTTGCTCTGTACTTGGCATAGGACCCAGCCAGCACAGAGACTGAATGATTGAATGAATAAATTAATAAAAGAAGGGAAGAATTAGATGGCTTCAGAAAAGTTTTCTGACTGGTAAAATTAAAAAAATCTGAATTAGCAAAGCCTTAGGAAGTATTAACTGAATTCCTAAAAGGTATCCTTCTTTGCTTGAGATTCTGCAAACTGGAGACCCTTGGAGTAGAGCTATCACACAGGGAGTTCTATTTGATCCTCAGATTTCTTCTGCTTTAAAAAGAATTAAGTTTAGTTGTCAGTGTTTAAGTCCACAGATTATATATGCAGTTGTGTATTTCTGGTTTCTCTTGAACTGTTCAAATCTTCCAACACTAATCTTGCAATTATGTGACTCTGGGCAGTAGCCTGTGCCTTTTACATGAAGCTAAAGATCTCCATATGAACATAGCCCCCACCATTCCTACTATGAGGGACCAAAAGTCAGAGGTTACTGATTATCATGATTTACATAATCACGATAATAGGTAACCTCTGACCTTTGGCTAGATGTTAAAGATGTAACAATCAGTGAACAGACATTGTGACGCTGCCTTGAAGAGTACAGTCTAGCAGGAGAGACAGATAGTAATTCTATAATTAGGAATATATAGGTACAAACACAAATAATGTGTTAGGAAGTACAAGTAGTGAGTCCTATCATGGTTCATAATAAATGAATCTAACCTGAACTAAAAGGATAAAGAAATATTTTTCCAAGAGGCTGAAATCCCAGGGATGCCACCTCATAGGAATAAGAGGCATTATGAGTGCATATGGAGCTAGATGCTGAGAAGAAATTACTCACAATTGGGCTGATTGAAAGAGAGGGAGAAAATTCAGTGTGGATAGGTAAAATGAGTGAGAGAGAGATGTCAGGAACCAAGGACAGAGGATTACTGTGAGGAATCTGTGTGCATCAACTTCACTTCAGAGTCATCTGTAAGCCCTTGAAAATGTTTATTAAATGAATGAACACTGTTAAATATTAGTTTTCCTGCAAAGGACAGGATCTCGTTCCTTCTTATGGCAACATAGTATTCCATGGTATATATGTACCAAACTTTCTTCATACAGTCTATCATTGATGGGCATCTGGGTTGATTCCATGTCTCTGAAATTGTGAATAGTGCTGCAATGAACATACTCATGCATGTGTCTTTATAACATAATGATTTATATTCCTTTGGGCATATACCCAGTAATGGGGTTGCTGAGTCAAAATGTATTTCTGTCCCTAGATCTTTGAGGAATCTCCACACTGTCTTCCACATGGCTGAACTAATTTGCACTCCCACCAACAGTGTATAAGCGTTTCTTCTGCTCCACAACCTCACCAGAATCTATTGTTTTTTTACTTTTTAATAATAGCCATTCTGACTGGTGTGAGATGGTATCTCATTGTGGTTTTGATTTGCATTTCTCTAATGATCAGTGATGCTGGACTTTTTAATCATATGATTGTTGGCTACATCATCCTTTGCAAACTATAACACAGGAACAGACAACCAAATGCCACATGTTCTCACTTGTAAGTGGGAGCTAAATGATGAGAGCACATGGACACATAGAGAAAAACAGACACTGGCGCCTATTAGAGGGTGGGAAGAGAGAAAGCTTCAGGAAAATCAACTAGTGAATACTAGGCTTAATACCTGGCTGATAATCTGTATGACAAATCCCCTTAACATACATTTACCTATATAACAAACCTGCACATGACCCCTGAATTTAAAATAAAAGTAAAAAGTATATATAAGTTTTTCTCATTTCCCCAAAAGGCTGCAAGCTGGTTGAGAATAGATTTCATCATATCCTAGCATTTGTGCACCAAACACTAGTTGATTGATTTTACTACTCACAATTCTACACCCTGGAATAAAACATGGGCAATGCTCTGATTTTTTTCTTTAATAACGCCAGTTCATAATATGTGCTATGTGGAAAAAGCTGCTCTCAATAATAGTTAGAAACATGCTTCTTGCATCAAAAAAGAGAATTGGTTATATGTCTTAAAGTTTTAATCTGTATTAGGCCAAATAGTTAAAAGAAATTGCAAAAATTTGGTAGCATAAATATTTATTTTTAGAATTTAAAAGTAGAGCATCTATTTGTGGTGATGCCCAAATGTTCACAAGTTTGTCTATCTCATTAATTTCCTGTGTGACCTGGGGAAAATCACTTTGTGTCTGGGCTTTTGTTTTTTCATCTTTAAAGTCTGGGCCCTAAATAGATGAGTTTCAGTTCCTCTTTTACTCGGATAATTCATTGGCTCTATGATGATTAAGCAAAAAATCTATTGATTGATAAACGATCCTGTCTCAGGAAAAAAAAAAAAAAAAAAAGGCCTTCCTTTATGGCATCTCCTGCACTGAGCCACACTGAGGTAGAAGTGATGTCAGTGGGGATGATAAAATGAACTCCTCAATCTTAACTGGAATCCTTAATATCAGTTCTTAGCTCTGCTCATTTATTCCTTGTATGAACTGTTACAAACACTACTAAGCTTCACAACATTCTTTTGTGTATTTCCTGGGTTATTACATGTTCGCTTGATAATGCATGTTAATTGATATATTCTGTTGAAATGCATGTTAATTGTTTTATAAGCCTACCAAACACTCACTGCTGAATGCTGGTCATTAATATTGTTATATTAGAGTCTCAATTTTAAGAACACTAATAAGAAAACATAGGAATTTTCTGTTCTGATATTTGTAATAGATCTGAAATATTGCTGAAAACTCCCAAATTATACTATCTTTATTCTAGGCCTTTCCTGTTCCATCCCAAGAAAGACAGACTTAGGGCACGTTAGAATTTCTTCTTCCAAAGACCACTTTCTAGAGGACAGTGTAATAGAATTTTTTTCTCTCCATTATTATATGTCCAGCCTGTTTAAAAATAAATACCATATCCTATTGCTGACTTACATTTTTCATCTAGAATTGTTCTTTCTCAACTAGAAAACCACTTCCCTAAGGGGATTAACTACACCATTCACTTTTTTTCAGTGCACAGCTCCCAGGTTATAATGAAAACAGAGCAAAAACATGTTTCCTAACACCATTTTAGGACTCAAAACAACTTCCTGAAACTGAAATTGGAATCGACACGGAAGCATATTTATTGCTCTTTTTGTCTATCCTTTAAGAGAACAATTCATTGCTTAATACTACAGGCAAAACATCATTTTCAATTGTTTTCAATATCATACCAGTCTAGTACAATCATAAATCAAATGTCTGTTTCTTCACAGAAGAAAGTATTGGTGGAATATTTTTCTCCCTCTGTTCTTTATCTCCTATAGATTATGCATATTGTACCTTTTATTCCAGTGTGATATAGAATAGAATATAAACAGCTATATATTAATACTCCCAACTTCATAAATATTTTTGGATTCCTGCCCCTGCCTTATTCCCATCCAAGGTCTTCCTAATTTGCTACCAGTTACATCCAAGTTGCAGGAAATCTATCCCAGATCCCAGGTGTAATATCAATAGATGTTAATTGGTGTGTTGCAAGGATTTGGAAGTTTTAAGGAAAGAAATAGGTATAACTGTGATAGGGTCAAGCCATCCTCTCTCACCTTACATACCCTACCAGATCCCATTCCACTTTCCCCTAACAGTAAAGCCCCAAGAGCATCACTAAGGATATGGGGCCGAGAGTTAGTTGAGGAGGGAAAGGGTATGTGATTGGTTGGCAGGCATGTAAGCTAAGGACTGTAGGTCTATAGGTAACACAAGGGCTTCTTTCTATATGGTGCCTGCCAGCCTCATCTTCCTGGCACTGGGCCACATTCCTCCATTCCCACACTTTCCTGTGCATTGTTTCAAGTACGCTTCAAAATTATGCAAGCTTTTCTCGACCCTTTAACATCTCCTTTATATATAATACTTTTCAACTCTCAGCATTTCTTTCCATCTCCACTCCTTGCCCTACATGGTCTAACTTTATGGTCCTGCTAGGCACTATAACTTGGTCTTAGATTGTGGCCATTTCTGAGCCACCCGATAAAGTCCAAAATCTTCCTTCTGGAAAATCTGTCTTGTTTTACTTCCAGCTATGTTCTTGCTAGAACCACAAACTACCAGCTATGGTGGTTCTTTATTCAAACTTCCAATGATAAAATAAGCGAGGTATTTACTGATTGCCAAGAAGCCCTCAGGAAAAAACTCTCTACTGTCAGTAGGTTTCAGTCATCCCAGAGTGAGATCTTTTGAGAATTAGAAGAAAAATAGTCATAATACTGCCAAATTTGCTCACAATATCACCTGGGATTTTATAAACGGTTAAAAGGTCATTCAAATATGGAATCATAAAATATATTCTCAGGCTTTCAAGGCCTTAGAATATTTGCTAAATAGAAACCTGTCTTTAAAACTTCTTGGATAACACCAGGTGAAATGCCTGATGTAGGGGATGGCAGGGGGAAGGGGGTGGGGAATGCAGACAGCAAACCACCATGGCATGTATGTACCTATGCAACAATCCTGCAGGATGCAGGATGTGCACAGGTACCCCAGAGCCCAAAGTACAATTAAAAACAATCTACCTTGGATCAAGGACTTAAATAAAAAGAGGAAGACATACAGGAAGATGCTACAGGAAATATGGAAAGGAAGGGTAATAAAACAATTTGATTAAGCATGTTGTTGCCATAAAAACAAACCATTCATTACTATGAAAAGGAAGGAAAGAAACTATAACCATAATATGCCAGTAATAAACACCTAGAATTGAACAATATCCATATGATGGGAGGTAATGGGAGGGACCAAATGGACTTCTCTTACTAGAAGAAGATACAGATACTGATATAGGCATATAAATATGAATATGGACATTAAGTTAAGGACAACCAACAACAAAACAGGGTTGAATACATTTTAAACCAGTAAATTAAATCTACACCTTTCCAATAAAAAAACTGGAAAGCAGAGATAACAGATAAGTTATCAAAAATGTAATAATGTGGCAGAATTGAGGTTATGTAATGAGATAATCTCAGGTATTAAGAGAAATCTCTCAAAATTAAAAAAAATCAAAATTAGAAACTATCTGGCCA
Source organism: Cebus imitator (assembly GCF_001604975.1). Taxonomy (NCBI): domain Eukaryota; kingdom Metazoa; phylum Chordata; class Mammalia; order Primates; family Cebidae; genus Cebus; species Cebus imitator. The sequence continues at coordinate 2,835,292 of NW_016107463.1, read as the reverse complement.
ACAAGAGACATACGTACAAGTAAAAGTCATACAAAGTTGAAAATCAAAATAGGAAAAAGATTTGTCTTTCCAATATGAACCAAACTAAAACTTGAATAGTAATTTTATTATCTTAAAAATGGAATTCAAGAAGAAATGCTATAAAGGACAGAAAAAAAGATATTATGTACTGGTAATAAAATCAACAAACAAGAAAATGACTATCACAAATATAGATTTCTAAAAATAGAGCCTCAAAGTATTAAGATTTTCCAGTGTTTGACTTCTAATGCTTTGAAAGCAAGTCGTGGCCACTTCATTTGAATGCCTTCATAAAGCTAAGAAAGTGTTTAATGTTCAATGGTGGCTAAATAAATATTTTTATAAAACCTGAGGAAGGACCCAACCTCACCGTCATATCCTTGTTCCCCAAAAGAGATTTCCATTTAATTCACAGAACTTATGGAACATATGGCTTATATGAAGGCAAATGGGTATCATTATTTAATAGCTGCAAGTTAAAAGTCTGAGTTGTGCTTTCATCAGTCACACGGGTAAACCTCAACAAATTCAGTAATCCGAAAGAATTTTATGTTCATATTTTAGTGAAAGAAGTAGAACCATGGTCACCTCAGGCAAGATAAAGCAACTTAGAAAAATTTACCCTGAAGTTTCAAAATAAGAGACTCCTCAACTGTGCAAATTCTACATGGTAAAAATTGACTTTGCTGCATGGGATAAGTTGAAGGATCACAAAATACATTAAAGCAATAAGAAAATTAGGTTGAACTATATGAAATTGATAAATTTGATATTTGTATAGGTAAAGAACCAATGAATAATGACAATTTCATGTGGTTCAACCTAAAGAAACTTAAAAAAAACAAACAAACAAACAAACAAAAAAAAAACAAGTAATAGCTTTTCAAGAAGGCCAGATAAGCAATTATGTTCAGAGGTAGACAAAATATATATTTTTAAAACTCAATTTGCAAATATAAAATACATCTGTCCTGGTTTTCATTATATTTCAGGGTTAATAATGCATGGCTCACAGCTGCCTCCTTCTACAGAGCATTAGCTCAGCTGAGACTATTGTCCTAACCCTGTCCTACCTGACTCTCTGCCATCCTAATGTCCGCAGCCAATGGCTGATTGATAAAGGGCATAAATGGGTAGCTCCTTTGCATTAGGTGTGGATAACTTTGCAATTTATTCTCTAGAGCCTTCTCCCTGTGAATTAGGCCAAGGCTGGCCTTGACCTGAAGCCACATTTGCTCAGCTCTTTGCCCTTCTCAATTTGAATTCACTTCCTTCCTTTCAGGATGCTTTTCTGAAAAACGCTCCCTCAATAAATCACCAATACCTGAACCCCCATCTCAGGCTCTGCTTTTAAGGAACTTGATCTAAAATAGCACTTGAAGGAGAAGGAACAGGTGGCAGCTGTGTGTGGTGAAATACAGAGAGCTTATTATCCCTTAGTGCATCCATGGGAACAAGGTGCAAATGGATGGCAGTTTGTTTTCCCTATGCCCATAAAATACAAGCATAGTCAATAAATTCCAAGGGCTACCATGTTATTTTACAAAAGCTTTAAAAATCATGTTTCTCAAAGTATACTTTTCCTCACTAAAAATGTCATCCTATCTACCTACATCTCTTTCCTATTATCGAATTCCTAATTTTTAAAATGATTTTATTAAAAATGTTACAGTGGAGAATCCCCAACAACGCATGAGCTCAGGGGCGGGTGTTCTTGCTACTAAGATTAAGCCAAAAAGAGAAATATAAATAAGAAATTGATGTTCTCAGTTTCCTGGAAAAAATTTAAAAGTCAACTGTTTTATGATTAAGTTAATTACACTTTAAGAAAAATGACTGGCAATTAGATAACCAGAAATATGCACAGTTTCAAATTCCGGCATGTCATTAAGACATGTATTGCGTTGAAATGCTTTTTGCCCTCTAGTGGAGGACCTATCTAAAAATGATTGATACTTCATTTTGCAAAACCACTTCTCTTAAAATATCTGCTCATTGACATTCATTTTTTAATGTTAAAACTCTAAATAATTTGCATTTAGTCATTTTTGAGTAGAATGTTCTTTGTGGATGTATTAAACAAATTCATTCATTTTGAAAACAATTTGGCATCGTCAAATAGTGAACATGTTTTGGTTTCCTGAAAACTCTTAATTAAAACAGTTTTTAAAATTCATTTTAAGTTTGATAAAGTCTTTTTTCCAGTTCCAACTATCTCAAATATTTTATGTTTTAAATAATCTTAATAGCTATCTAATCTCCGTTATTTTTAAAACCTGTCCGAAACATTTTACAATTGAAAGCAAAGCTGTTGATTTCTATGATGGATGGCAGTTTGTTTTCCCTATGCCCATAAAATACAAACATAGTCAATAAATTCCAAGGGCTAGCATGTTATTTTACAAAAGCTTTAAAATGATGAATGAAAATAAATTACCTTGGTTTATTCACACAGGAAGATTTCTAATCATACATATGGTTAGAACATAAACAGACATTATTAATGAGAAGGTTTGAGGGATGTTTTTCCCTCCAAAATTCAAGTTGACCTTTTTTAATAAATGTGGCTTCCTCAGTACAATTTTGTCAGATTATTAGATGTTTAGTGGTTCTCTCAGCCACTAACCTTTGGAAAGTGGAAAGTTCTGCCAAAAGAATGTTGGAGCCTGGAGATGAAATGTGAAAAGCATTGTGAAATTCATAAACCCAGGCTCTGCCAGTAACTCATGCCATGACCTTGGGTATGTCACTTTACATCTCTGGGCTTCAGTTTTCTTATATGTAGACTGAAGGAAGTCAGATAGCCTCAGCAGTTAGTTCTAGATCTGATTTGCATATATGGTGCTGTGTTTGACGAAATGGAAGCCTCTGCATGATTCCTGAATGGTGATGGTGAAGGTGGTAATGCTGCTTTATTGATAGATTTTAGGGAGGTGTCTCAAAGAAAATCAATTAGGCATTAGCTTTGAAGCTAATCTACAAAATTTTTTACAAATTACTTATAGTTTCTGAGCCTCAGTTTCTTCATACGTAAAAGAAAGAATAAACCCTACTTTGATTGTTTTAAAATCTAAATAAAATGCTGCATGTGAAGTAAGTGGCATGTTCTCCACCTTTTCTAAATACATTTATTATAAAATTTCAGTGGCTGCTTCATTCATTCCCTGCTTCCCTGCTCCCCCTCCTCCCCACCACCACCCCCAGTTCAGATAACTCATAATGCTCAGGAATGTGGAAGCCATCTAGTAACCTTAATTGTTGCTAACTTCACATTACAATTTCTGATGCCAGTTGCTTCTTCAATGCTGTGGCCTGCTTTCCTTTTCTCAAGTTTGCCCTGTTCTTTTTCTTTCTGTCTATGCTTGCTGCCCCCTCTAGCTGAAATGCCCAGCCCACCCCAAACTTTCACCTCTTTTCGGGTCTCAGATTCAACGCCATGTTCTTTAGGTCTTTCCTGATTCATCAGACTAGATCAGGATCTCTGATACATACATACATCACTCATACCTGCCCAGATGTCTTTCGCATGGCAGTTCTAACGGTTATCACTAAGTATTGATTTTTTTTCTTCTTTAATTTCTGTTTTCCCCCATGTAGAAAATAAGGACCTGGCAAAGGCCCCTCATGTCTCTGTCTGCTGACTTTCCAGCGTGACCAGCACAAACACAGTGCTTTGCACCTAACAGATACTCAGTACATCTTTATGAAATGAATAAATAATTGTGTTTTGCCAGTTTCCAGACTCCTGAGTTCCCATACTTTATGTTGTAACAAAAATGTTGCAAAATCTATGATTTTTGTTTTTAGTAAGGAATTAGGCTATTAGTTAGTCAAGGTTTTGGTAACCTTGAACCAAATTACTTAATGTTCATTTTTCTAATTTTGAAGCTATGTACAATTTGCAAACTGCTTATCTCAAAGACCTGTTTCTTTATTCTTAATGTATACTCATAAAAGATTTTTCACATCTTTAGATTTAAATATTTACAGCATATATTAGAAAAAAAAAATTGTTATTTCAAAGTCCTCTCAGCCTTTGAAGCAGTAGGGGAAGGTCAGAATTACTTCAGATTTTCCTTTCTCCAGATAAGTCATAATCTCTATTAACTGTTGTTGCTTGATCTTTGTTAAAATATCAGAAGAAACCTCAGGAAAAAAAAAAATCTTTCAAAGGAGCTACTAAAAATCAACCCATGCTTAAAAATACACATATAATATTAATGTTTTAGTTTTTATTGGATTTCTGCAGATTCACATGGTCAATTCTCTAAGTAGCAATGCAACGATAATACCCATTTGCATGCTCTCATAATGTTAACAATAAAAACTTTACACCTGGACTAAATTTGAAAATAAAATAAATAGAAGAACAAAATGAACAAGGAAAATCAACCTTTATAAGGTGAAATATCCAAGGAGTTTAAGAAGAGAATGCTCATGGCCTAGAAAGCAGGCTAAAAACAGTTTGTGAAGGGGCCTCTCCCACCTGCCCATTCTGGACATGAAAGTTTCTTTCCTTTCTCTGTCCTCCTACCTCATTCACACAACATCAGACCACCATGAAAACTCACCAGACGTTCCAGAGTAGGTATGCCAACCCCTAATTTCTCTCAAAATACATTTTGCTAGGAAGGCTTCCTCACTATTCTAATAGATGATCCACCCTTGCCTTATTATAAGTGAAGTGATTCTTTACATAGAAAAGACAGAAATAATGCATATAATTGGACTAAAAATATATCCATTTGTTCACTCTTCTCCCCCTTTTTCATTTGAGACAGCTTATATTCCTTCTTTATTCTTAATCTACAATCTCAAGAGCAGCTGCTTAGAAAAAAAAGGCTAAGAAAAAATGATCAGTAAATATTTTGTTGACATGTAATAAAGGTAAAATGTATTATAAGTAAATAAAATGTATTATAAAAGTTCATCATTTTTAAGAAAAGCATAATTATAAAGAATTGCTATAATTTAAAATCCTTTTTATGAAAAAGGCACTTTTTTTTAAGAAAAGTAAATCATAAGAAAGCATATGTTGGTGAGTATGGTATTTTTTTCAAAGAGAAAGGACTTTTAATAACTGAAGACTCATACCAGAAAAAACTATATACCTTCTGATTCAATAAGTCTACAAATACTGAATGTGTAAACCCTCAGGTCCATCTGTAAATGTTACAAGCACATGGGGACAATTTTGATTAACAGATAAACCCTATATTTTATAACTTATTCTAACAAAAAATCCTAAGCTAGATATATTACAGTATGCCCTATATATGTTACAGTATATATACATATACTCTATATATATAAATAACAATTGTATTTCCTTTTATTTATTAGGAGTTATATGAAGAAAAAAATAATTATAGTATTTATAAGCATCTCAATATAGTTTTCCTTTTAAAGTTTTTTATAAGGAAATTAATTTTCTTGCTGAATCATTAGAGAATTTAAAAGGCAAAAGAGGAAACATTTGTTATTATAGGGGAAGCACAGAGTTTTCATAAGGTAAAAACTCTGAGGTCACCCAGTCCTTGAGATTTCTAAATTTTTTAAGTTGTAAGTAGGCTTAGGAATCTGTACTTTTCTAAAGCTCCCTAAGTAATTCTGAAGCAACCAGTCCAGTCTGAGTCACAGAGTTAGAATTTTGAAACCAAACTAAATGTCCTACTATCACAGCTAAAGAGACAGAAACCCGCAGGAACACAGTGAAATCTGTGGCACAATAACATTTACATACATTTGTTATATGCACACAAAGTAACAATGCAACTTTTGAAAGAAAATGCACAAACAGATATAAAACATCACATACTTTAGAATATTTCTCTGGGGGCAGAAAGGAAAGAAGAGTGAGAAATGGGAATTAAAGGAAATACATAAGTGAATAAATCAGAAAGCAATAAAACAAAGGCTGTAATAAAAGGAAAAAGGTATTTAAGACGATAGTAATGGCCTACTGGTTATATTGATGGGTTGTTTCTTCACTCCAACACCAAAATTATACTATAATAGCTAAATGCTAAAAAATGTATAAAGCGGAATACTTAAGTAGGAATGTGACCATTTTACTTTCATATATCATTTGATCCTGGTAACAATTCTATAATAGAGATTCTGTTTTGTTGTTGCTGTTTGTCATTTCACAGATAAGAAAGTTAAAGCAAGAGTTTGAATTACTTTTTCAAATATAGGCATAAAACAATTCATTGATTCAACAAAATAAATTCAGCAACTGATGTCTTATTATAAATAGACTCTGCAGATGAATTTTAATTTGCATTTCACTATAAGTAGAGTGACTTTATACTTACTGATCAAACAGGATACTTCTGATAAAAAGAAGGAGCACTACACATATTGAAATCATATAATTTTAAAAATATTTATTGACTGGAATGGTTTATTATAGTGGTAAACATAAATATTTCTTTTCAAACAGTTTTTTTGTTTTTTAGTTGGAATCTCGCTCTGTCACCCAGGCTGGAGTGCAATAGTGCAATCTTGGCTCACTGCAACCTCTGTCTCCTGAGTCCAAGTGATTTTACTGCCTCAGCCTTCCTGGTAGCTGGGACTACAGGCATGTGCCACCATGCCCATCTAATTTTTTGTATTTTTAGTAGAGACGGGGTTTCACCATGTTGGTCAGGCTGGTCTTGAACTCCTGACCAAATGATCCACCTGCCTGGGCCTCCCAAAGTGCTAGGATTACAGGCGTGAGCCACTGTGTCCAGTCTTAAAACACTACTTAAAAAATAAAATTCTTCAAAAAATAGGGAAAAAAAACATTATAATGTTGCTATTCATATATATATTTAAATGGCCCAGACTGATCAGAACACATGATTATCTACACAGGAATATACATTTTCCTGTCTATATGAGAGATCTTAAAGGTCAGGTGCAGACCTCTAGCAATGACAGCAGCCTGGGGTCTGCAAGTAAGAGTGTTCCGTTTAAGGGGTTCTGGGTGAGAAGAAGGGAGAAGTAGGAGACTCTCTGGCTATGAAGTGAAAGCTATAGTGGAAGGGATTTTTCAAGAGACTACTCCAGTGATAAATACTGAAATATTCCAGTGGAAAGGCTAGAGAAATGTAGAACTAGCCCTTGCATAAAAACATACAATAGAATTAAATAGCAGTGAAAGAAGGGGGAGAATCTATAGACATGTGAAGAAATCCACCATACTTATCTCTTTCATCAGACAGAAGCAGACTTGAAATAAAATTGTGTATGGTTACAGACAACACACAAAAATAATGCATTTTTAGAAAACTAAAAGTGAAATAAAATGGCTGCATGGTCACAAACTTGGCACCAAAATATATACATATTTTTTTAAATAAAAGAGAAAATATCCTCAAGGATGGCTGTGAATTTTCTCCTGGGGCTTTAAAGCTGTCTCTCTGTCTATAAAGATCCCATTTTTGCTTGTAAAACTTCTCAAGCTTTCACTGTAAATAGTGCCTTCTTGCTTAAGAAATCTCAGCCTTGCTTCTGCCAACAGATCAGAAAAGTCATCCTGAGTGAAGGCTTAGTCCTCACTCCTCTGGTTTCTATTCATAGATTGGCCATGTGTTTCTGGTTTGTTTGCTGGTGCAAACTGGGAAAGTAGAGACCCAAGGGAGAAAACAACAAGGGATAATATCTTCCTGCCTACATGGCTGTGCTAAATAAAAGGGAGAAAACATAGCTGGGATAAGAGAAGAGAACAAAGTGCATAAAACTGAGTAATTGAGTGGGAATGTTGACAATAGGCCAGAAGAATTGTAATTTTAGGGTAATTTAAAAAGAGAGGTATATCTTGCAAATTATGAGAGCAGAAGATAGAAGAAATGAGACAGGGAATGAGTGGAGAAAGAAGAAAAGTGAGGGACAGTGATAAGCTTTCCAGGCACTTTATGTGCGTGTGTTTTCCCACCTCAGGGCCAGGTAAGTAAGCTGAGACACGTGGCCACGTATTCGTAATGCCTAGGAAGAATATTACTTTTCTAAATGAGCTGAATTTTTAAAAATAGAAAATGGACTCCAGTAGGCCTTAATCTAGACATAAACATGTGTGTTGTTCATGGTACTTTGCTTCCTTTGAAGATAAAAAAAAAATGCATTGTAAAATGGAGGAAAGATGGACAAAATAACATAGTAGATTAGATACAATTTTAAAGTAGTAACCCAAACACCCACATACATCTTTCCTCTGTACCCTTTCTTATTTCAGTAATATACATAGCCCAAGGCATAATACATCAAAAATAGAGAATACCCTTCAGACTTTTGTTTTGTTTTTGTTTGTTTTTTTGTGACAGGGTCTCTGTTGTGCAGCCCAGAGTGTAGCGGCACAATCATGGCTCTGTGCAGCCTCGACTTCCTAGGCTCAAACAATCCTCCCACCTCAACCCCTGAGTAGCTGGGACCACAGATGCATGAAACCATGCCCAGCTAATTTGTTGTGGTTGCTGTTGTTGAGACAGAGTCTCCCTATGTTGTCCAGGCTGGTCTCTGGCTCCTGAGCTCAAGCGCTCCTCCCACCTTGGCTTCCCAAATTGTTGGGAAACAGGCGTGAGCAACCACACTCACCCTCTTAAGTTTTAACAGCCAAAATTTTTATCTATAGGAACCTGGACTTCAACATTAGATCATAAACATAACATGTCATGAATATATATATATACACATACATATACAGTAATATAAATCACTGAGCCACATATATCCTCTTAGTTCCTATCATTTTAGCAGCAACCATCCTCTGAACTTCAAACTACCTGCTTTTACTTTCCTTTGCCTAAGGGCTCTTTCTGGGGATTAATGCTGCCCCACCCCGTCTCCTCAACTGACTGCCAAAATTTCCCTCCTCCACCCCTCAGAGAGCAGAGCTCTGAGCTGCGTGTCCCTACAGTAGCTCCCAGAGTCCCCCAGTGATATAAAGCTCCAGTCCCCCACAGCAGTCACCTGCTTCCTCACATACGCGTTATTAGATGCCTCTCCTCTTTGGCTCCATCCTCACTCCCCTAATTGGCATTTTTTGGAACCACCTCCCCAAATAACTACTCATAGGTGAAAGTCTTCTCAGACAAAACCAAACAAAGGTACAATCATCTTCATTATTCACAGCATTATGTCCTTAAATCTTCCATGAGAATGGAATTCATGAAAACCTAACCGTTTCTCCTGGGGAAAACCTGGATTAGGTTATTCCAAGTCTCTGGTTACACTGTCATTAACCAATCAATAAATAACCTGTTTTATGAGTGTTTCTGTTTAAAGACACATATTTAATATATTTTTAATTCGTTAACACAAAACTCATGGCCAACAGCACTATAACTCAAGCATAAAACAAGCTTACCTACCATACTTATTTTCTCTTTAAGACACATCACAGCCTTCTTGTGCCTAGGAACATCAGAAAGTCCTTTAACACTATGCTAAGGGGCCATTTTAAACAGCGAAATTACCAACAAAATACACAGAGATGCAAACAAAAACATGATGCCAGAGAGATCACAAAAAGAACAATTGCTCACAGCATGACAGCAAGAAAGCAGAGAATTGCCGTGTTCAACCTCAGCTGGGAACATTGAGGATTCAAATTTTTCCCTGTTCTGTGAATGTCCACAAATGACTAGAAGAGCAAACACAATAAGTGTTGATTTGGGGTTACAAACAAATTTTAGTGTTAGATGAACTCACAAGTATGAACTGTTTTGGAGTTCCCTATGGCAAAGAAGACATGAACAGAAGAACAGAGAAAGATATGTAGGGCATCCAAGAGGATGGTTCTGAGATAGCTTTACAAAGTTCACCTCGTTCCCAGCAAGCAGGTAACAAACTTCTCCCATGTAAGCTGTAGGGGCACAGAAGTAGCTGATTTACAGTTGATAAGGACATGCCACGGAAGTGAAGAAAAAGTGATGTAACCATGTATTCTACAACTCATGGTTGTATAACAGAAAGGAATAAAAACACCACAGGCAAAGGTCAGATGTACCCTGCCTTCACAACACCACCCTACCTATGCTCCCATGCCAAACACTCCATAAGATATGTGGAAACTGGATATTGCCTTCAATAAAAGAAACATCATCAACTAAGTGAAATTATTCTAAATAAACCAGTAAATCCATAAATTGACTCATATTTTAGTCTTTACTTGAAATAGAAATAATCATAATAATTCAAACATGTGGGTCTCTTAGTGAAAAAGTTAATTGTAGAAATTGTTCATCATTAATACATTTATTACCTTGTGTATAAGGTGGGAAATAGCATATTATGTCACACCCTAGATGGATACCAAGACAAGTACAACAAATAAATACAAGATAACCTAAATATGCATTAGATGTCTTGGCACAGGAAAAGAGTAGAAATTAAAAGGAGAAGAGATCGGGGGAAGAGGGCCGACTAGGAACAGCTCAGGATTGCAGCTCCCAATGAAAGTGCAGAGGGTGAGTGGACACCGCATTTCCAGACGGATTTATTGCCCACAGACCAGGAGATTCCCAGGCGGAGGAGCCCCATGGGTCGCCATTGCAGCTGTTTTGGCCAGCGTGGCTGTTTCAGCCCATGTGGCTGCTTTGACCGCGCCCTGGCCCAGCGGTTCTCCTTACAAAAGACACTGGTCAGGTGCCCTCTTAGCTGGCGATTAGAGCCCTGAGACGGCAGAGTCGCCTATTCATCTGAAATAGCGAGCCAGGCCAGGAGATTCCTAGGCAAAAAAAACCCACCAGGAATCTCAGCGCTGCTATTTCAGCCGGCTCAGTGAGTCCCGGCATGGAAGATCCCAGCGCATTTTCAACAGGCAACTGGGACACTGGGAGACAGTCAACAGTTCAACAACAACAACAAAAAAAAGACTCTGAGTCAGGGAGCCAGGTGATCAGGCTCGGCTAGTGCCACCACCACCACCACCACCACCATTCCCCCCGCCCACACACACAAAAAAACAGTAATTGAAAACACTCTGGGTTGAGAGTTTCACAGCAAGCACAGCTGAACCCCGGACGGTCCAGCTATGAGGGGGCGGGGCGTCCACCATTACTGAGACACTCCACCACTACGGAGGCAGTCTGACCATCCCTGTGGCAGCCCGCCATTGCTGAGGCAACCCGCCATTGCCGAGGCAACCCGCCATTGCCGAGGCAACCTGCCATTACAGAGAGAGTCCGCCAAAACAGAAATGGACCACCATTGCCAAGGCAGTTCTAACTACACCCATATAAACAGGACTACAGGGAATTTCACGCAGCAGCTGAGCAGAGCCCACAGCAGCTCAGCAAAGCCTCTGCAGACAGACAGTGACTAGGCTGCCTCCTCGCTGGGCAGGGCAGCCCTGAAAGAAAAAAAAAAAGGCAGTAGCACAATGGAAACTTATAAATAAAGCCCTAACTCCCTGGGACAGAGAACCTGGGGAAAAAAAAAATAAAAGTGAGTATATGAGTTCTGCTGCAGCAGATCTAAACATACCTGCCCAGCAACTCTGAATGAACAACGGAGCTCACAGCTCAGGACTTGAGCTCCAATAAAGGACAGACTGTCTCCTCAAGCAGCTCCCTGACACCCCTATATCCAAAGAGTCACCTCATAAAGGAGAGAACAGACTGACATTTGGCGGGCATCCTTCTGGGACAAAGATAGCAGAAGAAGAAACTGGTAGCAACCCTAACTGTTCTGCAGCTGCTGCAGGTGATCCCCCAGTAAGAAGGGCCAGGAGTGGACCTCAGTAGTCCTACAGCAGAGAGGCCAGACTGTTAGAAGGAAAGCTAAGAAAAAGAAGTAACTTCAGCATCCACAAACTGGAAGTTCACTCAGAGACCCAATCTGAAAGTCAGTAACTACAAAGACAACAGGTGGATAAACCCACAAAGATGGGAAGAAACCAGCGCAAAAAGGATGAAAACACCGAAACCAGAACATCTCTCCTCCTAAAAGGGATCACAACTCCTCACCAGCAAAGGAACAAAGCTGGATGGAGAAGGAGTGTGATGAAATGACAGAATCAGTCTTCGGAAGGTGGGTAATAAGAAACTTCTGTGAGCTAAAAGAACATGTTCTAACCCAATGCAAAGAAACTAAGAACCTTGAAAAAAGATTTCACAAAACGCTAACGAGAATGGACAACACAGAGAGGAATATAAGTGAATTGATGGAGCTAAAAAACACAACACGAGAACTTTGCGAAGCATGCACAAGTTTCAACAGGC